>NC_136648.1:24584712-24992212 GCF_949748355.1 Melanostigma gelatinosum | reverse complement strand
AAATAGAAGTTGAATAAAGAAATGAGCTCTTTAGCTCACTCTGGCACATTTACATTGAGGTGGAAAGTGAAATGTTGATTAATGTGCACTCTCCCTGGTAAATAAAGTAATAAAATAAAGATCAGCTCATCCGTTTTTATGTAAAGGAATCAACTGTTTTTCCGTAAAAATCCAAATGGTGTTCATGCACTGTCCCGAATGCCTTGCCTCTCGTCAGCTCCACTACAGCGCCAGTGAGCAGTTAGCAACGGTTAGCTTAGAAATGAAGTCCGCTGACATCAACAAATGAATGGCATTCAACATGAAGTCCACACGTGCTGTGTTTCCGTTATATACATTTTGCAGCGGCAGCCCAGACTTCAGACTTCAAGCAGTGGCTGTGGCAACTCAGATTCAGTCAGAGCAAGACCCAGTGCCGGGATCTGATCCAAGAACACCCCAACTCCCAATACACAGGTTAGATCCCACGATGATCCTCGGCACTGGGGTTTGGCATCCGCTCTCCTCGCAGTCCCAGGACCACGGGGTGCACTAGCTAGCTGTGGTCTGATTAACAGTAAATTCATCAAATTCAGTGCACCACATCACTTTCAGCTGTAGCTGTCATGTTTAACTCTACAACCAAACCCTTCCCTCTGGTTTATTGTGATATTGTGGTTTTAGCTAGCTAGTATTAGCTAACATTAGCTGGCATGCTTATGCGGACAAATTGCTTGCAAATTGCTTGCTTGCTTGTCTTGACCCTGCTAATTAATTCAGACTCTGGGGAAGGATCTGGCTGCTAAATTGGCCAGTTTGCCATTTGATACATCTACTTTTTCCATCTACTGTGTTCATGATTACATTGTTTACAAGTGCACCAGATTTACTTGTCTTGTTACATTTGTCTTTTAATAAAAAAAAATCATAGATTTTTACAACCACAAGGGACTTCAGACTTGACTTGGCCTTTAGCTCAAAGACTTGAGTCTTGACTTGGACTTGCAAAAACTGACTTGTGAGCACCTCTGCTCGGTAGCGATTTCTCTTTTAGCCACATGTATATCACATCACTGTTTTGGCGAACCAGAGCTGACTGCTGGTCACTTAATAAGAATGATTTTCTGGAAGTAACAAATAACCTTAATAAAAGAGGACTGTATAAATATGTGCTCAGTTTATAATAACATGCACTTGGAGCTGGTTAGGGATTTAAAAATATATATATTTTACTTCACAGTTTAGATCTAGAAAATTAGTTCGCAAGGAGGATAAAAAAAGGCAGCCATGTTGGTCATCAGTCTGTGATCTGCACTAACATGTGGAGCATGTGCTCTCACACTCAGGCGTGGTCTATTTGGTTGTGTACATTACTGAATCGTGTTTTTGTGTTTTTAGGAGTTTTATCTTCACTAGAGGACATGCCCCTTGACCAAATGAGAACTGAACATATTTTGCAAATGAAATTCCACTCTTGGTATGATTACTGAAAGGAAACTATATTCTCAAATTTAAGAGAAATCTAACACTGTTTCTTGAACTGCAGAGAGTTAGTGAGAACTTCATCTGGAGAAAGCTGGTGACTTTCACTTTACCACAAAATGTGATAAAGATACAAATGGGTGGACTTCCTAGGGCTACAGTATGGAGAAGCCAACTTTAAAGCTAAGCTAAGTGATGAAATGGTCCTTCTCTACACTGTCAACATCTGATATATCTATGAAAATAGTCATCATCCCTCCAAACTCCACAGAGTTCGGACATACAGTGTACCAAGCCAAGAACTAGAAATTGAGTTATGATCTTTACTACTAATATCAGTTTGAAACTGCAGGAGTTGGTCTGTTTTACACTAGAGCAGAGGTCTTCAACAGGGGGTCCGCGACCCCTAGGGGTCCGCGGAGGTACTGCAGGGTGTCCGCGAAATGTTTTGGTTTTGATTCGACTATTATTATTTAATTTTTTAACTTTAACTTTTTTGTTTTTTAAATGAATGTGTGCATTGTAATAGTTCAGTATTGTGTGAAAGATAACAGGCATGTTTATGCATGGCAGTGGCACTAACAGGCCATCACCCATTTTCGTTTCCACATTTATATTGAAAATAAAAACATCAATTTGAATATCTTGTATGCATGATCATCATGCAATTGACAGACAATATTGATATTGGCATTGTTATCAGCGGACAAGGTATGTTTATAAATGGTAGTGTGTTGTGGCAAAATGACGAGAAGAGACGGCGAACTGGAGTTGCAACCAGCGGGAAGTGTTTTAATAAGATCAAGTCAACATCAACAAGTTCAGTATATTGAAACGACACCAATGTAGTACTTTTCACAGATCACTCTTATCGTCAAAATTCACGCCCCTTAAGCTATGTTCCACCAATCAAACCAGTCCGTTGAATCGAAAAACAAGGCACATCTGGTCTCTTAATTGTTGGAATGCTGTTAAGCATTCCAACTATTGTTCTTCGAATCTTTATTCAACTTCTATTTCTTCCATCCCACCTCTTCTTCTCCTTCATTTTTTAAGCTACAGAAACCATTCAACTGTCCAAATGTTCAGCTCTTTCACCAGAGGGGTGCTATGACTTTTCATATTTCTAACCTTTAAACTTTTTGAATTATTAAGCTTTTTATTTTCAATGGGATCTCTATGGAGAATATTTTCAAATCCTCTTAAACTTCTTCAACTTTCAAATCCTTCAACCTCCTCATACTTTCATCTACAGACACCATTTAAACTTTCAAATGTTGAGAAAACCCTGAACGATTGCCCCATAATTCAGCTTTTTGATATCTTTTAAACTTTTTGAACTGCAGCAATTTAACTTTTATGATTTTTCAGCCCTTTTCTGACTTTATAATGGGTGTGTATTGCGCAGCTTAGAGTACGTGATGTCACCGCTAGAGTGAAGAGCAGCTTGAGATTCTTGTGAAAAAAACATTTGTATTTTGCCACTGTGTCCACAATCTTCACTCTTCATGCATCATTTCTGGATGTAGAAGTAGCTAATCTTGTCCTTTTGTAGAAAAATGACTGGAATCCCACAGATTTCCACATATGACACAGAAGCCGTTAATTGAGAGGAAAACCAACTTTCTGGTCCATAGAGACCAATGTTAAATTTTGCTTCAAAAACATCTTCCACAGAACACGGTACCCCATTTCTAGATCGCCAGTTAAGCCACATTTTTTACACTACAGACAATTTTTACAGGATCTGTTTCGCAAGTTATCCTTCCTCTCAATTATTAATATCGGAGCAATAGGAGCTACGGTTATGGGAGTTTTGATGATTTGTTTGAGAGGTGTTTCCCTGTTTTATATCCATGAAATAGCTTCAGGCACACAGGTGTTTGCGATTGAGCCAATTAGTGATGTTGGTAAACACACAGTCTCACAGACACACATGCACTCCTCTGTCTCTCTCTCTCTCTCTCCCTCTGTCTCTGTCCCTCTCTCTCTCTCTCTCCCCCTGTCCCTGCCCCCCCCTCTCTCTCTCTCTCTCTCATACTCTCATACAGTCATTCAGGTCTTGGAGACTTTTAGAGGACCCCCCCCCCCCCCCCACACACACACACACACACCCACCCACCCCATTTTAAAATAAAAGCCGCACACACATGATTTGTTGCAGCTGTTACGTATTGCAGCTCGGCCAATCAGATATGAGTATTCTGATAAGTTTCCTGATTCGAGTGACATTTACACACAAGAGGGAGAGACGAGGAAAGATATGGCAGAGCAGGACAACAGTCATGTAAGCTGTAAAAGATAAAAAATAGTACAATCTCCAAATGAAAAAGTTTGCCAGAGCTATCAGAGTCTCTCTGGCTCTCTCTCACTCACTCACTCACTCACTCACTCACTAATTCTTTCTCTCTCTCACTCACTAATTCTTTCTTCTCTCTCTCACTAATTATTTCCTCTCTCTCTCTCTCTCCCTGTCTGTGTCTCTCTCTCATACAGTCATTCAGGTCTTAGAGACTTTTAGAGGACCCCCCCCCCACACACACACACACCCCATTTCAAAATAAAAGCCCCAAAGAGTGAATTCTAATTGAAATGCTTGTGATGAAGCCAGGCATTTAATAACCTCTGTTTATGTGTGTCAGACATTATGATTATGTCTGCTCTCCCCCCACCCAGCCCCACCCTTTCAAAATGAAAGCCCCATGGATTAACTGTATTTAAACAAGCTCAAAATTAGGCTTTTTTGTTAAAAAAATGAATGTTCTTACTAATACTGCGACAACTACTACTGCTGCTGCTAATATAGTATTACTACTACTGCGACTACTACTTCTACTATAACTTTTGCTGTTGCTACTATTACTGCTACTGCTATTACTGCTACCATCAATATTATTACTACCACTACTACTACTATTACTTATACGACAACTGCTACTACTACTACTGCTATTCATGCTACTAAAAGTAGTAATACTACTACTGCTATTAGTATGACTGCTACTAGTACTACTACTACTGCTACATCTTCTACTGCCATTACTATTACTACTACTACTACTACTACTGTGATATTAAATACTACGACCAATACTACAGCTGTTACTATGACTACTGATACTACGTCTTCTACTACTTCTTCTAATTACTAATACTTCTACTACTAATAATACTTCTACTACAACTACAACTTCTACTACTACTACTACAAATATCACTACTACTACTACTAGTCGTCATTCTAATGCTACTAATACTTCTACTAATAATACTTCCACTCCAACTTATACTACTACAAATATCACCACTGATGAATTTTTTTAAGCCACAGAAACTGTTCAAATATCAAAATGTTCAGCTCTCAGAGAGGTGTGATATGACTTTTCATATTTGTAATCTTTAAACTTTTTGAATGATTAAGCTTTTTGAAATTTGTTTTTGAATTGGATATCTATTTTCAGCAATGTTTTTGCGATTAATTTCAGTTTTTAGCATTCCAACGCATTTTCAGCAGGAAATGCTTTTTCTAGTTAGGTCATGTTCTCATGTCGATGTTCTGGTCAAGTCAACCTTTTGGCAATTTGGTACGAACAGGAGAGATTTATTACAGTTTGTCTGGCGCCCTAATCACCTCCTGAGAATGTTGTTTATGAACCAGAATGTGTGTTACACACATTCTGGTTCATAAACAACACGTTATATAAATTGTTGCTTGTGAGCCCAAATGTGTTCAGTTCAATCCAAGTTCAATTCAAAGTTATAATGATGATTTTCTTCAACATAATCCCCCTATGAGGGTCACTTGACCCTCAACCTAACTTCATATGACTTTTGTCAATTAGGTGGAACTGCAACCTAAAGTTTTGATCCCTCACAGCATTGCAACAACACAAGTGATCTATGTAAATTATATGTGATTGATTATATACCAATACAGTATACAATACAGAACATTTGAGTGAGTAAGATAATTCAAATAACATCACTCAATGCTAAGATTCACTTTCATATAAGGGCGAAAAAACCCGCAGGTTGCATTACAGGAAAAACTCCCTTATGGTCCTTCCCCGCCGAGCGACCACCTTTTTGTGAATCTGTTCTTGCTTGCAAACATGTATTAACTGATACATCACACATTTAATTTCTGCAAAATATTGACCAATATATCAGTATTCATTAGATGCAACGTCTGTGATAAAACTATACGCTATAATACTTGTGCACTGATTATATGAATCATGACTAAGAATATATGTGAATGTAGAAATATCTGATTATATTACATTCAATTTATAGTGAAACAGTTTGGACAGATGATAAAACATGTGACGTGGTGTGTTTTAGACGTGTATGTACTTTAAACAAAGTTCAGGCTCTCGTTCTTATGCTGAGATGCCTCCTGGTCCTGTTTCCTCCATCTCATCTGAGTCCTCCAGATAGTCCAGAATGGGAAACATGTCCGGAAACAGGTCCGGTCGTCCAACCACCATTTGAGCGAACTGGGCATTTGTCCCTCGCTCAATTGTCATCATGTTCATCACCCAAGCCAGGTGGAGGTTTATCATGACACCCATCTGTTTGTCCATGCTCCTCTGGCACTGTCTCCTCAGGATGGGTACGATGCAACATGCCAATAGAAAAGACACAATTAAAACTATTAATGCGCTAATACCTGTTTTTACCAATACAGACCCCTATTTTCCCAAACTTTAGTCTACCCAATCCCATGACCACCCCCCTGCCAGCATTCTCCCCGAGCTCTTGCCTCAAACCCCGAATTCTTCTCCATTTCAGTACAGTATAACAGTATATTCAGTAAAGCATTTCACAACACATTCAATACATGTCGGCTATGTCTGATGTTTGTTTGCTTAACAAATGAAGAGTGGGAACGGTCATAGTTGTGTTTTCACAACTTTGGTCTCGTGGTATTGGGTTTTCATATCATACCGGTCTCCCAATGAACAAAGGAGTGATGTTCGCCTGTGGTAACAGGACACTCGGGTTACTTTACAGTAAGGCAAGGCAAGGCAAGTTTATTTGTATAGCACATTTCAACAACAAGGTAATTCAAAGTGCTTCACATAAAACCATTAAAAGCATCAAAACATAAGGCAAAAGAAAAGGAGATTTAAAAACAATTAAGAACATTCATTAAAACATTAAAAAAACAGTGCAAGAAATAAAATGCAGTAGTAAAATGCAGAAATGCAGGAAATTGATTAATATATTAATTGAATGTGGTTCAATTAAAGGCAGCAGCAAACAGAAAAGTCTTCAATCTTGATTTAAATGAGCTGAGGGTCTCAGCAGACTTGCAGCTTTCTGGGACTTTGTTCCAGATATGTGGAGCAGAAAAACTGAACGCTGCTTCTCCATGTTTAGTTCTGACTCTGGGAACAGAAAGTAGACCGGTGCCAGACGACCTGAGGGGTCGGGATGGTTCATAAGGTAGCAGCAGATCAGAGATGTATTTTGGCTCTAAACCATTCAGTGCTTTGTAAACCAACAGCAGGATTTTAAAGTCAATTCTTTGTTGGACAGGAAGCCAGTGCAAAGACCTCAGAACTGGAGTGATGTGATCCACCCTCCTGGTCTTAGTGAGGACTCGAGCTGCAGCGTTCTGAATCAGCTGCAGCTTTCTGACGGACTTTTTACAGAGACCTGTAAACACACCGTTACAGTAGTCCAGTCTGCTGAAGATAAATGCGTGGACAAGTTTTTCCAAATCCTGTTGAGACATAAGTCCTCTAATCCTTGATATATTCTTCAGGTGATAGTAGGCTGATTTTGTAATTGTCTTGATATGGCTGTTCAGGTTGAGATCTGAATCCATAACTACACCTAGATTTCTGGCTTGGTTTGTGGGTTTTAACATCAGTGACTGAAGCTGAGCGGTGATTTTCAATTGTTCGTCCTTGGTACCGAAAACAATTACTTCTGTTTTATCTTTGTTTAATTGAAGAAAATTCTGGCACATCCAGTTGTTGATTTGTTCAATGCAGTTACCCAGCCCTTGTATGGGATTATAGTCCCCTGGTGACATAGTTATGTAGATTTGTGTGTCGTCTGCATAATTATGATAACACACTTTGTTGTTTTCCATAATCTGAGCTAGTGGAAGCATGTAGATGTTGAACAGAAGAGGCCCCAGTATTGAACCTTGGGGAACACTTTTCATTTTAGTCAGCTCCGATGTGTAATGAGCCACAGACACAAAGTATTCTCGGCCCTTCAAGTAGGATTCAAACCAGTTAAGTGCTGTGCCAGAGAGTCCCACCCAGATTTTTAGTCTTTCTAGGAGTATGGCATGGTCAACCGTGTCGAATGCAGCACTGAGATCTAGTAAGACTAAGACTGAACTTCTGCCATTGTCTATGTTTAAGTGGATGTCGTTGAAAACCTTAACAAGAGCAGTTTCAGTGCTGTGGTGCTGTCGAAAGCCTGACTGGAAAACATCAAAGCAGTTATTTACGGTCAAGAAGTTGGTCAGCTGTTGGAAAACCGCTTTTTCAATTATTTTACTCAAAAATGGGAGGTTTGATATTGGCCTATAATTTTTCATTGTTGCGGAGTCTAAACTAGCCTTCTTTAGGAGCGGTTTAATAACTGCAGTTTTTAGGGCTTGTGGGAAGACACCTGAGAGAAGGGATGTGTTTACAATTTGTAAAAGATCAGTGGTCATGCAGTTTGAAATATTTTTGAAAAAGTGTGTTGGTAGAATATCCAAGCAGCAGGAGGATGACTTCAGATGTAGTATAATGTCTTCTAGGCTTCTACGGTCGATTGAATGAAATTGTGTCATGATATTTGAATGGATGTTATTCAGAGATCGGGACAACACATATCCTGTGGTTGATGTGGAGGCACAGTAACCGGTAGTATCGCCACATCAACCCTTTTCCCCTCCGTAGCAAATCCACCACTGGCAAAACATTCATACTTTTCCAATTGATCTGCTTTATGATTAGTGGGAGGCTTATTTTGCAATGTGTAAATCATAATTTCTGCACATGCGTTACACACTTGATATTCAGGATACTGATCTCAATAGTCGTGTTTCTTTTGAGATCCATACAAGAGTCCACATTGAACTTCACATGTAGGAAGTGCCAATGTTTTTATTTCACATGTACATCATAAACAGAGTGTCCCTGAGCAGAACATATAATAGCTACAGCTACCCGTCCATCTGTCCATCCTCAGACTCACCACTTATAGCAGCCCCAATGAACAAAACCTAATATTTAAATCCTTGAGGCTCATATCACACACTACCAGTTGTGTGAAGGGATGCGTATCAATGTTTGCCAACCCTCACAAATGGCAAACAAGCATGGCAGAATTGTGCTTGTGTAGACAGAGCAGCTGCTTCTCTCTTTTCTCTCTGGGTGTCTATAGGACCACAGCAGGTCTCTGAATGTTTATTGTGTGTGTGTGTGTGTGTGTGTGTGTGTGTGTGTGTGTGTGTGTGTGTGTGTGTGTGTGTATGTGTGTGTTTGCTTAGAGAGACATATGAAGGGCACTTCAATGAGAGGGCCAACAAAACCATCAGAAAAAGGCCCGTATAACACACACGCGCGCACACACACACACACACACACACACAAAGGAAATAGAAAAGATACAGCTGGATCAAATTCTAATGGTGGTGCGACAGCTTCCGAAACATCTTGTAAAACCAAAAATAAGGCTTTTGAAAATATTGGTTTCCTTTGGTGAAGTTTAAGAGAAATATTGCTGACCTCCATTAACGTGACACATCAGTGCAGTGAGGTGGAAGAACACCAGGGTGAGATCCTCGCCTGGTAACAGGTATAACACAAGCTTTTACAATATGTTGTCAACAACACAGCTGTAGTGTTTATTCAGTGAAGATCAACTAACTTAGGTCTAAGCTTCACAAGACATTTTTAACCTAAACCTTACATTGAACATTTTCAATAAAGCTTTGTTTAATCGGCCCAGAATGTTCTAATAATTTCAAAACTTTTTTAAAAAGAACTGTATAATTTGTTTCTAATTACAAGGAAAATGGAAAACATTTACACATCCAGTTTCCAATTAATTAGTTCCGATTCATTAAATTGCTAGTGTAACCTAGACATTAATTCTGTGCACAGCAGATCAGCTGAACATGCAAAAATATCAAATGTGTCTAAGCTTACAATATAACATATTTTGGAGGATAATAACATAATACAAACGCATAATACATGAGTGATGAAAGTGATGATTGGGTATCATTGAAGCACTTTTATCAGCAAATTCATTTGGAATTCAACAGAATAAAATCATGAGATCAATGCTCTGTAACTAACTCACTAAATAACGATTCCAGTATTTTCCCTAATTATTACCAAATTGCTATTATTGTTCTCCAGGACATTCTTAGGCCATAAAGTCATGCAGGCAGGTATATCAAGTGCTCTTCCATCTATTAATTGGTTATGTATGAAACATTATCAG
The DNA here is from genome assembly GCF_949748355.1 of Melanostigma gelatinosum. Classification (NCBI taxonomy): domain Eukaryota; kingdom Metazoa; phylum Chordata; class Actinopteri; order Perciformes; family Zoarcidae; genus Melanostigma; species Melanostigma gelatinosum. The sequence continues at coordinate 24,982,282 of NC_136648.1, read as the reverse complement.
TCATTTGATATGTAAATGTTGACAGAAGATACAGTATATGAAGACGTAATGTAGAAAAGTACTTCCTGTACTCAATACATCTATTAGGAGGCACTGTGCAGCTGCCTTTTTACAGGAAATTGCTATTATTATTTTTGGGAAATCATGGACAGTTTCCGCCACGTAATGAACAAGTGAACATGGCTTCTTGGTGTTTTGGTGTTTCTGTGTAATTCTGACTGTAGCCTGAGCCCACACCCTGTGAACGTGCATTCTGTCGTAGCGCTAGTCTGAGCGCAATGAACTCACTTGGAATGTAAAAAGTGGCTCATGGCATTTCCATCACACAATGAATTAAGAGACAGAGGTATGCAGGCTTGACTCCACTGTAGTATACCGTATGGTCCATATTCCTCATGTTGTCATTGTCACAGAGCTGTGCTTCCCTCTAGTGTTGACTATCTGTCAGCAACAGGCACTAAAACATCTCAATAGAATCAAATAGTTGATGCGAGACATAAAAAAACGAGCTAACTTGCACTTGTGCATTGTTTTTCTACCAACTAACATGAAAAGCAATACGAAGTTTGGATTTATTATATCAGTCTTTGTTAACCTGTCTTTTTGAGTGTCTTCGTTTGGCTGCTTTTCTTCTCTGTTTGGCCTTTTGTTCTTGCAGGAAAATGAGTTCCAACTAGAGGCCGTTGTTGTAAAAAGAAACCTTAATGTGTGTGTTAAAGATTTGACATTCACCATCTGAAGAACATCCATCGGCTCAGTGTATTGTTCTGATGTTTGTGCCGTTGTGCTCTCACCGCCCAAGGTCAGGAAGCATTCCTCTTCAGAGCTTCATCATTAGACGAGATGATGAGCTCTGACTATGGCTCAGAGAAGGATCGATACACCGAGCCAAGGCTCTCTCAATCAATATTCACTCAGACTCAGCACCAGCCCAACATGTCCTGTCTGCTCTGCTTGGTCTCTGATTATCGGCCAGAGCAGGAAAAAGTGTTCATTACTTCATTAAATGAAAATCAGCAATATATGAGGCAGAATTTTAGAAATATCAGTGCAAATGCCTCCATACAGTCTCCGACTTTGTGGGGTCGTGACACCAGGCTCCTCATGAAGAGCCTGTACATTTGTTCTCTGCGATGGATGATTTTCAAACAGTGTCCCCGCTGCACATGACCTTAGGCTGCCCCGCCCATATTTCCCCCTCCGGTTCAAATGCATTTTTCATTCTTTACTGTATAAAGCCACATGATTTGCGGCACTGTGTGTGCTTCATGGCAGATGAGTGAACATTACATTTTCCGTGTGTGTGTGTGTGTGTGTGTGAGAGTGTGTGTGTGTGTGTGTGTGTGTGTGTGGACTTTTTAATTCCTTGACTTCCTGTGTAACACAAAGGCTTTAAAAAAAAAAAAAAGAATATGATGATTGTGTACACAGGATTATTAAAGCATCTACCAGACAATGCTTCTGTGGAATGAATGGGGTTTGAAGAATAAATACAATAACATCGATTGTGGCTGGAAGGTTGAGAAGAACTGAGTGAAATCTTTCATATATATATATGTGTAAAGGCCCAGTTAGTAGTTTCACCTCTAATCATGAATAACTGGAAACTGTACCCTGCCTCTCTGTGCAGGGATGCATTCCAGTCTCTCATGAAAGCAGAGACATGGATGGGGATGAAAAATGTCCAAATACTTATCAAGTGAAAAAAGAAGTAAAAAAGGTAGTTGCTATACCACGATGGCCAAAACACAGTCACAGTCCCCCCAACAACATTTGACAAACACAACATTTCACACAAAAAACACTTTTCAGACAGCACAATAGTGAACAAGTACCGGTATTCCTCATTGCTGATTTGATGGCATTTTGATGTCCATCTAACTGTCTGTCTGTCTCTCTCTCCCTCTCACTCAGTCCATCTAACTGTCTGTCTGTCTGTCTCTCTCTCCCTCTCACTCAGTCCATCTAACTGTCTGTCTGTCTGTCTCTCTCTCCCTCTCACTCAGTCCATCTAACTGTCTGTCTGTCTCTCTCTCCCTCTCACTCAGTCCATCTAACTGTCTGTCTGTCTCTCTCTCCCTCTCACTCAGTCCATCTAACTGTCTGTCTGTCTGTCTCCCTCTCCCTCTCACTCAGTCCATCTAACTGTCTGTCTGCCTGTCTCACTCTCCCTCTCACTCAGTCCATCTAACTGTCTGTCTGCCTGTCTCACTCTCCCTCTCACTCAGTCCATCTGACTGTCTGTCTGTCTGTCTCACTCTCCCTCTCACTCAGTCCATCTGACTGTCTGTCTGTCTGTCTCACTCTCCCTCTCACTCAGTCCATCTAACTGTCTGTCTGTCTGTCTCTCTCTCCCACTCACTCAGTCCATCTAACTGTCTGTCTGTCTGTCTCCCTCTCCCTCTCACTCAGTCCATCTAACTGTCTGTCTGCCTGTCTCACTCTCCCTCTCACTCAGTCCATCTGACTGTCTGTCTGTCTGTCTCACTCTCCCTCTCACTCAGTCCATCTAACTGTCTGTCTCTGTCTATTTTTCTGTCTGTCTGTCTCCCTCTCTGTGTCTCTCTCTATCATATAGTCATTCAGGTCTTAGATATTTTTAGAGGACTTTTCCCCTCTCTTTTTGGAGAACATCATGTGAGATAACTTCGTCGATCAGCGCAATTCTCCTCCTCTTCTTTCTATTTCCTCATCTCTCCCCCGTGTGTCACGTGTGTGTAAACCTATCTCGAGTCAGGAAACTTGTCAGAATACTCATATTTGATTGGCTGAGCTGCATCACGTGATGTGATTTGCAATGCATTGGTCGGTGTGTTTCCTGCACCGCTGAACAAGTGCCGTAACGGCTGAATAAGAGGCGCCGGTTAAAGTTTAAACTTGGTGCCCAATATGTATAATTCTGAATTATCTAGCGGCTTTTAGTTCCTGGGTCCGGATCCGGTGCGCCAGTTGGGGACCTCAGGGAGCCGCAGGTTGCCGACCCCTGCCCTAGATGAAGCAGTGATATTATAAATCGGTGAATTTACGCATTCACACAGTTTGCAATCTCTTGCCAGCTGTCCTTCCTTAATTTCTCTGTTTAAACTGTTTTTTTCAGCCTGAATTATGTGTTAAACTTCTTCGTATTTATCCAATATTATAGTTTACGCTTCATTTGTAAGATATGCTACTCTGCTGACAGCAGACCTGTCCATGTTTGTGATGAGTCATACACGGCAAACACCGCCTCTTTATGTGAAAGATTGAGAGACCCTGCAGGTTGATTACCAGCGTTGTAGGCGCGCTTAGCAAGAGGCTGTTAGGGTTCGTCACACTATATAACCCAAAGATTCCCTGAGTATGCTGAACTCGCTTTGTGGTACAGGCCCCAGGATTCACATCCAGACTGCTGTGTGTTATGCTTAAGCCTTGGTTAATGTAAGTAAAAAATCATCAGATAAACATGAATCATCACGTCCTTACAGAGCTTCTCTTCCTCTAACCTTCACCACGTGCTGCCAGTGTCGAAGCAAATTCAGAGTTCATTAATGCTCTAGTCACTACGCATGGAAATTGGATATTACTTTTTTTCTACATGTCAGATACATCAATTAACAACATTTCTTCATTATGTCAATTGTAATCCAGTCAGTAGTATGTTTCCTTCAAAACGTATTTGCTGTTGCAAATTAGCTTTATATGATTTATATCATTCATATATGGGTGACAGGGTTCCCCTTGGTAGTGAATAGGGCTAGTATAGCTAATTACTGTCATATTAGTAATGCATGAGGTGGTGAATTCAGCTAATGTACTCAAAGAATCATTTTTTGTTCACTATTTCACCTGTAAAATGATATAATGAAAGACTAAAAACTGCCTCGATTTCATGTTTTATAAAAATCGATTACATTTAGGATGGTTGTGTGAAATGAGGAGTTCGGCCCTTAGCTGTAATCTGAGCAGACAGGATGTGAGTGTCAGTTTGACGTGTGCACACTGTGTGCACGGTTCTACGTGTGTGTCTGTGTCCGGGCTCCTCATTCAGCCTCTGTGAGCGCGCAGTAACAACATGGCAGGCCATATGCATCTGTTCAAGGTCACAGGAACACACCTCTTCTTACACACACACACACACACACTTCTTTAAGCGGCTGTAGCGGGCTCAGTGTTAAAGAGAGTGAAGGAATAGGTCATAATAATATTGAATAATAATAACATGATAATATTCACTTTTTTTTGTCGGATTCGCTTCCGTCACACAGAGAAGATTATGTGTCCTGTGTCACCTGAAATGAAGACACAGAAAATAAACCTAAGAGCCCAAAATGACCAGAATCCTAACACATGGATTCACTTCACAACAATGATGTTAACAGAGAGAACAAGTGGTTTAATAACCTGCACACACATGTCTATTTTTAGAAGATGAGAAGAATATTATATCGTGGCTTTTTTACTTGACATCACTTCACACCTGAGTGAACTTTATTTAAAGCTGCAGGACAATTCACTTCAATGAATTATTCTAAGATGAAGTAGTTTATTTTCGGATGCACATTTTTCAAAAGCTTTCTGTGATTGAATGTATTCTTGAATCCAGTCCTTATTTTACTTGAACATGTATTTATTACTAGATTATGTATTATTTATAATTCACCCAGTTCAATTTGAAAAGTGAAGATGAATATTGCTGCAATATTATTCAATCAAACCTTTTTTATTTCATTTGATAATCAGTTGTTGACTATACGGACGTTAAGTTAGACATTATTGTGATGTTTCATGAGGAGATTCTCTCTAACTGGACCTCGTTGAATTTGTATTAAATACCTGGAACAGAGGAAAGTCAGGCAAGGTGAGGAGCTGGAGGAGCTGGGGGGTTCTGGGGGGTTCTGGGAGAAAGCAGAGTGCTGAGATGGGATCTGTGTTGTTCTGTGTCACTTGAAGTGCTTTTTCCATCAGCTGCCAGCGTCCTGTAGAGAAAAAGCTGGTGACGGCAGGAAGATGCTCTCAGCTGGGTCAAAGTCTCCTCCACATGTTTCCTGGAGCGCTGACAGCTGATACCATCCGAGAGCAATCTAGTGTGAAAACGGAGCTCTTTAGCCTCCACTGCAATGTTACAATGCTCAGATTAGAACCCAAGATAATGGATGAGAGGGGCTCTCAATAAAGCAACAACTGACAGCAAGACGTTACAAGCCAGGCTCATACAATCCTGTGATTCTTATCACTGCAGATCCAGCCTATTGTCACACTAACTTCACCTTGAAATAAAAACACATTTCCTTTAATGTTCTGCAAAAAATATTCATTTTTTATGATTTTCTACAGTTAAAGTTTATATTTAGCTAAATATTAAGACTTAAAAATGAAGTCTGTTTTCATTAGCTGCATGATGATGAGCTGATAGAGTGATGGAGAAGTCGTACTTGATGTAGCCTGAAATCAACAGTCTGTCCATGTGACATGAAAGACGACGGAGGGTAGAGCCTCACGTTTCCAGCAGTGTTGCTCTGTTGCTCATTAAAGTGCATCATTCTCTGCAGTCATCAGATCAGTCGTTGAGTTCACGTCTAACAGACACATTCATATCACAGATCATAGTCGGGTTTATTGTGTGTGAATCTTTTTTAGTTTGCCAGCAGATATATTAACTTACTTTTTACTTTCTGATAAATCATTTTATAAGAATTATTTATTGGTTAAAAATGCTTGTGTGTCTCACGATATAAATAATAAATCATCATGTCAGCAGTCAGAAATATTAGTTGTCATTAATAAACGGTCTTGAGTTTCTCAACTTCACATAAGCCATCAGAGGCTGTCAGCCAACCAGAACAATATTTAATAAATCATTAATAAAGAATTCTGTAACACTTTACATAAAGGTCATGTCTACAATGCTTTACAAGCACAATCACAACACATCATAATGTATATATAAGGCTTCATAAGGATCATTCCTGTACACACAGAAAAAAAAGGTTCTTAAATGGTTCTTTAAAAGGCAGTGTGGTTCCATGAAGAACCATCCCCTACTAAAGAACCATTTTATCTAGTGGATGGTTCTACATGTTTTTCATGTGGTTCTTTGGGATATTAAAAGGTTCTTAATTCATATTTGAGTTGTTGAATCGTGGGGGATGGGATAAATTAGAAAAAAAACTACCTCGCATGATCTGGGTGTGGGGTAGTCAGCTGCCAGCTGATACGTGTACATTGTCAAGAAGAGTTGACCCCTCAGAGCTGCCTCGGTAACATGTGAGCACATTCCAGGGAGAGTCAGGATATAAGAGCACAAAGCATATACTCAGAATAAAGTGTAATCAAAAGATAAAGTGTATGAATTATATAACGAAATGTTTAATCAATAAGTAACGAATGTTTAAAATGCATAGAGTGATTTAACTATTGTAATAAGTGTTTAACAAATGTTCTGTGTAACTGGAGCTGAGATAGAAATGTATAGTCAGGATGACTTGCGATAAAAGTACTAGTCAGGATGACTTGCAAAATCAGAAGCAGATGTTATGGGTGTAGTTAGGAGAAGATTGTTGCAAGAGATGAGTCAGAGGCAGGAAGCCTGGACTTATATGGACATGTTCAAGAACCCAACGCCCTCTCCAGAGGGAGGGGGGGATGAGCTCATGTATTGGACAAGGGGGGCCGATAGAGCCCAAATGATGAATATAAGGAGACATTTGCAGGCAGCACACTGGGATTTCAACACGGGTGCTGTCCACATGCACCAGATGAGAAGATACGGACAATCGCAACTGATGTATTGAGGACTTCGTCTCTGTTCACGGAAAGAAGACCGCTGTTCATGGACAATAAGATTTAAAGGCGGAGGTTTTCCTCTCCCCACTGCTCGACTCTCAACATCTGGACAACGGAGAAGACGCTGCAGCCCGAGAAAGACTTTGTACTGAGTTTTGAGGACTGTTGAACGTGCTCCGTTGCAGAGCGGGAGGACCGAGGGTCCGATCAGACCTTCGCTCCTAACAACTCCAAAAGAACCTTTTCATCGCACCATTGAACATCCAGCTCCAACCGAGCCGTCTCGGCAACTAAAACTAATGAGTATAATCGAAGAAGAAAATTAAGTAACTAATCGAGTGTAGTGACATTTTATGTGAGCTGTAGCTTTAACCCTTGCAAACTAACCAAATATAACCTGCAATAAATATCTAATCTGCATTTAAAGTAAATATCTCAAGTGCATTCATTTGCTCAAGTAGTAAAAAGTTCCTCGTGGCAGTAAAAAGTTAAAGCCATTGTATGTCTAACAACTGAGTTCTGAAAGGTTATCCTAGAGACCGAATCCACTTAACAACCCCTTACGGTTTTAGCAAGAAGTAATCCTAGCCGTTAAAACCTAACCTGGCATTTACCAAGAGCACGGATCCATAAGAGGGAAGCTGCCATAACCGACGCGACTGGTGAGAGCGCCCGGGGCCAGGACTGGTCTCTCGGCCGAGTGCGCTCAGACCGGAGGAAGCAGGGTAGACGTTGGGAGTAACGGCAGTTAGCGGAGCCAGGCGAGTTCCCTCGCCAGAACACCAGCTCGACAATCTTTTAATAGAGAGCTGAGTCAGTAAGTAGCCCCGTATCGGGCCAGAAGTACCCCAGGATCTAACACGTGGCGCCCATAACGTGGGGCTCGACGGAAAAGGAGTACGTTGAGTCTAAGAGAAGAACCCCGGCAGCCGAGAGAGGCTGTCGTTCGTGTACGAAAAGACCTGAGGTGAGGCGTTGGGGTAGAAAGTAAAGCTGCCCAAGCCTCGAAGAAGTCCGATTGCGAGACATCCATGAATCGAAGCTGTGTGTGGTATTTACAAGCCAACACAGGAGAATCCGCAGGCGACGGGGAGCATCGACCAGACTCGCCCGACCTGTAGAGGGACCAGAGCCTGATCCCATCCCTTCCTCAACGCGCGACGAGAGGCTTTGGGAGGAAGGCAACTCGAGACAACAAAGACAAAGACAAAGTCCAAGATGGAAACATCGCCAGAGGGACCCGATGGCGACGAAGGCAGCCCGAAGACGACGACGACGGCTCAGCAGGACGTGCCAGCAACATCGACCCCGGACCAGGCAGCAGACGGCAGCAAGGACCAGCAGACGGACGACGCTGGACCACGAGGAGCGGCATCGGAAGAACCGACACCGGCTCCAGGAGGCAGAAGCAACATCCCACATCAGATCATCCTAAATGGAAAAGGATGGGCCACCTGGGACGATTCTGTTCAACGACACCTAATCGAGCTGCATGAAGAAGCAGACAAGGAGAAGGTGGGAGAAAAAGTAGAAGAGTTTTGCAAAAGAAAGGGGGGTTATCTTGCTCCCCTCACCCTTAAGCAAGGACTGGTGGTGGCAGTGGTAGGGTGTGAAGCACCCCCGAATACCAAGAAGACAGTGGGAGAGTGGCTACAGTGGTGGCTAGTGGTAATGGAGACGATTAAAGGAAAAATAGTCACCATAATCAGCCCGTCAAAAGACTACGACTCAGTCGTGAAGATGCTGGCCGCAGAAACAGGAGCGGGGGCAGTGACTATAAGGCAGAAGGTAAAAGCCACCTCCCGCTACCAAGAACATAAAAAAGAGCGAGACGCAATAGCGGCATACATAGCCGAACAACCAAGTTACAACGAGGTTACCAGCGAAGATCGGATCAGCACCAACGGGACCGAGGCCTCCGTGTACTCCCAGTCAGGGGAGTCCTCGGGGTCCGAAGGAGAGAAAGACCAGGACAGCAGCGACAACGAGGAGATCTCGGAGGAGGACGAAGTGGGGGAAGACTCAAAGCTGAACAGGAGCGACGAGTACCAACTGCTCCCGCCCTCCATGCAATCCGGGACTCCCGCTGCAGTACGCAAGGCCCTGAAGGAGCTCAAGGACCCGGGGCCGGGGCGGCCCAAGAAAGCTCAGGCTAAGACAAGACACGTTCGCTCCCCGAGCCCAGAAGAGCATCTTCCAAAATTGAAAAAGATGCCTGAAGGGACCAAAAAATATGCGAACCAGACAGGGTTAACCGCATATAACCACTACGGAGAGCCTTGGGACATAGACAGCCATGGACTGGTTGTCTTAACCAACTCACATCTAAAGCCTCATATCTCCTGGTTCAGGAAAAAACTGGTAAACGAGGCAGGCAAACCCTACCAAGAAGAACTTGAGGGGAGCCTCCAGGGATATAGAGAGAACCAGCCATCGGTGGTGGTTACAAGCGGCGGAACATCACGCCATTATGCGGTGCTACACGTACCGATCGAAAAATACGAGGATGGCGATGAACAGGCCGCCTATCGGGACAACATAGAGGAGGCATTAGAAAAAGGTGTCACCCGAGCAAGCGAGTTGTCCTTCAAAAGAGTCGTTATATGTAACGACGGGGCCAGGTCCGGCAACCTACCCTGGGAGGTAGCAGAAGAAGCGGCAATGAGGATTATGCGCCTCCTGACGAAAGCTCCCCACGGTTGGAGCAATATCCAGGAGTTGGTGCTAGTCACCTCGGCGGCCCAATACCACGAGAGAAAAGAGAAAATACTGAGACCCCTCTACAGAACAGAGGGGCCAAACAACTGGAGGGCAGGACAGCCAAAATACGAGGACGAAAACGCCCCAGCTGTGAAAGCAGTTCTGCCCCGGCTCCCGTCATCAGCAGGATTAAAGAAAGAAGCGGCAGAACCGAGGGGCTACCAGGAATCGACACCCGGTCCCTCGAGACGAGAAGAGCGACATCCACAAGTCAGCTCAAGCCAGGAGAAACCTCCAAAGAATAAAGAAACTCCAATCACCTCTCCCCGGACAGTAGCGGTGCAGACAGAGGTGGAAACCCCCGTGCCAAACAGGTCACCGCGTGGGAACACCAGCCCGGCAGAGTCCACCGGCCTGCAGAGAATGCACTACGCAGGAGGAGGAGAAGAGTCCCTCATAAGGTTCCTAAGTCCGGGCGGGATCAGGAAAAGTCCCAGAACTCCAGAGAAAACGCCAGAGCCAACTCAGCCGGCCTCACTGTCCGCAGAACCAGAGAGAGAGGAGGAGGAAGACACCGCAGCTGTAAGTTCAGACGAAGAAGACAAGGTGCCAAGCCTGACTTCAATCGAGTACGAGCCTCCGGGAGGACTGACAGACCTGAAGAGGGGGAGCAGAAAAGGCAAGAAGAACGCGCTGCCCCTTCTTTCAGTGTACACGGCTTCGCAGAAACTCGCCAGACACGAACAATACGGGCCCATGACCACCAAAGACGGAAGAAAAGCCTATGTTCCAGAGGCCGGTCAAACAGATTATGATGTTCCAGAAATATGGATGCACGACCTCGAGGGAATGAAAGGAACAATGGTCTACGCAACAAAAGGAGAATGGGCGAATTTTCTGATGACCCCGACCTACGGCTCCCTAGCAAGAGCCACGGAGCTGACGAGTAACTTTCGCACGGGCTTTGTGACAATCGTGTACGACGTCATGTTGCGACGCCTGAAGAAAGCAGCCTACAAGCTGGCCACGGAGGAAGAAAAAGCGCTGAGGCAAGACATCTCGGACAGCGAAGACGAACAGCCACCTCAAGGGCAGGGCCCCGCACGAAGCAGCTGCCTCACCACCGCTGAAGAAAATGACTGCATAACAAAGATGCAGGCTTCCACCCAGAGCTTTGGTGAGTTCAAAAAGATCAAGGCGATGGTGGCCAACCGAGACCCAAAAGAATCAGTGCAAGAATATCTGACGCAGAAATGGCTTATGGTAAAAGCCAGCTCCACAAACGATGAGGCGAAAAGATTGTGGCTGGCCCTTGTGACGGACCAACCGATGGGTCCCGAAGAAACCGCGGAACAGCACTACCGAAGATTAGTGCTGGAAGACTGCGAAGACGAGGAGTCACACATCGACAAGGCAAGAAAAAGCTTAGAAAAAGGGCAAACTCTCACCCAGGCGTGGTACGCCTTGCGACAGGCGATTCCGCCAGACAGAAGTGTCCAAGCCCTTAGGAAGCTGACAAAGGGCCTAATGAATGACATCGATTTCGTGACCCTAAACATCAACAAAAGTACCACAGAACAAATCCAAGAAACAGTAAGAAAGTGGGATTTGAAGAAAAAACACTTGGACGAAAAAAGAGAAAAAGGAAACCAGCCGAAGCCGCCGGCTCCCAGGCCCTCGTATGACAACGCGAGGCCCACCGAGGGACCCGGCCCTTCACAGACACCAAGAAGGCAGCCTGGAGGATTCCAGAGGGGTCCGCAAGGCTACCAAGGCTACCAGCGTGAGCCCGGATACCAGAGGGGTCCTCAAGGCTACCAAGGCTACCAGCGAGAGCCAGGAGCCCAGAGGGGTCCGCAAGGCAACCAAAGGGAGCAGGGTGCTCAGAGGCAAGAAGGATTCCAGAGGCAGGGCGTTTACCACAGGACCCCGCCGGATCAACAACAGGAGGGGCCACGGCCCCCACCAGCCAACAAGAGCGGTTTTCTCTCTACCGAGGATTACAACAAGCTGACAACAGAGCAGAAACAGGCCCTTCGTGTCTCCCGCATGGAAGCTGGGAGCGAAGGGCAGAGAAAGTAATGGCTAAGCGGGCGCGGGTCACAGTGGATCATGCCTATTGGGTGGGGGACGACATATACACCGACGTGGATGGAATCCCCTATCAGGTAGATACTGGTGCCGAAGTGTCGATGACCCGCAAATGCCTTGAAACAAAAGGACACCTGACTGTTCAACTAGCCGACGGAACCATCAAAAAGATTCCGTTTGGCGTCTGGAAAGGAGTTGTATGGGCTCTAGGACCCTACAATTTAATGACAATAACAGACCTAAAAGAGCTGCATAGCAGCCCAGAGAATCGAACCCCATTACAAAAGCGACTCAGAATCCTCGGGGCAAAACTAATCCAGATGGGATCGTTATCACAGGAGTGGTACAAACCAGTGAACATTCCAGAAGTGACCAAGCAACAAATCGAAGACAGCGACCTTTCCCCGGAGGGAAAAGAAACGCTAGAAGACATACTTTCCAAAGCCGGAGTGGCTAGATTCAAAAATGACTGTGGAGACATGGGTGCGAAGTACACTCACACCATAGAAGGGGGTGTACACCCGCCCGTCCGCCAATACCCCCTGAATCCAGGGGCAGTTGCAGAAATGGACCTAATAGTCACGGAACTCAGCGAACTAGGAGTGGTGCGCGAGGAGCCAAATCCCATCACAAACAGCCCAATACAGGCAGTCAAAAAGCCTGAGTCATCGGGAGGAGGATGGAGACCTGTTATCAACTTCAAAGCCCTCAACCGCAGGACTGTCGCCAACCGAGCCAGCCTGATCAACCCCCAAGGGATGCTGAAAACACTAAGACTAAAAAGGTACAAATCCTGCATAGATCTGGCAAACCCACAAAGGTAAAGCGTACGTCTGGGAACGGCTACCGCAAGGCTACAAAAACTCTCCGAATGTTTTCCAGTCGGCCGTAATGGACATACTTGACGGCCTAGAGACAACAATCTACATCGATGATGTATTCATTGCAGATGACACCGAAGAAGAACATCTGCAAAAATTGAGAAAAGTCACAGAACGACTAACAGCGGCAGGCTTGAAATTGATTCTGAAAAAATGCCAATTTGGACGATTCCAAGTGAACTACCTGGGGTTCCAGGTCTCCAACGACCTGGGACTCTCAGACGGATTCCGGGAAAAAGTGGAGCAGATCGACCCGCCAACCTCGCTGAACGAACTACAGAAGGTGCTGGGACTCTGCAACTACGTTAGGGACCATGTCCCTAGCTACCAGAAGTATGCAAGACCGTTGTATGTAAAACTAAGAAAAGAAAAGCCAGAAGACGCCCACAAGAAGTGGGAATGGACCGCAACGGATCAAAACAGTTTGGAAAACCTGCGGACAGCCATTAAAGAAGCTTTGCGGCTGGAGCCACGAAGCCTTACAACGAAGCTGGTGGCAGAGGTCAGTTGCAACGACGACGACGCAGTGGTAAAAGTGTGCAACGAGGGCGGGGGAATAGTCACTTTGTGGAGCTACACCCTGTCCTCCGTGGAAAAGAAATATCCAGCAGAAGAGAAGGAGTTGGTGTCACGTGCAACTTGAAGGTACTGAGTGTAGATACAAAACGCCGAGTTCAGGAGCCAAAAAGAGATAGAATTTAATAAGATATCCCACAGAGGGAAAACACAGGAACAGACGTGTCAAGAAAACATGAGGCTCGAACGAAGGGCAAGGTACAGACACGCCTTAAATACACTTGAGGCAATTACACAGGTGAACCCACTTAAGGTGAGCCAAGTCCAATCAGTCCACAAAACCTAATTAAGGCGCACTCTGCCACCATCTGCTGGATGTCCTGGGGTCCTACGGCGCAGTCCTGACAGTACCCCCCACCCGACGGCCACCTCCAGGTGGGCCAGGCTGGAGAGGGTGTGCACGGTGAAAGGCACGGATGAGGGCAGGATCCAGGACGTGCCGTGAGGGCACCCATGAGCGTTCCTCTGGGCCGTAGCCCTCCCAGTCAATCAGGTACTGAAGGCCTCGCCCCCTCCGCCGGGAATCCAGCAGCCTCCGGACGGTGTAGACAGGGCCACCAGCGACGACCCGCGGAGGCGGCGGCAGTGGGGCAGGCCTGGACAAGGGCGAGGAGAAGAGAGGTTTCAGCAAAGAGACATGAAACACTGGTCTCACCCGGAGAGTCCTAGGAAGTCGGAGTTTGTAAGCCACCGGGTTGATCCTCCTCTCCACAGGAAACGGACCGATGAACCGGGGAGTGAATTTGGAGTCCGTGCGCAGAGGCAGGTTCTTGGTGGAGAGCCATACTCTCTGTCCAGGGCGGAACGTTGGGGCGCGCCGTCTCCTGCGATTGGCCTGGATCCGATGGGTTTCGGTGGCGCGTGTAAGCGCAGCACGGGCCTTCTTCCAGGCCTGGCGGCATCTGGCCACAGCAGCATCCGCAGAGGGGACCGCTGACTCGGACTGCTGAGAGGGAAAAAATGGCGGGACATATCCGTACTGAACCTCAAAGGGCGACATACCGGTGGAGGACCCACTCAGTTGGTTGTGGGCGATCTCAGCCCACACCAGCTTTCGACTCCAGGCACCCGGATTGGATGATACCATGCAGCGTAGGTATTTCTCCAGCTCCTGGTTCACGCGTTCCGTCTGTCCATTACTCTCCGGATGGTAGCCTGATGAAAGACTGACAGACGTTTCAAACAAGGACCAAAATGCACTCCAGTACTTGGACATGAATTGGGGCCCTCTATCAGAGACAATGTCACTAGGGATGCCATGGTGACGCACCACCTCTCGGACCACCAAATCAGCGGTTTCCTTCGCAGACGGCAGCTTAGGTAGTGGGACAAAGTGGCTTGCTTTGGAAAAACGGTCCACAATTACAAAAATCACTGTGTTACTGTCAGAAGGCGGTAGGCCAGTGATGAAGTCCATTGAGATGTGGGACCATGGCCGATAAGGAACCGGCAGGGGGTGGAGCAGGCCCGCCGGGGCTTGGTTTCCTGACTTCTGTGTAGCACAAACAGAACATGCGTGAACATACTCCTCAATGTCAGTTCTCATGCGTGGCCACCAAAAGCGGCGGCGGACTAGCTCCATCGTGCGGGCAGCCCCAGGATGGCCCGTCACTGGTGAGTCATGCCCCCATTGTAGAACTTCAGAGCGGGCGTTGAGCGGGACATACAGACGGCCCGGGGGTACTCCACTAGGACCTGGATCCTCCTCTTGCGCACGCAGGACGGCGTCCTCCAGGGCAAGCGTCACCTGTCCCACCACGCAGCTGGGGGGAATGATGCACTCAGGGACAGGGTCAGTAACGTTGACGTCATACTGGCGCGATAAGGCATCAGCCTTGGCATTCTTGGTGCCGGGGCGAAACGTGATGATAAACCTGAATCTGGTGAAAAACAGGGCCCACCTGGCTTGTCGGGGGTTCAGGCGCTTGGCCTCACGGATGTACTGGAGGTTCTTATGATCCGTGATGACTGTGAATGGGTGGCGCGCACCTTCCAGCCAGTGTCTCCATTCTTCAAGTGCCCTTAGGATGGCCAACAGCTCCCTGTCACCGGCGTCATAGTTCCTCTCAGCGTCACTAAGCTTGCGAGAGAAAAAGGCACATGGGTGCGTCTTGTTGTCCATACCTGATTTCTGGGACAGCACAGCTCCAACACCAGACCTGGACGCATCCACCTCCAACACAAACGGAAGGGCCGGGTCAGGGTGCCTCAGCAGTGGGGCTGACGTGAACTGAGCCTTGAGATGCTCGAACGCCGCTTGCGCCTCCGGGGTCCATCTGAGTCTGGTTGGGGCTCCCCAGGCCACTGCTGTGATAGGTGCTACTATGGAGCTGAAGCCTCGAATGAAACGGCGATAAAAGTTAGCAAACCCCACAAAACGCTGTACCTGCTTGAGAGTGGCGGGAACCGGCCAGTCCAGTACAGCCTGCACCCTGGATTCGTCCATGATTACTCCATCGGGGGAGATGACATACCCCAAAAAGGAGGTGCGGGTAACGTGGAACTCACACTTCTCCAGTTTGACGAAGAGCTGGTTGTCCAGCAACCGCTGGAGGACCTGCCGGACGTGCTGGCGATGTTCTGTGAGGGACTTGGAAAAAATTAGCACATCATCGAGGTAAACGAACACACTGCGGTTGAGGAACTCCCTGAGCACTTCATTTACAAAGGCTTGGAACACAGCAGGAGCATTGGTCAGACCAAATGGCATTACCCGGTATTCATAATGTCCACTGGGGGTGCTAAAAGCAGTCTTCCACTCATCATCCTCTCTGATGCGGACCAGATGGTAAGCATTCCGCAGGTCTAGTTTAGTGAACACTGTAGCTCCTCCAAGAAGATCAAAAGCGGAAGACATGAGTGGCAACGGATATTTGTTCTTTACTGTGATGTTGTTCAGTGCTCGGTAATCTATGCATGGTCGTAGACCACCATCTTTCTTGGGTACAAAAAAGAATCCTGCTGACACTGGTGAAGTCGAAGGTGTAATAAGCCCGTTCTTAAGAGACTCGCTAATGTAGTCCTCCATGGCCTGAGTCTCGGGGCTGGAGAGAGGGTATAGTCGTCCCCGGGGGGGAATAGTGTTAGGCAACAGGTCAATGGCACAGTCAAAAGGTCTGTGAGGAGGAAGTGCAGTAGCTCTAGTCTTACTAAATACTTCAGCTAGGTCATGATACTCTGCAGGGACTGAAGAGAGCTCAGAGGATGAACAGGCAACAGAACACTTCATCACAGGTGTAACATGTTTGGCTGAGATACACTCTGGGCTCCATGATAACAATTCGCCAGTGGACCAGTTGAACTGGGGATTGTGTTTCTGAAGCCAGGGAAACCCTAGTACTACTCTATCATGTTGGGATTGGACTAAAGCCAAAGAAACAGTCTCTGTATGTGACCCAATCTGCAGTAGTAAGGGGTGTGTCATGAAGTCAATTTTACCGGAGCCTAGGGGTCGTCCGTCGAGCGCCTGGATTTTCACAGGATTGGGAAGGGCCTTGGTAGGTAGACCGAGGCGTGTGGCCAGAGCAGAGTCCATCAGGTTTTCCTCTGAGCCTGAATCGATCAGCACCGTGATAGGGATGTTCTCCGGGTTCTCTGGGGTCCAGGTGAGTCGAGCCCTCAGGCAGAGGCGCTTAACTGGGTTCGAGCCTACTGTCACGTGCAACTTGAAGGTACTGAGTGTAGATACAAAACGCCGAGTTCAGGAGCCAAAAAGAGATAGAATTTAATAAGATATCCCACAGAGGGAAAACACAGGAACAGACGTGTCAAGAAAACATGAGGCTCGAACGAAGGGCAAGGTACAGACACGCCTTAAATACACTTGAGGCAATTACACAGGTGAACCCACTTAAGGTGAGCCAAGTCCAATCAGTCCACAAAACCTAATTAAGGCGCACTCTGCCACCATCTGCTGGATGTCCTGGGGTCCTACGGCGCAGTCCTGACAGTTGGCAGTTCTGGCAAGGTATTGGAGCACCCTGAAAGACCTTGCTCAAGGGCAGGGCATCAGGGTCATCACGCAAAGCCAGGTCCATCGATTCCTACGGAAAGCCACGGTAGAGAGCACGAAGGCGACGAACGCGAGGTGGGGACGTTGGGAAGACATCCTGCTGGACCCAGACCTCGAAATCGGCCCTGCACAACCCGTGAGTAAGAAAAAGACGACTCAGGACGAGACGCCATCCGAACCGTTAGAGTGGACTCTATACACCGACGGCTCGCGAAAAGGACAAGACGAGAAAGCCTACTGGGGCTTCATTCTCAAACACAAGGAGAAGGAGCGCTTCAGACAACGAGGCCAAGTCCCCGGCAGTGCCCAGACCGGGGAGGTGACAGCGATACTGGAAGGTTTGCTCGAGTTGGAGCGAAGAAAGGTGAAAAGAGCTAGAGTCATAACTGATAGTTATTACTGTGCTCAGGCCCTTAACAAAGACCTGTCCATATGGGAAGAAAATGGTTTTGAGAGTGCTAAAAACAAGAAAGTAGCTCACGAAAACCTATGGAGAAAAATAGCCGAATTGCGGCTAACAATGGAGCTCGAAGTGGTGCACCAGAGGGCCCACACGCGAGCAGGAACTCATTGGCAAGGAAACGAAGAAGTGGATCGTTTCGTCCAGATGAGACAAATTGTCTTTGTTGGGATTGAGAATTGGGAAGATTTGCCCAAAGGACGGGTAGTCCCAGAAGAGAATGTGAAGGAGGTGGTGCAAGCAGTGCATGGAGCACTTGGACATGCAGGCACCGTTCCAACGCGAAGGGAACTGGAAAAGCAGCGACTCTGGATTCCTGAAAAAGAAGTCCGCAGAATCCTTCAAGACTGTGAGTTGTGTGGTCGATACAACGCAGGAAGGAGAGGACAAAGAGTGGGAGGACTCACCATTAAAAGTACCGTACCCTGGGGTTCTATCTGCATGGATGTGGCAGGACCCTTAGGGGTACCGGGTAAAAGTGGAGAAAAGTACCTGTTGGTGCTAGTGGACTCCATGTCAGGGTATGTAACCACAAAAGCAGTAAGAAAAGCTAATGGCAACAGTGTTGTTAGCATGCTGGACCAAGTCTGTGGCTACTTAGGATTGCCTAAAGAGCTCAGGACTGACAACGGAACGCATTTTCGCAACGCTAAAGTGGACCAGTGGTGCCAACAGCATGGGGTACTGAGGATCTACTCTCCCCCATACACCCCCCAGGCCAACGGGGTGGTGGAAAGGACCATTGGCTTGGTGAAAAGTTGGATTGGGAAAAATGCCAACTCGAGAGAATGGAGCACTAAGACCCTGGAAATCGCCAAGGCCCTGAACGACCGCTACCGAAGTGACAGGCCCTCCCCTGCGGAGGAGCTGATGCGCCGCCCCTTCACATCACAGGAAGTGGGGCGAGCTCAGAAGATAAAGAGCCCAAGCTTGAGCAAAAGGTGCCACTTCGAGTAGGACAGCGCGTCTGGATCAAGGCTCAGGTCGGTGCTTCTAACTCTGCAGTCAAAGCCAAGTACGATAAATCAGACATAATTGTCAAGATATTGGACAGTAATACTGTTCAACTCAAGAAGAAAGGAATCCAAGGAGTAGGGCAGCTGAAGTTCCGTACTAGGAGAAAACCAGGAACTCAAGAATGGCCACTAACATACAAGCTTTACCACCCTTTGTCAGAGTGGCCAATGTCAAAGGGGTGGTTAACATGAGAAGGAGTACTACGGGGCTCTGGGCAGGAAGAGCCCTGAAGAAGTTAGAATATGCAAAGAAAGGATTTCTCTCAGAAGAGAATGAAGGATTGACATGGAGAGAAATCAAGAATGATTGTGTGGTCTGCCTGCAGCCGACCACCCTTGACCTCACATGGCAGGGACCCGGAAACAAGAAACCACACCGGGTCACAGGAAGAAGAAAAGAATTTAACCGTATGACCCACAAACCAGTGAAGGTTTTGGATGCATATGTATGCGGATTGTGTCGTATAGAGATATCGCCACGGTTGCACTTCGTCATCCAGTGGGATCTGCGGGGGACGAAGCCGAACCTTAAGGACTGTGTCTGCCAATGGGATGGACACAGGCTGCACCTCTGTGCGTCTTGCTCCGTACTCCAGCAGAATGGACTGCTGGTGCAAGCTGGAGCAGCCGAAAGATGGCAGGTGAGAAAGTTTCTTCAGCCAATACAAACCCTGGCACCCGCCTCATGGGAAGGTGAGGGTGCTGCCGCTCCTGTTGATTTATCACACGAGGAGACTGGGGAACCCTCGGCACCATCTATGAGCCCACTCGACGGCGACCCACATGAAGCAAGTGGAAACCGGATTGCTGGCCCGATGGGATCTTGGAGGGAGTTGGTGCACAGGAACTGGCCATACAGCCCAGCTCAGGCCGAAGTTACCTACCCGCCCCTGGCTTCCGTACAGATCCCAGCGGCCTTCAGAGTCTTTCGCAGCCCTGATGCCCCAGGGTACGCAGCCACCGCAGCAAACTTACCCGATTGCCGCTTAGAAATGGCAACGCGAGAGGGGTGGCTGGGGCCCTGGGAACTAACAACCTGGCGCCTGTTAATCGAAGATGTGTATTGTGATCCAGATGTGCCAATACGTGAGCTAGACCCGGTGCCAACAGAGGCTGGTGCTCACGGCACGAATCTCCGGTATAGCATCACGGATCTGGACGCCTTCCACCACACCGGTGCCAGGACCAAGGAAAAGAGTACGATTTTCACGGTCACCCCCGAGGGGTGGCGGAGAGACGGTGTTATGCAACTACCGGGCTCTTGGGCGGCCAGAGCGGCAACGCCTACATGGGAGGCCCGCACAATGCGCGTCATGGTGACGCTGAGAACCGTGATGGTCCCATTCGACGGTGTATACTCCGTTGGGGTGGAGCTGACCAGAGCGGATGAGGCGGTGCCTCCTCCAAACCCACGCGCAGATGCAAAAGGTTTAACTGCTTGGGCACGGAAGTCATTTCGCAAACTGCAGCGGGGTGGAAAGCCTCGCAGTAGCAGCGCTTAAGAAGCATAGTTGCTGGAAAAACGGAACTTGATTGTCGACATGTCGCTGCCAAACCAACCAAACAAAGATTGCCGGGAACTAAAAAGAGTCTCTCCGTCTCGCCGAGAACGACCAAGGCCATATCTGCAATTGCCAAACGAAAGAGTCTATTTGGACAGACCCCTACGCGATTTTGCCTACCGAAGAGGACTCTCTGGATCCGGCGCTTATTTCTGCAGCAATGGCGAATATGAGCGCTCCCCGGACCTGACTGAACCCGGGTAGGTGGCTTTGCTGACTAATTTCCGCACTGGATGGCAACTCCAGTATGACAGAGCAATGGTCCGGTGGACCCATCAATGGCTGCTGCAGCCAGTCCTCTGTTGTCCTGACCTGTCCCCCTGGATCCTGAATACCGCTTTCATCACAGTAAAAGGTATACTGCTGAAGTTGCGGTGGGGTCCTAACTATGCTGATTATTTGCAAGACGCATATGTTGATCTTTGGATAGGTGAGAATTTGATCTGGACCACCAGCCCGGTCATGCAGCGCCTCATAGCGCTCCACGTGCAAAACAGCGAGCGCTGTGTAATTGAGAACCAAGACATGCCGTTGCGTACGGTGAGTTACCACCTGCCAAGCCTCGGCCCACCGAACCCGGACCCGGGCCTGCGCATGAGGGATTTGCCTCCGACCAGATCGCGGAGTTGGATGCACACACAGGTGAATCGCTCAGATATGTGGGCTAGGGTGACGGAGCTCCAGATGGACGACGGTCAGCCATTATACGCAGCTCTCGCTCAAGTCCGGAACCTTGTCAGCCTGGAGGACCGGTTGGCGTACGCATGGCTTGCGTTACATTCTGATGTGCACGGTGACTGCGTTGGACCCCTCCCACACTCCTCCTCGTTGGTCGTCACCTATTACAAGTGGGTGTGGAGGGGGCTGGACTTCGGCATTGGCCAACACCCATCGGTTCTATATCACCAGCTCCTGAAGGGCAGGATTGTTCAGTACGATCCTGACTCTCCCCCGTGCCTCAGCCCCGGCTGTCCCGCTCCACTTCCGGAAGTGATACCGACCATCACACTGCAGAATCCGGGACCATGGATCTCCCATTTCTACATGGGAGGGTTCAAGAATTTAGGCGATCCTCAACCTTTACCCCCGTCTCATTAAGACGCCCCGGCAAGCGACTGGACCAATCAAGTGAACGACCACGGAATGGAAAACGACTATGGCTTTGCTTAATGGCTAAAGTAGTATCAGTACTAACAGGACTGTGCATTGTCCTGGCTATACTGTACTACTATGGTAGTATCCCATGGGCCCTCACTCATGTAAGGGTGTCCTACACTACCACAAAGAAGTTCGACCAGACATGCTGGACGGTCGACTCTGGAACGATCGTTCTCTCCCAACTAGCTGGACAGAAGAGCACCTCGCCCCGGTTGGACCTTGAGGTTGGGTCGAACGCAACCGGTCAAGTCCAAGAAGGGGGTGGGACGGCACCGAACCTGACAGCTACCATCATCGCGTGGATGACTATCTGGGAACAGAAAATCAACGACACGGGTGAAGAAACAGACTGGGCAGGCGAATTCCAGAAGGTAATAGAGAATTCGACATGGAGGATAGATGAAGTATCTACGCTGGGAGCGGAGATGAAGATTACGGTAATGATAAAGAAAGCAGAAGAAGAAAAAAGGGCACAGTGTAATTGGATCTACCCCGAAAACGGTGTCCCAAGCTGGTACTGTTCATGGGCATGTGTCTCATGGGCAGAGCAAGGGAACGAGGGATACTGGAAACCCGAGGTAACCTATGCAGCGAGCCACCGCAATGATACATGTTTGGTGATTTTACCGGCAGAAGGAATGTTCTGGGGACACTACAATCTCACCTGTGAGGCCACACAACCGCGACGTAAACCACGGCGGTTTAAAGTTAAAGTGAAGCCACTAGGTAACACCACACTAGGTAACACCACCAACTGCCAGCAGAACAACATCACCAGCCGAGCTGTGAATGTCACGCAGGAGGAGGAAGAAGAAGAAGAGGAAGTACATCCTACGGCTCAAGAGGACAAAGGAGGGCAGCCGCCGCCGCCACAATTCAGGTCGAGTGACAGTCTTCGGAGAAATAGGAGCAGGAAATGGACGAAGCATTGTAAAACAAACAAGCTCCCTCTCCTAGATAAGTGCTTCTGGAATGTGTTCTTTTATTGCGAAGGTCAGAATTACTTCGTAATAACTCCGGTTAACAAACCACAGTATCAGGCTCACAAGTACATCTATCTACCCCAACCTAATGCCCGGCACGAGGACTGGCTCAACAACACCCTGCCATGGATATGGATAACCCAGCTAACGCATTTCAAAGGGGCCTTCACGGAGGGATACTCCAGAGCCAGCCACGGCCTTTTGGGACCAAGGACGACCGACATGTATGTACAAAAGCTGCCGAAACCCGAGGATTTAATGACAGCCCCAAGAGGGGATTTCCAAAAAATTGACACTTGTGTGACCACCAAAATGTTCAACGCTCTGAATGGAACAGAGTATCTAGCCGACGGCGCCTCCCCGAGATGCACACTCTGGCAAGAGTGGTATCGGGCTTGGGGAACGTGGCTATATGACTGCACAGGCCTGAAGACGAACCAGACGATCAAAGGAACCCTGCAGGCATGGAAAGAGGCCCACACCAGGGACGACAGTTCAACCTGGTGGGGCCTACAGAAGGATGAAGTGTTAGAATGGGTGGTGCCATGTCTAACTCAAACCACAAACTACTGGGTGAAGTATCAGTACCTAGCCACAGTATACTCGAAAGAAAGAGACATCTGGCCTGGGGTTTGGAGCCGACCAGAACCATATATAGGCCCGCGGCCCTGGAAGATGGAATGCAACCGAGGAAACACGACCTGCAACATCAGCCTGGCCGGGGGACATTGTGAGACTGTGCCAGGATGGAAAGACCATTGCCAGACCCACTATGGAGCAGAATATGAAACCCACGTGCAAGAAGTAACCTGGGTGAAGGATAAAGACAAGAAATGGAGACGGTCAGGGCCTCTGACCAGCAGCTGTACCAACTTAATCCTGGGCCATCGCATGAAAGACAGAGTGAACGTGAACAGCCAAATCATTCCCCCAGTAACCGACCCTACAGTCTTTCTAGCTGAGGGCCACGCCTTCAGGAAAAGCCTCTGCGAGGGTAAAGAAGACAAAGGATTTGAATGGGTAGGGGCTAACCGCCTCTATGGGAACGGAACATGTTACGAGCCAGAAGAACACTGGCTGAGTTGCGGGAGCGGCCGACGAGAACACGAGTGCAGTTGGATCGAACTAACAGGAGCCTCCATGGTCGGGACCGCAACCATCGTAGTGGAAGAATTGGCAGGGAAGATTGGAGAAGGATTCACGGTCATAAAGGGCTGGATGGGGAGTTTGTTCTCCTGGCTTTGGCCTTATTTGTTGATGATAATTGGAATTGTGATCGTGGGCCTAATAATCTGTGCCGCCATTAAGGGCGGGGTAGCAGCCACTGTCGCCTCGTGCTTTAAGGGGAAGTTGAAGGATAAAGGAGAAGTGAAGAAGGGACTCCTCCCACGAAGGAGGGAGGAGTCCACCCACCTATAAAGGGTGAACCACTGGAGCGCCATAGCCATTGCAGACCCGGAACCTCAACCAAGAGCCTCAAACTGAAATAAGAGCGAATAAACCTAAAAAGCCAAGATGACCACCGCAACCAACACCACAACCACTGAACCTCCAGACATGACCACCTTCGGAGTGAGTATAACTGAAGCATTACAGAACTCCTCCGACGCAGCACGCAGATGCAGGCCAGTGATTCTATTAACCGAACTGGACTTTTGGGTCCTTGAGATCATATGGTTCTTCTACTGTTGCATGGGCAAATGGTCCATAGATCAGCCGCTAAGAATACTAGCCCTAGCTGTAGGGTGTCTGAAAACAGGGATTGAAAACATCTATCGAGGATCGATGTGGCTTACCCTGTCCTGGTTCGCTACTTACCTCCTGGGGAGAGTCCACATCGACTCCACTCGCTTCGGTCTAGTAAAGGCCGGAATGGTGATCATCTGGATGGGAATCGACGTCGCTGCAGTTTTCTACAACCCCCTGAAGATGGTCTCGGCTATCGTCGAGGCCATGCTGGCGTTTGCGGCCCTGGCGTATCTCGTGGTCATGACCATGGCTATAAAAGAAAGAGGAAGAGGGCGTTGGCTCCACAAGATCGGCGCCATTGCTCTTTGGGGCATAGGTTGGGGCATAACTGTCGCCATCTACTGGGCGGGTTCTGAATCATCAATCGGGATAGCAGCCTGGCTCATGATGTATGAGCCTCTGTTTCCAAGAAGGAATGGGCCCACAAGCCCAGGCCTAACACCTCCTCCAATGGTGTTGGCGTCTCCATGGCTGCATTCTCTGGCCGGAAGGCGCTCTGCAAAGCGCTCCAATACAGAGAGGGGGCCTTAAAAAGAATGAACATAAGACCACCCCCTGCTTGCTACGCTTGGCTTGTAAAAATGCGCTGAAAAATGTAATAATTAATGAAGTCTTTGTGTTCAACATCATTCAGGAGGAGGCTCGCTGTATCTGCTGTGGGATCCCACAGCAGATACCCCGGAGCAAACATGGCACCTGTGGGAGGTAAAACCAAGCCCTATGGTGTACCCAGTGCTACCTGGGGCAATTCCCGATAGGAGCAGCCAGCGCCTCTTCTGCAAAGGAAGTACCCCTTATATGCCTGCAATGAATGTGGTCGACTGTATGGAATTAGAGGCTAAGGCAAAACCTGTGTGGAGTTCCGCTGGGAGAACCCCACCAGGGGTCCTGCTCTACACTGATGGTATATACTGCCCAGTATATACAAAAATATGGGCGTACCCTGATGGCATCCGAGTGTCCACCACCCACCTCACCGATGGCCGTTTCGTCGTCATTGGACCACGCCTGCCCGCCCTGCCGTATCCCGTACCAACTCCAGAAGAGGATAACGACGCAGCAAGCATCACGGGTGTGGAACACCGAGATGTGGGTAGCCAGACAACGATCGCAGGGATAATACCAACTCTAATGGGGATGTGGGGATACGACGAGGACTGCGGCGAGCTGGTGGAGGTTATCCCTGAAGGATTGGCGGTTCATCGCGGGTCCGAGGACAGAGCATCAACCAGCCCAGTCCCTACCCCGGCCTCCCTCTCCCCAGACAGCATTCTGGACCAGAATGTGTTAGCCCTGGTACTGAGCCTGGACGAGCAGATGAAGGATGCCAAAGATGACAACGCCCTCCTGGATTTCCAGCCACCAGGCCTGGATGGCCTGATGGTGATCGACAGCTGGCAACACGAATCAGAGCCGGAGGACGACGTTCTCATCATCACCGCCGAGGACGACGATGAGTTCTTAGCGGATTACTTGGGGCACAATGCGGCAGCCTGAGACCTCAAGAAGGGGGTGTCAAGAAGAGTTGACCCCTCAGAGCTGCCTCGGTAACATGTGAGCACATTCCAGGGAGAGTCAGGATATAAGAGCACAAAGCATATACTCAGAATAAAGTGTAATCAAAAGATAAAGTGTATGAATTATATAACGAAATGTTTAATCAATAAGTAACGAATGTTTAAAATGCATAGAGTGATTTAACTATTGTAATAAGTGTTTAACAAATGTTCTGTGTAACTGGAGCTGAGATAGAAATGTATAGTCAGGATGACTTGCGATAAAAGTACTAGTCAGGATGACTTGCAAAATCAGAAGCAGATGTTATGGGTGTAGTTAGGAGAAGATTGTTGCAAGAGATGAGTCAGAGGCAGGAAGCCTGGACTTATATGGACATGTTCAAGAACCCAACGCCCTCTCCAGAGGGAGGGGGGGATGAGCTCATGTATTGGACAAGGGGGGCCGATAGAGCCCAAATGATGAATATAAGGAGACATTTGCAGGCAGCACACTGGGATTTCAACACGGGTGCTGTCCACATGCACCAGATGAGAAGATACGGACAATCGCAACTGATGTATTGAGGACTTCGTCTCTGTTCACGGAAAGAAGACCGCTGTTCGTGGACAATAAGATTTAAAGGCGGAGGTTTTCCTCTCCCCACTGCTCGACTCTCAACATCTGGACAACGGAGAAGACGCTGCAGCCCGAGAAAGACTTTGTACTGAGTTTTGAGGACTGTTGAACGTGCTCCGTTGCAGAGCGGGAGGACCGAGGGTCCGATCAGACCTTCGCTCCTAACAACTCCAAAAGAACCTTTTCATCGCACCATTGAACATCCAGCTCCAACCGAGCCGTCTCGGCAACTAAAACTAATGAGTATAATCGAAGAAGAAAATTAAGTAACTAATCGAGTGTAGTGACATTTTATGTGAGCTGTAGCTTTAACCCTTGCAAACTAACCAAATATAACCTGCAATAAATATCTAATCTGCATTTAAAGTAAATATCTCAAGTGCATTCATTTGCTCAAGTAGTAAAAAGTTCCTCGTGGCAGTAAAAAGTTAAAGCCATTGTATGTCTAACAACTGAGTTCTGAAAGGTTATCCTAGAGACCGAATCCACTTAACAACCCCTTACGGTTTTAGCAAGAAGTAATCCTAGCCGTTAAAACCTAACCTGGCATTTACCAAGAGCACGGATCCATAAGAGGGAAGCTGCCATAACCGACGCGACTGGTGAGAGCGCCCGGGGCCAGGACTGGTCTCTCGGCCGAGTGCGCTCAGACCGGAGGAAGCAGGGTAGACGTTGGGAGTAACGGCAGTTAGCGGAGCCAGGCGAGTTCCCTCGCCAGAACACCAGCTCGACAATCTTTTAATAGAGAGCTGAGTCAGTAAGTAGCCCCGTATCGGGCCAGAAGTACCCCAGGATCTAACACGTGGCGCCCATAACGTGGGGCTCGACGGAAAAGGAGTACGTTGAGTCTAAGAGAAGAACCCCGGCAGCCGAGAGAGGCTGTCGTTCGTGTACGAAAAGACCTGAGGTGAGGCGTTGGGGTAGAAAGTAAAGCTGCCCAAGCCTCGAAGAAGTCCGATTGCGAGACATCCACGAATCGAAGCTGTGTGTGGTATTTACAAGCCAACACAGGAGAATCCGCAGGCGACGGGGAGCATCGACCAGACTCGCCCGACCTGTAGAGGGACCAGAGCCTGATCCCATCCCTTCCTCAACGCGCGACCAGAGGCTTTGGGAGGAAGGCAACTCGAGACAACAAAGACAAAGACAAAGTCCAAGATGGAAACATCGCCAGAGGGACCCGATGGCGACGAAGGCAGCCCGAAGACGACGACGACATATATATATGTATACATATATATACACATACATATATATATATGTGTATATATATGTATATATATACATATATATATATATATATGTATATATATATATGTATACATATATATATATACATATATATATGTATATATATATGTGTATATATATACATATATATATGTATATATATGTGTATATATACATATATATATGTATACATATATATGTATATATATATGTATACATATATATATACATATATTTCATGTCGTTTGTCATTTGCGCTGAGTTGCCAGTCGGCATTTCTCAGATTGGAGTGAGACGAGGAGAAAAGGTGATGTGGTGATCTTCGCAATAGAACATCTTTGATTTGTCGAGTATTGGCCAATCAGCGTTCAGATGTGTACAGCGTCTTCATTTCCCTCCGTTAAAGTTTAACTTACGTTATGTTCCGTTACCGTTCAGACTTGCTGGGTTAAGTTAACGTCCGCTGCATGCGGAACTTTGTCGACTGTTGGCGTTCGTCATTATCGCGATTTAGAAGGAAAAAACGTAACGTGATGAAACATGCAGCCCCCCCGTGTTCCGGTTCAGTTCACGCGGTCACTCGTTAACGTTAAACCAGACTACTGCCGCATCTGGTTACAGGTTGTTTGTTTGAACTCAAAGTAGAATGAGGATGATTTCTGGTCAGAATAACTTTCATGACCACGAAACATGAGGCCCAGATACTGATGAGATGATGAGGTCAAAGAGCTCCAGGGAGAGGAGGCTGGTTGTGTAGCGCAGCTTGACGCAGGGCTGAGATGTGAGTGGAGCTGGGCCTGGATAACGGTGGAGCTGGGCCTGGATAACGGTGGAGCTGGGCCTGGATAACGGTGGAGCTGGGCCTGGATAACGGTGGAGCTGGGCCTGGATAAAGGTGGAGCTGGGCCTGGATAACGGAGGAGCTGGGCCTGGATAACGGTGGAGCTGGGCCTGGATAACGGTGGAGCTGGGCCTGGATAAAGGTGGAGCTGGGCCTGGATAACGGAGGAGCTGGGCCTGGATAACGGTGGAGCTGGGCCTGGATAACGGTGGAGCTGGGCCTGGATAAAGGTGGCGCTGGGCCTGGATAACGGTGGAGCTGGGCCTGGATAACGGTGGAGCTGGGCCTGGATAACGGTGGAGCTGGGCCTGGATAACGGTGGAGCTGGGCCTGGATAACGGTGGAGCTGGGCCTGGATAAAGGTGGAGCTGGGCCTGGATAACGGAGGAGCTGGGCCTGGATAACGGTGGAGCTGGGCCTGGATAACGGTGGAGCTGGGCCTGGATAAAGGTGGAGCTGGGCCTGGATAACGGTGGAGCTGGGCCTGGATAAAGGTGGAGCTGGGCCTGGATAACGGTGGAGCTGGGCCTGGATAAAGGTGGAGCTGGGCCTGGATAAAGGTGGAGCTGGGCCTGGATAAAGGTGGAGCTGGGCCTGGATAAAGGTGGAGCTGGGCCTGGATAACGGTGGAGCTGGGCCTGGATAAAGGTGGAGCTGGGCCTGGATAACGGTGGAGCTGGGCCTGGATAAAGGTGGAGCTGGGCCTGGATAACGGTGGAGTTGGGCCTGGATAAAGGTGGGGGCCGAAACAGATGTGAGTACAGCTTCCCGCTGTCACAGTGTTTTAAATACATTGATAAGGCAGGGTATGATAAATGCAGCCTCTGCTCCAAGGAGATAAACTACAGCAACAAGGGCTCACGTGTCCTCTCATCACACTGTTCACTGTTCACTGTGATGACCACAGCCAGTGTACTAACAGTCCCAACAGTCCCACGTTGCTCTCAAGAACCCTGAAGTAATGAGAGGGTTAAGGTGCCTGTACCTTCATTTCAGTGGGTTGCTAATGCAGAGGTGTGTATAGATCACAGCTATTATTTTACTCTTGATATACTACCGTAGCCAGAGTAGATTATCATTTTCATTTAAATAATTGAACTGGATTGAATGCATATTAATTGCAAATAGAAGATAGGCCACAATTCTAACAGCTGTACAGTAACAGTGGAAGTTAATATGAAGCCGTACAGTAACAGGGTTCAATGAAACGTGCACTACAAAAGGGAAAGCAATATGTGCACTAGCTGGATGCTGCTACCTACTAAAGCTCTTATTGATGTGTCAGTGTCAGCCAGAGTGTATTTATAAATGTTTATTCTTTTAATCAAACTATTGTCTCTCATTCGTTTGTGTCATTTAAGGTATACTGTATGCTTTGGAATGCTCATTGTTAGTTTAAATACTACATTTTCTCACTTTTTCATGTATACACCGAGATTTCACAAAATGTTTGGTCATGGAAATTTGGTGAAAAGTCATGGAAATCCATTGGTCAAAATGTGTATGAACCCTGGGAAGTTGACGTGATTTATATTATTAGTTTTTTCTGCAATTAAAATACATGTTATGTTTACTGTAATTTGGGTACCTTGTGTTATTGTTTTGCCCTTGTTTTACTGATGATGATAGACAAGCTTTTATTGTTGTAACATGACCATTAACCGGAAGTTAAGCGGAGCTCAGAAAGACGACAAATGGCGGGTGAAACCAGCGAACTTTTTCTGTCCTGTCATGTTATTCTACTGCTGGTCTACCAGGCGAACGCGGTAAAGCTTCTTAACTGATTAAAGTACTGTTATACTTGTTGTAGGTGATGAGAGACAGAGTATTTGTTTCTTTGTTGTTTGTACATGAAGCTGTTTTGTGTCTTCTAGTTTTCACGGTGTTCCATGAGAGGACAATAATAAACGTGAACATCAGTAAGAAGCGTGGACTCTTTTATGACCAACTGTTGATAGGGCCGTTATTAGCGTTAGCATAACAAGCTAACCCGTTGGAATGTGACCGCATAGTTATTGTGGTATTGTTGCTGAGTTTGAACGTTACTAAAGTGTGTGAGAAGAAGAACAGCAAGAGAAGAGTGTAACGTAGAGAACAGGCACCCTCAATAAAACATTTGTTTAAACTATATTCAAGGTGTCTGCTGCCGTTCTTTGGTGCGCCCGTCATCATACACTGACGGGAGGGCAACAGTAACACTAATAATTGTACATTCATAAAATTTCACCGCTGAATGGCATGCTGGGTACAGCTCGCTAGCTAGCCTGGTGGTACACCAGTCTGCTAACAGCGGGGAGAGGCTCCGTCGCTACAGTAAAGAAGAGAACAGAGCGATGCAGGATGAACAAAGAGAATCGGAGATGCACCGATAGAGTCTGTGCACAAGAGAGGAGCTGGCTCTGCTGTTTGGAAGTGTTTTACTTTTAAAAGGTCCGACGTAGACCAAAAGACTATATATCGCAAAGTTTGTCGAGCCACTGTTGTTTGCAGCTGGTGGTATAACACGAGCAGCTTTCTCCATCACCTCAGCAGAAAACACGAGTTGGAATACCAAGAGTGTGATGACGGTCGTCAACCGGTAACATTAACGTGAGTGAAGCAGTGAAGCCAAAGGGTCACACATCGCTTGAAGAGGCATTAGCTCGAGGCAGCATATGACAAGATAAGCAAGCGGTGGAGCGACATTACGAACGCAATAACGATCTAGTTCTGCAAGGACCTGGTCCCGGGGCGACAATACTTCAGCCAAACTGCTCTCCCAACATATAGGAACAAACGAGCACACCCTACCAGCTGGATATAAATCTCTTTCCTTTGAATTCTGCTCTGACTCTTTGCTCTGATTCTTTAGTTGTGCGTGTTTGAGCTGTGGGAGAGTATAGGAAAGGAAATGAATGAGAAAACAGAATAACAAATCGTATGAATTGTCTAACTATCGTAATAATATCAATAACAAGCACGTAGGTTTGGTTTCAACATCTACAGGGACGCATATTAAGCAGGTGGGAGGATGGTTATTTTTGTATTTGAGCGTCAAATCATTAATGTCTGGGGAATGTTTCTGCATTCATTTACGCTGCAAAGTCTGTATAAGGAAAACAATAATTCAGGCACCAGGTGACAATTCAAAATATCTAAATATAATGGAACATAATGTAGTAAGGTAGATGGACTGTACTTGTACAGCGCTTTTCTAGTCTTCCGACCACTTAAAGTACTTTAACACTACATGTCGTCATTCACCCATTCACATTCATACACTGATGGCAGGGGCTACCATGCAAGGTGCCACCTGCCATCAGGACTCTGGCTAATCATTCATACACCAGAAACAGCCTGCGGGAGCAATTCTGGGTTAAGTGTCTTGCCCAAGGACACATGGACTAGTGGAGCCGGGGATCGCCCATCCTCTGATGGAGGACGACCCTGCTCTCCACTGAGCCACAGTCGCCCACACTAGACTATATGACCTACTATATTCTGTCTTTTTATTTTACAGCATTCTATACTATGACTTCAGCTCACAGAAGATCTTCTCTCAGTTGGTCTGTTTAACGTGGCCGCATATCTACAAGTGTGTGTGTGACGGTTAAAAGCTCCTGTCTGAACATTCAACCATACAATAACAATAATATGCTTTATAGACATTTTAGATATATTTGTAGTCAGCATTGGAAAGTGTATTACAGACTAATGTAAACTAGATCCTGTTCCTGTTTGCACCCTAAAGTTGGCTTTGCAATCTTCCAAAAAACTAATCAGAGAAGAAGATAACAATGGAAAGTGGAGAATTACATAATGTTCATGAATAAAATGACAAAGAATCGCAAGATTTGGAGACTTGAAGACTCTTCCCAAGTTCCCACTGACTGTTTAAAACCAGTCCTCCTGCATCCGTCTCAACCAGTCGCTCCCAAACACTGGGTCGGGACCCACAGGTGGGTCAAAGGAGATTTTATTTGGGTCGCTAATAAGTTTGCAGAATTTCTTCCGTCGTCTTTTATATAACATGTATATCTGCAGTACACCGTTGCCACGTGAGGGAGCCTGAAGGTGTGTGTTCTTGTGTTGTAACCTACGTATAATAGTGAATGTAATCTGAAAGGCTGGTGTACATTCGGATTGATTTACTGATGAGAGGAAGTGAAAAAAACCACACAGCCCACTTCCTCAGCCTAAATGTATAAAGTCCTAAACATGTGACAAAGTGGTTACGGCTCTTACGGTGTCACTGAAAGGTTATTAATGTCTGGAAATTACTTGATTTAATATCTGAGGGTTATATTCGAGGTACCATAAGCCATCCCAGGCCGGTTAGGCCACCTCCTGTCTCTTGAGCGGGACGGTCCGCAGCCTGGATTCCCCTGATTCTGAACCTCCGGAACCCTACAAGCTGAATCGACCAATTGAGGAGCAACCGTGATGTTGTGTGAACCTGTGGGTTCTCGGCTACTTCTGCTTGGACCTGCTGCCTCTGCCTGTCAGCTTTTGCATCATCATTTCACCACTAACATCACTCATCTGGTCCTGTCTGCTTCTCTGCATGTGGGTCCATTTCCTTGCTGCCTTGTGAACAACCTGAGTGGATAAAAATGTCATAAACAGAACTTATGTAGAGCTTTTGACTTTTTGACCAGCGTGTTGTAGGTGTTCCTGTTATAGCGTTCCTTATGGACAGAGGTTGATCAAATAACACTTTTTGATTCAATGTAGTCGCATAGCACACTATCACAAATCATCAACAATGACAAGTCAACCATGTGTGATATGGCCTGAAAGAGCTTTTATTTAGAATACAGTACCGACCACCACATGCACTCTGGCTCATCTCAATTCAATCAGGAGAGACAAGTCAATGATTCGTGGTTAACATTTATTATGACAGATGACGCGTTAATGAGTTACACAGAAATTATTTGGCGCTTGAACTCGATGAGATTTCCCCCCGTGGAGTCCAGACACTGGTGCTGATGAGGCTGATAGAATGATGAGTTGATGAAGATGATGAATCTGCAGAGATTGGCGGAGATGGGGAGGTGGAGTTGCGTAACAGCAGCATGAACGTACTGAAGGTAGAGAGACGATCATATTTAAAGAGACAGCAGCAAGATGATAGGATAACCATGTAATAGTGTCACCGTGCTGTTGGCTGGAGAGACCAGCTGATCTAGACAGCTGATATGACTGACGGCCCTGAACCATAACAGCAAGGAAATAATGTGTGCCTGCATGAGGAGTGATGGCAGATGTATGGGAGATAAACTACGGCCTTAGGCATGAAGAGTGACTGAACTTACACTAGAGCTTCATCTCTACCACTAAAAACTACTCTACAGAATAACACACATACAGTCTCCTGAAACAAAGCAAGTCATTGAAATCATTCGTTTTTACATCTTCAGCAGATGACAAACCTGTTGACCACGAGTTGACATTCACCCACGTTGGGCCTGCTGCAGCACCCAATCACACGAGTAGCATTCAGCAGCTCTGCCTTACACAATTACAGTTCATGCAAAGACAAAATCATCCGTAGATGCTGTGAACATTTTCAAACCGATTACGATACAACACTCACATGTCAAGTTTAAACATGCACAACAAATGAATACATTTCATTTTACACACAATAAAAAAATAAAAACATGCAGTGAACACAGGCCTGTGATTGGAGCCCTGGAGCCTGCATCATGGAGTGAGATCAGTGGGTCGGTGAGCTGTCTTTGGGCTCAACACAGGTTCTCTGGTACCACAGAGCTGCTTCAGGAGATCGCCACGGTAACCTCATGCTGCATGGCCAAACGCTCCAGTTAGGATTCAGTTCAGAGGATCAGATGAAGATGTGTCAACAGCCTGACTGGTCATATCGCTGTCCATGTCTACAGGATGCAGGCGTGCGAGGGCATGACCCACACTAACCCGAACCAATCTCACTCCTGGTGCCTAACCGTGACCAGAGACGCTTCATAGGAGACGGCCTGAGTCTATCAACTCCAATGGGAGAAGTGAACGTGACCACTTTGTTGCAGAGCATCTTTGATAGATATAGAGCTGTGCCTACGGTGTAGAAATGTGATCGACTCTGAAGTCGCTTTGGATAAAAGCGTCTGCTAAATGACTGTAATGTAAAACACCACTGAAGATAACAGTTCTTGTTGGATACTGATTGTAAACTATTTCTTCTTTAGCTCACAGTAAACTAAAATTGCAACATTGCTAAATATTTTTCATCTCTACCTTTAGCTGCTTATTTTAATCTTAAACTGGAACAGGAAACTGGAGTTAACTGAGCCAGTAGACGACCAGATGGATTTATGTTAAACATCTCAGCGAAAACCAAATGTGTGCATGAAACTCATCAAAAGCACTCGGAGCTTCAGAGATCATTGGAAACAAGTTAACATTTACAGTTCCAGATCTTAAAGGAAACTGTTGCCGCTTCAGTGTCTTGTCGCTCAATTGAAAGGTCAACGTCGGGAAACAGGAAGTGATTCATTATTTCTTGCGGGGCACCTTGTCACCGAGCGGTACTTCATCCATCAGCTTCTGCAAAGGGACACGAAGGGATGTCAGTGTCACTGTATCACAACTAAATATCATAGATTGAACAGCATGTTCAATCTATGATATTGATATGATATGAAATGGTAGTTTCATCTAGTCAAAACAATATATGACCATGTAGGAACAAGATATTACGAAAACAGGCGATCATCATGATCGAGTGCAGAAAATGCCTGAGAATATTCACGTTTTGAAGTCTTTGTCAGTGCCAAAGTAATCCAGTGAATGCTGTCTGGTCATGCATTGTTTTTGTACTCCAATTGGCAACATGAAACGTGAGAATAGAGTTATAACCAGCCAGCATCTCCGGTTCTGCCGAGTGAAGCCGATGCAGAAGTGTCTCAAAACCTGCATTGTCTCTAGTGTCCACCAGGGGGCGACTCCTCTGGTTGTATAGAAGTCTATGAGAAAATGACTCTACTTCTCTCTTGATTTATTACCTCAGTAAACATTGTAAACATGAGTTTATGGTCTCAATCTCTAGTTTCAAGTCTTCTTCAATACAGCATGATGTTCATTTAGTACATTATGGTCCATTTAGAGTCAAACAGACCATAAAGCAGGGGATGCTTTAGGGCGGGGCTACACGGTGATTGACAGGTTGCTGCCACTAGCAGAGCTGTATATGGCGCCTGTAAGTCACTTCTCTGCATTCCAAATATGGTCACTTCCGTTTATTGGTTGCGAAAAAAACAACATGACGGACGTAATTTTGGATGACAACGGCGAAATCGCAGAACTCGAAGCTCCATAAAGTCCACGAACCAACGGGTGACCTCACGATGACTACGTCCACTTCTTATATACAGTCCCTGGATGTGACTGGATTGTCTCACAAGTTGCCAGTTTACACTCAGTTAGCTGTTTATTTTGAAGCTGATGAAAAGCGAAATCGTCGTCAGACAATACCTGTCGGGTTCTGAGATTGCTTTGCTCTCCTTTTGTTCACCTGCCTGCAACCAAAGCCCGCTCAAACCCGATACTGTCCCGTTGCCGACAGGTTCTGCTTTCATATCATGATCAAGGATCACCAAAGTGATTACAATTTATTCTGAGAGTAACATGAATGTCTGACTAAATGCCATGACGACCCATCCAACAGTCATCGTCCAGACATTTGACTCAAAATATCAACCTCACCAAAAGTCAGGGATCACCAACTGGCCCAAAACAAAAAAAGCCACCAAAGTCAAATTCATTGAACAAACATGTGTGCGCAAACAGACACGCACCTGGAGCAGCCGACTGAAATAGGTGAAGCCGTCCTCTCCGTCCCTGCGGCTGTCGTCCACCTTGTACCTCCTGCAGGCCAGCAGCAGCTCGTTGGCGCTGTAGAGGGGGGCGGGGTCGATGGAGTGGCTGTTGATCAGGCTGACCAGGTACTCCCGGTAATGCTTCCTGGACACAGTGCAACACCGTGTTAGCGTCACACACAGCTCCCTGATGATAACGCTGAGTCAGCATGAGATTTAGTCATTCCTTGTATTCTTTTCACAACAATTTTTGTAGTTTTGGCCATCCTTTGTTTGCTAACCTTACCAACAATATTTATTGAGAATTGGGAATTAGAGGTATATTGTGTTGTTTTGTAAATTGTCATTTGAAATATTGCCAGTTAACATTGTTATTACACTGAATGCTGATCAGGCGTCGCGAAATATGTGTCAACCGTTAAATTCTTTGTGCTGAAACGCGTCAGAATACTGGCTGTAAAATAAATGAAACCAAAAGATATTAATTGTTTTGCTATTGAATCCCTTACTGATGATATTGCAAAATGACAAAAAATGATAGTCCTATGAAAAGGTGCTGAAGAGACGCACATAGGTAATAATTAGTGCTGGGCAAGTTAACGCGTTATTATCGTGTTAACGCAT
Organism: Melanostigma gelatinosum; assembly: GCF_949748355.1. Taxonomy (NCBI): domain Eukaryota; kingdom Metazoa; phylum Chordata; class Actinopteri; order Perciformes; family Zoarcidae; genus Melanostigma; species Melanostigma gelatinosum. The sequence continues at coordinate 24,945,687 of NC_136648.1, read as the reverse complement.
TAATTAATTAACGCGGACAATTATATTATTGCGCGTTAACGCAGTTTTTATTCATTTATTATGAAGCGGACATTTTTAACACAAGAACCGGGCAGCGAGCGGTGAACAGCTGTTTGTGTCATGCGCGCGATCGTCTCGTTACAGGATCAAACGGGACAATATCAAAACACATATTGTCGTGTTTTTTAATAAACATATAAGCACGAGAGAACAAACTGCTCCTAACTGCAACTCTTTATGGAGTGGTCTCACCTACGTCACGATCTCCTTAGTTACGAGGTCTGTCGGGACCATCGAGGTCCATCGAGACGAGCTCCACCCCAACAGAGCGAGCAATGAAAGACATGATGAAGAGGATGGAGATGTTGGAAAGAGTTGTGACAGGAGTCACCAGTGGGGAACACAAAGAGGATCTTCAAGGAGCAGCGAGAGGCCAGTGGTACAACGAGGAGGAAGGAGACGACAAGGGGCAGCGAGATTTCAATCAGGAGTACATTCAGCGACTTCGCGACAAACTCGCTGACACATCACCTCGCCCCATGCACTCAGAAGATACCTATGTGACAAACAACCTGTACCATAATCCTGGAGCTGAAAGACAGCCATCACGAAGAGACTCAAGCGGACCAACTACATTGGAGCAGCTCTCTGTCGTGCGAACAGAGGCAGAAGAACTAGTACAGACTCTAACCTCAATTATGGGCGGCGGCAGAGAGTCCAGCAACCAAGGAGCACCGGTGGAGCGGTCAACATATGAGGTGGAGGGCACTCTACACGGAAAAGTCATCCCCCTTCGGGCAGGGACTATCGCTCCTCCCCCCCACCATTACCTTCGGTCCCATGGCCCGCCCCCCAAAGAAAAAACAGAGGAGACTGTCAGTGAATATCCCCTGAGAGCAGCCCCCACCCTCGCGCAACCACAGCGTGTTCAATTTGTGCCTTTTGGGTTTGCAGACCTGACCAGCATAGTACAACAGCTTCCATCCCTCCATGCAGGAGCCGATCCGTGGATTCAGCTCACGGAAGCTTTGACAGCTGGCCGTCAGCTGGCGGTAGGCGACCTGAGAGCACTTCTCTTCCGCTGTCTGGACCCAACCCAGTGTACTACCCTACTATACATGGCAGGCGCCGGTGTGGCACCAGATGCCGACCCCTTTGATCGATATCGTACAGCGTTGTGGCAGGAGCTCAGAACTAAGTTCCCCACTCCAGTGAACCAAGGCGCAGTGGCAGCATTCATCTGGGCCCCGGCAGAGCCCCCACCCCTGTATCTGGCCAGAGCAGAACAGGTGTGGCGCGAGGCCTTCAGAGAACCACATGATGCAAGCATTACCACAGTGGCACTGTGGCGCACAATGGTAAAACGAGGCCTACCTGATGGACCTCGCCAGAGCATGGACGCAGTGGTTGGCCTAGAGGAAATGACACAAGACATGTGGAACGCCCAGCTCCGACATTACCTCTCCAAGCACATTCAAACTGAGGCTGGAAGTGAAACAGAAATTAAGACCTTGCAGAAGGCCCTACTCAAGAAACAACTCAAAGAACACGACGCGGCTGAGGCCGCCGCGAAATCTAGGGTTTAACAGGCTACTCACGAGCCCATATCCCAGACTACACCAACAACACCACCATTCTCAGAGAGATGTTGAAGGAAGTGGGCACCAGAAATCTTACTGCCACCCTCACATGGACAAAAGAGGCTGAAGCAGCTTTCTCCCACTTGAAGCAAGCACTTGCACATGCCGCCGCACTCATGTCCCCAGACTACTCCCTACCGTTCCACCTTGATGTTTCCGAAAGAGACAGCCTACTCAATGCTGTACTCTTCCAGAAAAAGGGGGGTGAGAGACAGGTACTGATGTATCATTCTTCAAAACCATTTCCGGCCCACCTGAGCTCACAATCGAGCACATCAAAGAACATCAAAAGAAAGCAGGACCTTATGAATGGTCCGAATGGACACGAAAAGGAGCCTCAAAAGACAAAGAAGGTCTGTGGAGAGCCCACGACGGCAGAGTGGTTGCCTCAGCAGAACTGTGTGCAGCACTCCTACCAGGGGCCCACGGACCTACACACGAGGGAAAGAAACGGACATTGGACAATTTGAAACAACTATGGTGGCATCCGCACATGGAAGCGATATCTTTCCTCTTCTGCGATGAATGTCAAATTTGTGGAAATCACAACCCAAGAAAACCATTCAAGACACCGATGGGATCTTATCCCGTGCCCTCTGCCTGTTTCCAAGACATCAGCATAGATTATACAGATATGGGACTAGAGAACAGAGTGCAGGGAAAGAGGTACATCTTGGTAATGGTAGACAGATTTTCAAGATGGGTGGAAGCAATTCCCACCAAGAGAGAAGACGCGCAGACAGTTGTAAGGTGGCTGCAGACAGAACTGATTCCCCGTTACGGAGTGCCGAGATGCATCCGCTCTGATAACGGATCACACTTTAGCAACACCATGCTCGCACAGGTAGAGCAATTTCTGGGAATCACACACCGATTCGGGTCAGTCTATCACCCGCAATCTCAGGGCCTGGTGGAACGAGCGAATCAGACCCTTAAGGCCAAAATTGCCAAAGTTTGCGCGGGCTCCAAATTAACATGGGTTGAGGCCCTGCCCCTGGCCCTTATGGCCATGAGGTCCGGAAAAGGGGGAGAAACACATCTCTCCCCACACGAGATCATGACTGGCCGGCCGATGCCAGGTCCACCCAGAGATGGAGGTCATATGCCACCTCTGGATGTACAGCAGATTGAAATGTCTGACTATATGAGTGCCCTAACTTCCCTTGTTGAAGCTCTCTCCAAGCAGATCGAGAGGACTCGAGCAGTACCTGAAGCAGCGGCAGCTGGAAAGCAGATACAAGTAGGTGATTGGGTCAGGGTCAAGGTTCACAAGCGCAAGTGGACTGACCCCAGGTGGACTGGGCCGTACGAGGTGAAGGAGGTTACTTCACACTCGGTCCAGGTCAAGGGCAAATCAGGCGCCCCTTGGCACCACCTGACACATTGTGTCCCAGCACCGGTACCAACCAGAACACTAGGAGAAATTCGCACTAATTTGGAAAATGCATCAGGAACTTAGACGCTGTCTAGGGGACCCTTATGCAAACCCCGCCGACCGAGGTCGGCAGCGCTTCACCTGGGAAAGGGTGGGATGTGGGAAGAAAACTATAATGGGGGTGGGAATGGGCATACTAGTTGCCTTACTGATCTGGGGATTAGAAACCAAGTATCAGACACACCAGCACCCATCTCATTCAACTGCCCCTCTTCCCTCTCCATCCCCGAATCAGACACACACCCGAACTAGACATAGCACCCCACCAGTTTCCGATCCAGACGATTCAGATGATAGGGACCTAAACATAGAGTTACAGCCATTGAATGAGTACTTCCAAAACATAGAAGTTCACACCTAGCAGGTGTGAAAAGGGGGATTTGTAAATAAAAATATACATTCATTCAATGTTAAACACAGCTTATACGCGGATATGTGAGTTCTAGTACAAGAAGGTCAAAAACACCAGGTGGGGCACTCTCGCACTCGCCTGAACAAAGTGGAAATTACTAGAACTCTGAAGGATAGCTTTTGCCCCAGTTAAATGTCACATAGTCTTACAGAGAACCAGTCTCAACTGCCTGCTCCATCTTAGAGATAGAAAGAGGCGCCCTTGCATATCTAGCGCCTAGCTTATCTAGTTGGCCGAACATAACAATATGCGGCTGAATCAACATCTCACACACTGACGTTCCAGAGAAGGCGGATCCCGGACGTGAGCCAGTGTGGGCGGAGATGCTCAGTGCTCCATCAGGCCATTTGAATGCTAGAAACAAATCCGCCTCCTACTATTGCTTTGACCAATAGGCTCCAAAAGGAGGACCTAATATATGAACGCATGCGCACTCTGTCTAAGCGCCTTTTAGCTTTTCATTCACTCCTACAGAGTGAACTTTTTAGGTCCGTGCACGTTTAACTGCTGGACATAATACTTCTGTCACAAATAAACCTTATTGCTTGAATTGAGCTAAACGCCTCGACCTAAGTCTGTTCACCTGAGTTTTCTCCTCAACATGAGATTTATTCTCAACAATTGTCGTGTTTTTTAATAAACATATAAGCACGAGAGAACAAACTGCTCCTAACTGCAACTCTTTATGGAGTGGTCTCACCTACGTCACGATCTCCTTAGTTACGAGGTCTGTCGGCCATGTTGGAGTACATACAGATCCTACATGGCGGCGCGTAAACAAGGAAGTGCGGCGAAAATACAATACTTTGAATCACTGGATAGTGCATCAAAGGTTCGCTACCTGGCCAAATTGAAGGTTATTGGTAACTTGGATCCCTATACGATGAGTGCAGATGGTTTCAGTGCCGATCCTACTTATCTTCCATCGGTAAACTACGCCAACATCTACGCGTATCTCGTGAACACCCCCAGTCCTCACACAAAAGACGAGTTGGAGTGCTACAAAGGGCTCGACGCTTATAATCAGTTTGTCAGTGGATGGGTCCGAGACGTCAAAGCAACGGTCGTCGACAATTCTCATCTCGTCATTGGAAGAGTAAATATATCCAGATCTGGTCAGATATTTAGCAATATTCAATGTTTACTCAGCGCAAACAGACACGTGTGTTTGTTTACATTGTACGTGCACGTCATTGTGTGCGTGTGTGTAGGAATTCACTTTCAACTAACTCCTAACTTCATCCCCCCCCACACATATATATATATATATATATACATATATATATATGATCTGACGTTAAACTCATATCAAGCAATGCTGAGGCTGCATCTCTGTGTTTCGCCTGTCGTACACGCTCGACACGTCTCTGGTACCGACTGCTGTCACGGGCCGATGAAGCTTCGGTAACCTTCTCATGTCCAAGTTTAATTTATATTTCCTTTATTAAATACTGTTCACAAACGAATTAGTAAATAAAATCACTGACCACTTATAAAGTGATCCGCACATACTCTAGTGTACGCCAAATTCCATTCCTTTATATCTCGAGAGATGCGTGACAGCCATTTCTCGCGACGTCGCTTGGATAGCTCCTTCGTGTCATTTCCTTGATGTGTAATGACCGCTGGCAAACGAAAGAATGATTTATTGTCTCTATCAGCTCTGCTGCCACAACCAAAGACAGCACAAAAGTTCACCACCGATAGGTTATGCGACTCAGCCGTGCATGCCAGTGGCTTTGTGTGTACTCCAACATGGCCGACAGCTAAACTGTGACGTCACACGAGACCACCCCATTAGCATAACTTCCTCATGCAGGTCACTGCCACGTACAGACTACAGGTTCCATGCTTCACCTACATTCCCCTGGGTCCTAAGTCCCTCCATGTACAGCTTCTTATCACCCTCTATGGCCCAACGTACATTTATCACAAATACCACACATATTACGGTGATCAGCGTTGCATATATGTCTGACCACAATACCAAAAAAGCAAAAAATAAATGATTCCTTTTTTTTGAGTTTTTAAAAGTGATTTGTTTGTAATAAGTATAATAAGCATAATTTACAGGGTTCATACACATTTTGACCAATGGATTTCCATGACTTTTCCATGACTTTTCACCAAATTTCCATGACCAAACATTTTGTGAAATCTCGGTGTATACATGAAAAAGTGAGAAAATGTAGTATTTAAACTAACAATGAGCATTCCAAAGCATACAGTATACCTTAAATGACACAAACGAATGAGAGACAATAGTTTGATTAAAAGAATAAACATTTATAAATACACTCTGGCTGACACTGACACATCAATAAGAGCTTTAGTAGGTAGCAGCATCCAGCTAGTGCACATATTGCTTTCCCTTTTGTAGTGCACGTTTCATTGAACCCTGTTACTGTACGGCTTCATATTAACTTCCACTGTTACTGTACAGCTGTTAGAATTGTGGCCTATCTTCTATTTGCAATTAATATGCATTCAATCCAGTTCAATTATTTAAATGAAAATGATAATCTACTCTGGCTACGGTAGTATATCAAGAGTAAAATAATAGCTGTGATCTATACACACCTCTGCATTAGCAACCCACTGAAATGAAGGTACAGGCACCTTAACCCTCTCATTACTTCAGGGTTCTTGAGAGCAACGTGGGACTGTTGGGACTGTTAGTACACTGGCTGTGGTCATCACAGTGAACAGTGAACAGTGTGATGAGAGGACACGTGAGCCCTTGTTGCTGTAGTTTATCTCCTTGGAGCAGAGGCTGCATTTATCATACCCTGCCTTATCAATGTATTTAAAACACTGTGACAGCGGGAAGCTGTACTCACATCTGTTTCGGCCCCCACCTTTATCCAGGCCCAGCTCCACCGTTATCCAGGCCCAGCTCCACCTTTATCCAGGCCCAGCTCCACCGTTATCCAGGCCCAGCTCCACCTTTATCCAGGCCCAGCTCCACCGTTATCCAGGCCCAGCTCCACCTTTATCCAGGCCCAGCTCCACCTTTATCCAGGCCCAGCTCCACCTTTATCCAGGCCCAGCTCCACCTTTATCCAGGCCCAGCTCCACCGTTATCCAGGCCCAGCTCCACCTTTATCCAGGCCCAGCTCCACCGTTATCCAGGCCCAGCTCCACCTTTATCCAGGCCCAGCTCCACCTTTATCCAGGCCCAGCTCCACCGTTATCCAGGCCCAGCTCCACCTTTATCCAGGCCCAGCTCCACCGTTATCCAGGCCCAGCTCCACCTTTATCCAGGCCCAGCTCCACCTTTATCCAGGCCCAGCTCCACCTTTATCCAGGCCCAGCTCCACCGTTATCCAGGCCCAGCTCCACCTTTATCCAGGCCCAGCTCCACCGTTATCCAGGCCCAGCTCCACCTTTATCCAGGCCCAGCTCCACCGTTATCCAGGCCCAGCTCCACCGTTATCCAGGCCCAGCTCCTCCGTTATCCAGGCCCAGCTCCACCGTTATCCAGGCCCAGCTCCACCGTTATCCAGGCCCAGCTCCACCGTTATCCAGGCCCAGCTCCACCGTTATCCAGGCCCAGCTCCACCGTTATCCAGGCCCAGCTCCACCGTTATCCAGGCCCAGCTCCACCTTTATCCAGGCCCAGCTCCACCGTTATCCAGGCCCAGCTCCACTCACATCTCAGCCCTGCGTCAAGCTGCGCTACACAACCAGCCTCCTCTCCCTGGAGCTCTTTGACCTCATCATCTCATCAGTATCTGGGCCTCATGTTTCGTGGTCATGAAAGTTATTCTGACCAGAAATCATCCTCATTCTACTTTGAGTTCAAACAAACAACCTGTAACCAGATGCGGCGGTAGTCTGGTTTAACGTTAACGAGTGACCGCGTGAACTGAACCGGAACACGGGGGGGCTGCATGTTTCATCACGTTACGTTTTTTCCTTCTAAATCGCGATAATGACGAACGCCAACAGTCGACAAAGTTCCGCATGCAGCGGACGTTAACTTAACCCAGCAAGTCTGAACGGTAACAGAACATAACGTAAGTTAAACTTTAACGGAGGGAAATGAAGACGCTGTACACATCTGAACGCTGATTGGCCAATACTCGACAAATCAAAGATGTTCTATTGCGAAGATCACCACATCACCTTTTCTCCTCGTCTCACTCCAATCTGAGAAATGCCGACTGGCAACTCAGCGCAAATGAACGACATGAAAATATGAATATAACAAATTTCCATGACTTTCCAAAACTTTTGGGATAAAAACATTTTTCCATGACTTTTCCAGGCCTGGAAATAACCATTTTAAAATTCCATGACTTTTCCAGGTTTTCAATGACCGTACAAACCCTGCATTTAGTATCACTACTGAGAATTTAACAAACATAAAAACATGACGTAGATAGGTTTGCAGTTTTCAAGGTGTATATTTAAATATCATCTCTTACACACATGAAGATAAAGTTGTGAACACCGGCTGAATATCTATGATCAGAATCATTATAACTGTGTTATAACTGCTGCTGTGTAAAGGGAATACTGCTGCTAACAACAACCTGATGCAAATGTTATTGACCTTTTGTACTTTTAATTTTAAAATAAAAGTGCAAAATACACTACTTTTGAATTAATTATTAATAATATATTGAGCAACAGTTACGTTAGCTAAACTGCAGGCTGCTGAACACAGAGCAGAGAGGAGAGTACAGGAGAGGCTGTATGCAAGTAGAGGTTGTAAAAATGGAAATATTTCAATGTAAATCGCATGTGGAGCCTCCATGTTTTTTCCATCATTGGTAACACTTTCATGGCATGGTAAATGTGTAATACTGCACGAAAGATATTTTTGAGTTCTCTCTTCTTCTAGCCATGATTGTTCTGTTTCCATAGAGGTGAAGAACTTATATATTGCAGTGAAAACCAAGGTCAGAGAGTAGAATGTGACGGGAGCAAAACAACTGCTTTTGGTCCGAGGGTTCAGGGCAATTGTACACAAAGTGGCTGAAACTGGCCCGTTCAACTGTACGGGTGGAAACTTGTATCTTCCCAAGTACCTAGTATCTGCCCTTGTACAGTCTCGCCACTGCTGACTGTCACCTTTACGTTCCATTCCCTCCCAGAGCTGATGACTGAGGCTGATAGATGGTCGTGGGAGGAGGTTGGGTCCGGCTTTACTGGCAGATTGTCCTGTTCTGTTGGATGTTGGGTTGTTATGAAAGGAGCAGGAGATTTGCGGTGTTTCCATTTTTACTTGTTTATGGCACAGCTTACAAATCACTTCTTCACATTCTTTCGCTCTCTTTTGTCGTTTTGTTTAGAACCAAAGAAGCGGCAAATGGTCGCATTAGCTTTCTTGTCTAACGAGAGCGAACCAGAGAGCGGACATCTTTCGGGCTACATGGGTGATAAGGTACTGAGCCGGACGTATGCTAGCATGCTCTTACTGTTACAACAGTGAGGCCATGCATAGAGAAAGCAAGAGAGAGGCCAACCAACGTCATGTTGAACAATATGTGAATTATTTCTGTAATAAGCATTGAATGTGTTGTGACTCCGTTCATTCTGTACACATGACATGTATCACACTTCTGTCCATCCTGATAGAGGACCCTCCTCTCTAGCTCTTCCCTTTGTTCTCCCTGTTGAAGGCTTTTGGGGGAGTCTTTGTCTGTACCGGGGCGGAGCGTTGGCTGGAACAAAGAGACTCGGGCTGCTCATTCTGCAGAGCAGTCAGCAGCCTGATTGCAGTTAAGATAACAGTCTCCCTCGGTAAACGAAAAATCACACTTAGATCTGAATAGCAATAAAACACCAGAGCTGCGATCTCATTGGACGAGAGCGACAGACCCCACAGGACTTCCTGTGCTGCAGCTCTGTAACTCTGATTCACCCCCAACTCTCGGCCATTCCACGTGATTCAATTCTGCAAGGAGGCACATCAACTTTGTTGCTTTTAAAAGAACATCCCAGGTCACAGTCTGAAATTCTGGACGACAATAGACTGTTTTTGGATCCTGTAGGTCAGCGGTTCCCAAACTTTTTAGGCCGCGCACCCCCTTCTACATCCCGACTGGGTTCGCGCACCCCCCCCCCCCCCCCCTTAATAAAAAAAAAAAAAAAAGAAGCAACAGAGCCTTTTAAGCCTTCATAGCCACATAAGAATCGGACCAATGAGAGAACAGTTTGCTCGCGCGTGGCATTTGTTTACAAGATTTAATCCGCTGTTAAATGTTGCAGTGTGAACACAAACCGAACAAAGGAGCAACTGCAACAAAGCAAACAAACTGAAGGTGTGAAAACGCCCTGAAACACTGCAACAAAGTTTCAATCACTTTCAGTGACACAAGGCGTCACTTTTAAAGAGCAATACGGATGTGAGCACACACGCACAGGCTCAGAGGCAGATTATCACATTTAATTTACAATCAATGACCGACTAATGTAGCCAGGATGTCTTCGGACAAAGCATCGATGCGGCGACACAGTGTTGTTGGACACCGGGATCATGCACAACTTTTTTGCTTCTTTCTCCCCAATCATAAATTACACCATCTCTCTGGCAGCTGGCAAGCTCACGTCTTCAGTGATTGTGTGCGGTAGCCCCTTTCTCGCTATTCTGTAACCAGATATGAAGCCCGTAGTGCGTCATTTATAGACCAACACATGAATGAGACTCCAGTTGTTTTTGGCTGTTTTGTAACTCCTCCAATTTCGATATAAACAATGTAAGGGGCTTTTGACTTGCACTGGCATGCTTGGTGTTCAGGTGGCGACGTAAATAAGAGCTTCAGACTGTTAGCCAGAACCTCGCTGCACACCACGCACTGTGGCTTTGGGGAATCTGCGTTGCCAATCCAAGTGAAGCCCAGACACACATACTTTTCATCATATTTCCTCTTTTTTTCCCAGTCTGATGCTCACTCTCGTTTCCTCTTTTTTCACCTTGACTCCGCGATGGGCCGATGTGCTCCCGATTTGTCTGTGCTATCCCTTCCTCCTTTTCCGTCTCCTCAGTCTCATCTTCCTCTGACTCGATTTCTTCTCCCGGTCTCTCCCAACGCACCTCTCCGTTCCCCTCGCCTCCGATTCCTCTCTCTCTCTCTGTCCCTCTCCTCTTTTACGACTGATAGCTTCAGATGTCCCACCTGACAGTTTTTAAATTAAAATTACATTTTTTTTAATATTTAATATTATTACACCATCAGACCGCCATTACACTTTTCCTCTCGCGCACCCCCTAGAGGCAGCTCGCGCACCCCCAGGGGTGCGCGCACCCCACTTTGGGAATCCCTGCTGTAGGTGAATAAGTTAGTCTGATAGGCAGGCGGCCCCTGCCATCAGTGTGTGAATGGGTGAAGTAGTGTGAAAGCGCTTTGAATGGAAAGACTATAAAAGCACTATGCAAGTACAGTCCATTTACCACACACACACACACACTCACACACCCCCCCCCCCCCCCCACACACACACACCCCCACACACACCCCCACTCACACACACCCCCCCCCACACACACACACAACCACCCCCCACACACACACACAACCACCCCCCACACACACACACACCCACTCACACTCACACACACACAATCACACTCACACACCCACACACACACACAATCACACAATCACACACACACACACACACACACCCACACAATCACACACTCACACCCACTCACACACACACACACACACACACACACAATCACACACACACTCTCACACACACACACACACACACACACTCTCACACCCACTCACACACACACACAATCACACACACACACACACACACACACACACACACACACAATCACACACACACACACACACACACCCACTCACACACACACACTCACACACACACACAATCACTCACACACACACACACACACACACACCCACTCGCACTCACACACACACGCACTCACACACACACACACACACACACACACACACACACACACACACACACACACACACACACACACACACACACACACACACACACTCTCTCTGACCACATATTGTTTGTTGAGTTTAGATAGCGTGCTCATGAATATATTGTAGTTGTTAGTTTTAAATACTGTTTGATTTTGATCATTGTTATTAGAACGTAATAAACTCTGTTATATTTAAGGAGCAGCTGTCTGTGGTTACTTTGTGCATGTATTGTGATAACAGCTGATCTGTGGTCTGTGCTCTTAAACTCAAACCTTCACGTTCACTCTGAATGTGTAACAGTACTCAGACTGTTGACATAGTGAGTGAACACGAGTGATGAGACGAAGTTTATCGTTTGGTTATTGGTCCCTGTTCTCTCGGCGGTGCCCCGTTATTGTTAATAATTGCTGATAATCTTACTGACATTAATAATTCTATTGATGTCAATCATTTAGTTTTCTAATTTGCTGAGAACTCAAACACGCTCCTTTTTGTTTACAACAAGATGTGGAATGTGTACAGATTGTAACGCCCTCTGAGGCACATTTGTGATTCTGGGCTATACTAAATAAATTGAATTTGAAACAATAATCTCATTATATCGCCCAAGTCCAGTCAGGCATACTCAATCTTTCTTCTTCATTCTAAACGGCTGAGATATGAGTGAGACTTTGTCTTTGAGACTGGATATGGAATTCCTGACGGGGAAGATGGTGATCATCTCCTTCCCTCCAGGATCAACATGTTCTTTGTTGCTGAGGAGGAAACAAGCCTTTCTTCGTTTCTCATCACCTGAGTGCACCAGTGTGGTAGGATTAAGAAAGCAACACATCTTACTACTTGACTTATTCTTTTGACTTTGGAACTGAAACTGACTGTTGAATCGTTGAACTGACTGAATAAGGAAACAAGGAAGGAGCTTGAACATGAAAGGAACAAACTGAAGGAACATTGCATCTCAGAGACACTTTGACACGTTTCAATGGAGATGTGCTGAGTTATCTGATTGGGAAGAGTGTAAATGTTGTATAAGATGTCAATTTTATTTTTATCTTCACAAGGTTCAATATAATCTTTTAAATCAAACCATTCTTTGTGTGTCTATTATTGGCTATAAACCTCCTTATGAACCTAGGACCTGGTCCAACAAATCATTTGAGTATACCTGCATATTATATTATTATATTATTATACCTGCAGATACTAAGAGGGCTACATTAGCAAGTTAGCGCTCATGTAGCAACACAACAGTTACACCTGGGTGTAGATATTTAGGAACAACTCATCTCTGTGAGAGAGCTACTGTACGTGTATGTGTTAATCATGGACACAGATGGGCTTTGTTGAACTGAGGAACGAACAGCGATCAGCTGCTACGCTGACAGAGCAGAGCTGCTGGATGTCATATGACAGAAAACATGTTTGTGCCAAATCACACAAGTAAGTAAGTGGAGCACATTATCAGAGTTTACAGAGAGACCAGAGGCGGCGGGCCGTGGCCGAACATACATACTGTGCTGCAGCACATAGAACATGCTGCGCCTTGTTTGGAGATAATACTGTATGAAGTCATCTTACTCGCAGAGACCAGCGTGTCCAGGTTGGGTCTGAGCTCCGCAAGCTGAATCTGGCTGCTGGCCTCCCTCATCCTTCTGCTCCACCACTCCACACAGACCTGAAAAGAAACCATGAGAGGGACAAAGAGCAGAGGAGTACATGGAGGCAGGAAGAACAGAAGAACACAGAGCAAAGGCCCTGAAAGGATGTTATGTTCCTCATCATTATTAAAAGAGACATGTATATATGGCCTCGGTTACGATTCATTATCCATTTACACTTCATTAAGAATGACGATGAATGGGTGAGATGTTTAGCATGTTAGAATGCTAACAAAGCTACAAAGCTAAACACAAAGTACAGATGAGGCTGATGGGGATGTCCCTCTCAGGTGTTTGGTCATAAACGGAAGTATTAGACTTAAAATGTTGACCTGATGATGACGCTCGTCCCCTGAGTGGGGACATGGATCAGACATGGATCAGACATGGATCAGGCTGCACCTGCTATAGAAGGAGTGGCTGTCATGGCTGCCATCACTTTATGTCAGCACAGATAAACTACAGATAGATATTTACATCTCTGGTCTGCCCCCAAGCTGTGATTGATGACAGTTCTTTTCATTTGAATTATGACAAAGTAAATGCGTGCATAAAAGGAAATACATATTACAACATGTATTGCATTTCTCTTTATTTAATTCTATATTTGGGCATTTTAAATATGTTAATGTCTATGAATGAATGAATGAATGTCTGTCCCAAATGTGTACCATCCATGGAGCTCTGAAGCAGGACTGTGTGCGTGTCCTTCTCATGTCTGGGGAAGCGCTCATGGGATCTACTTCACACTTGGCAGGTGTGCTGGTGGGGACCCGGAGGTGTGCAGTTTGGATGTTCAATATAAATATACTTTGCCTGTACATGATGAGATATATGCTGAAGATTTACATTCACAAAGCGATGTATCTGAACCAACTGCTGCTCTTGACTGCAGTAGGCGGCACGTTGTGCGGTCGGTGAGTCAGCCTGGTTAACGGAGGACCTTCATAAGAAGGCGTGGCTCTGTCGCAGTACCAGCCTCTGGCCTACCTGTCTGTGTTCCCGGTGGGGCTTCAGTGTTGAAGGCTACTCCATTGTTCTGAGTCACAGAAAGGGAGAGCAGAGGTCACTCACACAGTTCACTACGGTGCAAACACATCAAAAATACAACATTTCACAAAACAACATATAAAATCTTACGACACTCAAACCAAAAACAAACACATTCTGTAAAATATGACAACTAAACAGAAAACACACAGAGTGACCTATCCAATAAGCACAATAAAACAAAACAGACAACACTACAGAAAAGAAACGGAACCTGAAATATTGTTTTGTCAAATATTGTTTTTCATGTTTTTTGTTCTTCTCTAACTAGTCAATGCATTTTCTAAATGTCGTGTTTTGCAGCTTTTAAAGGTTTTCTGAAGCAACAATGGCTGAATTGTGTAACACTGTAAAGTATTTTCTAAATACTGGGGGTGAAGGCAGAAATCATGTTTTCACATGAGGGTTGATTTTTCATTTAAACTTGAATTAAAGTGAGCGAAGCAGCACTGCACAGAGCACCGTGTTGAGCTGAACGCACTGTTTCTATTCATTCCTGTCGCTCACTGTTAAAGCCGGCAATGGACGAGGAACAGCTGAGGGGAAGATGGAAAGAGGAGTTCTGTATCCGATAACTTCTCATATCAATACCAACCCCGAAATAAGGTGGCAGCTGGCTGGAGGGAGATCGCCTGAAAGTTTCCTACTTGCTGGTGGCAATATTGTACGTCAGTTCTAGTAAACAATACAAATCGTGCGTTTTCCTGTTTAAAAAAGTACAAAAACAGAAGAGAACAAGCACAAGTCAGCCTTCTGTTAACGGTGACATCACTCGGCTGATGTGCAGCTCACAGCTGACGTGGTTTGTTTACATCAAGTAAAGTAACATTTGCTGTTCGGACACTATGTCACTCTGCCTGCAGCGGAGTTCTCTGTGTGTGTGTGTGTGTGTGTGTGTGTACCTGCAGTAAAGCCTGCAGTCTGGAAGGTTCCCAGTCTCTCAGGTAGAAGAGGCAGTCTCTGGGATGATGGGCATGTAGTCCAGATACACTGCACTCGTCCACTGCACACGTCTGGTAGGACAACAGGAGAGGGAGGTGGAGACACCTGTCACTTGTTCAGGGAAGTCGGATCGATAATCTCTATGGTAACCTCAACTTGCATTTACAACAAATGTGTTTGAAAAGTTCACTTCTTTTAATAATAACATATTTTGATATTTTACGACCCTATATTCACGACCCTGCCTCATGCAGCGCAGAGGTCAGGCTGAGGTCAGGCTGAGGACGTGGGATCTTCATTTCCTCGCTTGCCTCTCTGGGCTTCCGTAGACATCTGTTTTGGAATTGACTATTATTTGAGACTCAATTCATTCATGAATTATTTTAGATATTTTATGATAATCCCTGCAGCAGAAATGTGTTGGGTTAACGGGCTCTGTATGGGGTGATTTAGGCGTTTGCTTATGCTGATGATTAATTGACTGAAACACACAATTGAAGGGGTAATAATACGTACTGGGTAGTAATGAACACTGCTATGTGGCCCACCGTTACATCTAATAAATCACAATTCTTTCTCCATCACTCTGTTGATAATTACAGTAGGAAACCGTGAAACAGGACTGCAGTAGAGTCCGACTTACAGTATGGAACGGGTTGTTGCAGCCACTGCAGAACTGGTAACGACACTGAGAGCAGCAGAAATGCATGCAGCCTCCTTTGGACAGCGCGTACTGAAAGCGACAGTTAGGACAGGCTGAAGGGAGGAGGGGAGGAGCCACAGCAAGGATGTGAACGGTGAGGAAGAGGGAACACAGAGAGAGGAGGGAGGCAGAGTCAGCACAGCGAAGAACATCTAGTGTACAAAGAAGCAGATCATTTATTCACCCAATGAACATTTAAACTACGGAAGCCCATGTCTGGTACCAAAAGAACAAAATAAGCCTTGGTTATAGAAATATCCCCATGCATGGTAAATCATAATTATGAGATGAAAAAGTCACAATTATGAGATAAAAAGATCTAACTTGTAAAATAAAAATAAAAATGATTATGGGATGAAAAGTTGAGGTTCTTCTTTTACTGACTAAAATGGGCGGTATATGAAGCACTGACTCCTGTGTGGAGGTGGATTTGAGGCCAGCTGCCTCACTACTGAGCCAGGCGTTGATCAAAGGGAGGAGGAGTTACCAGTACATGTCACATGACCTGCCATCTGTTCAGCCTCACCCGCCCTCTGTGAAGCAAACGCTTACAAGCTGTGTTCTGGGTTCACACGGCTTTTCAAGAGTTAAGTGCAGCACTTTACCGTCACCGAAACCAAACATTCCCAAAACCTTCATCATCACATCTTAAGTGTTAAGAATGCAATTGCGAAAAATAACGAATTGGTTTACACTCACAGCAATCGATGTACAGTCACACTTTGACGGGATGCTTTGAACATTTCTATTGAAAAGGTACAGTGTGTAACATTTAGGGGGATCTATTGGCATAAATGGAATATGATATTAATAAGTGTGTTAGTATGTTGTTTAGTGTGTAATTACCTAAAAATAAGAATGGTAGAAAGAGCCGTTTATATCTACAAACAGAGCGGGTCCTCTTCACTGGGCTGGCCGCCATGTTTCTACATTAGGACAAACTAAGCACTCGCTCGAGGCTCTCCTCCGACACACTTGGCAAACGGTAGAAGTTTCAGTTGGTTGCAATCGGGTTAGGGAGTTCCAGAGGGAGGGGGCAGCTCTGGGGAAGGCTCTGTCGCCCCATGTCCGGTGCTTGGTCCTGAGTGGAAGGCACAGGAGGCATCAGAGGAGCGGAGCCGGCGGGATGGAGTGTGGTGGTGAAGCAGGTCGGTGAGGGAGGAGGGGGCCTGATTGTGGAGGGCTTTGTGAGTGAGGAGAAGGACTTTGTATTGGATCCGTTGTGGGACGGGGAGCCAGTGGAGATTCTGGAGAACAGGGGTGATGTGATCACGGGAGCGGGTGTGGGTGAGCAGGCGAGCAGCAGGAACTGGAGTTTATTTAGGATTTTGGATGATGCGCCATGAAGAATGCTGTTGTCAATTCTGGAGGTGATGAAGGCTTGGATCAGAGTTTCAGCAGCAGATGAGGAGAGTGATGGGCGGAGACGGGCCATGTTTTTTAAGTGGAAAAAGGCAGTTCTGGTGATTTGTTTGACATGGTGTTCAAAGGAGAGGTTGCTGTCAAACATGACTCCGAGGTTGCGGATGTGTGGGGAGGGAGACAGAGTGGAGTTGTCGATGGTGAGGCTGAAGTTGTGACTGGTTTTAGTGAGGGATTTGGGACCGATGATGATCATGTCAGATAAATCCTACGCACTGCACCATTAACGAATGGTCATTCCCAAAATAAGGGTCAACAGAGGACTTCTAATCTGATGACGAGTGAACAGACGAGTGAACTTCATCTTGTTTGTATCTTTAAGGGGTCAAAGAACACATCGCCTTCAGATCATTCTGAAAAACGGTTTGTAAAGCAATATCTGTATCTGTCACAATCAGGCTTTGCCGTGTGTGTGTTTTCTGTAGCTCCTCACCTTTCAACTCAGTCACTCCCTCAGCACCAGTCCAACTCCCTTCACCTGTCCCTTATCTGTAATCAAGCACTCCTTCATCAGCACAACTCTCCTCACCTGTTCTTGTCACTACTTAAACCCCTGTCTATCACTCACTTACTGCCAGATCATTGCTTCTAGTGTTCATTCCTACACACCCGTTTTTTGCTGTTCCTGTTCCCAAGTCTGTCTGCCTGTCCGTGGACTACCTGTTTTTGTGCGTGAGTAATAAAGGACCTCTTTTCACTTCACCTGACTGTCTGCTCGTGAGTCCTCATTATATCCCGTGACAGTCTGCTCAAACAGAAATGATCAGATTATCCCAGAGGAATATTCATATTAGAGAATGTTAGTGCTCATTGAAACTCATTCACTTCTTTTACTTTCTCACTGAGGGTTCGGATCCGCCTGCAGACGGGAATGTTTCATTTCAAAAATAAAAGATTTCTGGTTCATATGAGTGAACATGAAACACCAGATTATCCTGAAGCATCAAGGAGTATATCTGACCTCAAGCATAATCCCAATATAATTGTTGAAATAAAAAAATGTTGAAACCTTCAGGTATTGTACAAATCCTGCACATTGACTGAGAGCGGTGGTTAGAGTAGTAACAGTGTCTACTACATGCTATTCTGTTTTACATGGATCACACATCTATTAAAAAGTGCACTTCTTGCTAAATGAGCGCAGCATCTCCGCTGCTATAAGAAGTGTTCCTGCAGAGATGTGTGTGCTTACTGATGCCGTTGTCTCGGAGGTATCCAGCCAGGCCCTGTCTCTGATACTCCGGATCATTCTCTCTCTTCCAGGACTGGTACTGTTCACAGGACAGACCTGTATGCTGAGACTCCCACTGCACAGACAGAGACATGCATCACTATTCTCCTCCTGGTGAAACCAAAGCTTCAAAGAGAAGTCAATGTTAAGTTCCTTTTAAATTGGTCCACTGTGTTGAACATTGTAACAAAACTAACAGAATATTCAGGGCAGTTCAGTCGATTCTTTGGTTAGTGATATCTTTTATATTATTTGACAGTGTTGTCCATGATGATAGGGGAATCGGATACAGACAGAAGAGAAAGACATTATACTTACAGGCTTCTTACACTGAGCACAGAAACTGTTACGACACTGGAAACAGGTGACTTTAAGCTGGTCTCCATCATAGATGAAGCCATATGAACACTGAGAGGAGACAGGAGAATGATCTCATATGAAAACACTTGCTTTGAGAAAACATTGTTTTAACTGTTGTCGTTAACTACATTCAATTTGCAAACTGACTATGGAGAATATACTTCATATCATCTTTTAAGTCATTAAGCTCATGCCTGGGTAATTGTTCCTGGTATTTAGTTGAGTTGTGATTTAAAACAATAGAGGAAATGTATTTGATAAACAGTTATTCTTACAATAAAAGCTAACTAGAAAAAGCATTTCCTGCTGAAAATGCGTTGGAATGCTGAAAACTGAAATTAATCGCAAAAAGCTGTGGCTTAAAAAAATTCATCAGTGGTGATATTTGTAGTAGTATAAGTTGTAGTATAAGTATTATTAGAAGTAGTAGAAGTATTAGTAATTAGAAGAAGTAGTAGAAGACGTAGTATCAGTAGTCAGTGTCTGACACACACAAACAGAGGTTATTAAATGCCTGGCTTCATCACAAGCATTTCAATTAGAATTCACTCTTTGGGGCTTTTATTTTGAAATGGGGGGGGGGGGGGTCCTCTAAAAGTCTCCAAGGTGTGTGTGTGTGTGAGAGAGAATCACTAATAGGCTGTGTGCCTGAAGCCATTTCATGGAGATAAAACAGGGAAACACCTCTCAAACAAATCCTCAAAACTCCCATAACCGTAGCTCCTATTGCTCCGATATTAATAATTGAGAAGAAGGATGACTCGAGAAACAGATCCTGTAAAAATTGTCTGTAGTGTAAAAAATGTGGCTTAACTGGCGATCTAGAAATGGGGTACCGTGTTCTGTGGAAGATGTTTTTGAAGCAAAATTTAACATTGGTCTCTATGGAGCAGAAAGTTGGTTTTCCTCTCAATTAACGGCTTCTGTGTCAAATGTGGAAATCTGTGGGATTCCACAGTAATTTTTCTACGACAAGGACAATATTAGCTACTTCTACATCCAGAAATGATGCATGAAGAGTGAAGATTGTGGACACAGTGGCAAAATACAAATGTTTTTTTCACAAGAATCTCAAGCTGCTCTTCACTCTAGCGGTGACATCACGCACTCTAAGCTGCGCAATACACACCCATTATAAAGTCCGAAAAGGGCTGAAAAATCATGAAAGTTAAATTGCTGCAGTTCAAAAAGTTTAAAAGATATCAGAAAGCTGAATTATGCGGCAATAGTTCAGGGTTTTCTCAACATTTGAAAGTTGAAATGGTGTCTGTAGCTGAAAGTATGAGGAAGTTGAAGGAGTTTAAGAGGATTTGAAAATCTTCTCCATAGAAACCCATTCAAAAAAAAGTTGCTAAAAGCTTAATAATTCAAAAAGTTTAAAGGTTAGAAATAGAGAGTCATAGCAGCATTCCAACAAATATGCACTTTCCTAAACTGATTGCACACTGGTGAAAGAACAAACATGTACAGTGTCACTGAATCTACTTCGGGTCCCACTTAAGCTCATCACGTCATCTGATTTACTGACATTGCTGCTTAACTACATTAAACATGGAATTTTGATGCCAGTTCAGACGCATCTACTGGTTAGAAATGTTATATTGAAATAGTACAACAGGTATAAAATACCAATCTGTTTGAGCAGTGCTTGTGCTGGTCGTAGCGCCGCCACGAAAATAGAGATTTTAATCTTATCGAAGCTTTCAAAGGCAAAAAACGTGACTTTGTTGACAAAGCTAAGAGCGACTCACTGTGTACTTACATGACAGCACCAGAGGAACTTGGGGTCCTTGATTAGAGCCTGCTCTGTCAGCTTCTTGTGGAAGAGTTCATAGACTTCTGGCTCCAGACACTCACGCAGCTGAAGAACATAATACAATAATACAACCCAGAGATCAATCGCTGAGAGGTAGCAGGGACCCAGTCAGCATAGAAAGGTGTTAGTAGATGGGCTGAGACAGGTTTGATATATTAAAGGGAGAGAAAAAGAAAAACTAGAAAATGCATTTCCTGCTGAAAATGCGTTGGAATGCTGAAAGCTGAAATGAATCTCAAAAACATTGCTGAAAATAGATATCCAATTTTTTAAAAATTGCAAAAAGCTTAATAATTCAAAAAGTTGAAAGATTACAAATATGAAGTTATATCACCCCTCTCCTGAAAGAGCTGAACATTTTGATATTCGAACGGTTTCTGTAGCTTAAAATAATTCCAGCGGTAGTGATATTTGTTGTAGTAGTAGAAGTTGTAGTAGAAGTATTATTGGCAGTATAAGTATTAGTAGCATTTGAATAAGTACTAGCTGTAGCAGTAGTGATATTTGTAGTAGCAGTAGAAGTTGTAGTCGAAGTATTAGTAATTAGAAGAAGTAGTAGTATGAGTAGTCGTAGTAATAGCTGTAGTAGTGGTCGTAGTATTTTATATAACGGTAGTAGTATAATAAGTAGTAGTAGTAGTAATAATAAAGTCAGTTTTTGAAGTAGCAGTAGTACTAGTAGCAGTCGTACCAATAGCTGTATTAGTACTGGTTATTAGTACTGGTAGTAGCAGGAATAGCAGTTGTGGTATAAGTAATAGTAGTGGTAGTAACAGCAGTAGTGGTAGTAATAATATTTATGGTAGCAGCAATAGCAGTAGTAGTAATAGTAGCAACAGCAAAAGTTGAAGTAGTAGTAGTAACACAAGAAATATTAGCAGTAGTTGTAGTCGCAGTATTAGTAAGAGCATTCATTATTTCAACAAAAAAGCCAAATTTTGAGCTAAACATTGAAATACAGTTAATCCATGAGGCTTTTATTTTGAAAGGGTGGGACTGGGTGGGGGAGGGAGGGGGAGAGGAGACATAATCATAATGTTTGACACACATAAACAAAGGTTATTAAATGACAGGCATCATCACAAGCAGTTGTTAGAATTCACTCTCTGGGGCTTTTATTTTAAAATGGCGTGTGTGTGTGTGGGGGGGGGCGGTGGAGGAGGGGGAAAGCTATAGAAATGGGGTACCGTGTTCTGTGGAAGATGTTTTTGAAGCAAAATTTAACATTGGTCTCTATGGAGCAGAAAGTTATTTTCCTCTCAATTAACGGCTTCTGTGTCAAATGTGGAAATCTGTGGAATCATTTTTCTACGACAAGGACAATATTAGCTACTTTTACATCCAGAAATTATGCATGAAGAGTGAAGATTGTGGACACAGTGGCAAAACACAAATGTTTTTTTCACAAGAATCTCAAGCTGCTCTTCACTCTAGCGGTGACATCACGCACTCTAAGCTGTGCAATACACACCCATTATAAAGTCAGAAAAGGGCTGAAAAATCATAAAAGTTAAATTGCTGCAGTTCAAAAAGTTTAAAAGAAATCGGAAAGCTGAATTACGCGGCAACATTTTAAAGTTGAAATGGTGTCTGTAGCTGAAAGTATGAGGAAGTTGAAGGATTTGAAAGTTGAAGAAGTTTAAGAGGATTTGAAAATCTTCTCCATAGAGATCCCATTAAAAAAAAAGTTGCAAAAAGCTTAATTCAAAAAGTTTAAAGCTTGGAAATAGAAAGTCATAGCAGAGATGAGCTGAAGGAGCTGAACATTTTGATAGTTGAACGGTTTCTGTAGCTTAAAAAAAAATGAAGTTTCAAAAAAAGGGGGACAGAAGATATAGTGGAACTAGAAAATAGCTGTAGTAGTATTGCTACTTTTAGTAGCATGAATAGCAGTAGTAATAGTAGTAGTAGTAGTAGCAGTTGTCGTATAAGTAATAGTAGTAGTGGTAGTAATAGCAGTCGTGGTAGTAATAATATTGATGGTAGCAGTAGTAGTAATAGTAGCAACAGCAAAAGTTACAGTAGAAGTAGTAGTAGCAGTCGTAGTAATACTATATCAGCAGCAGTAATAGTTGTCGCAGTATTAGTAAGAGCATTCATTTTTTTTAACAAAAAAGCCCAATTATGAGCTTGTTTAAATACAGTTAATCCATGGGGCTTTTATTTTGAAAGGGTGGTGCTGGGTGGGGGGGAGAGGAGACATAATCATAATGTCTGACACACATAAACAGAGGTTATTAAATGCCTGGCTTCATCACAAGCATTTCAATTAGAATTCACTCTTTGGGGCTTTTATTTTGAAATGGGGTGTGTGTGTGTGGGGGGGTTCTCTAAAAGTCTACGTCCTGAATGACTGTATATATGAGAGAGAGAGAGATTTTTCAAAAGCACTTTATTCACATTTATCAATGTTTACAGTTAAAGCGCTAATGCATTAAAATCACTGATTGCTCCGTTTAAAAAACCAACACATAACCCATCAAGTAAACACCTGCGCAAACACCAACTTATCTTTTACAATGGAACAAACAATATTTTCAAAACACCAACGTCATTTAAAAGCGTCTAAATCTCCAATGTGTGTGTAAAACCTGAACTCTAGCCAGAGTCTGGCCCTGATATTACATAGCCAGACTGCCCCGGCCTCCTGCCCCTCCCCGGTCTCCACTCTGGCCTTTCTACTCAAATAAATGGCCATTTTGGCTTCCCCCGAAAGATAGTTCAGTAGCTGCCACTTTTCCTTTTCTGCTTTCTTATACGCAGCTCCCATGATAAAAACCCTTTCAGTAAAAACTATGTTAAACAGACTAAAAACCGATGCTAAAAGAGAGAAGAAGCTCGCGAGCCTCTTACACTCAGTAAAAACATGGTAGATAGTCTCCCGGAGACTGCAGAAGGGGCAACAGCTCAAAACAGTGGGATTAAGAACCGAAATAAAAGCGTTGAAGGCGACAGCACCGTGTAAAATCCTCCACTGGAGGTCGGCAGTCCGTTTCTTCAGGGGAGGCTTGTATAAAATCCTGTGGGCCAGGCCCGCCTTGTCCCAGTCTGCCTGACCACACAGTGGGGCGCCGGTTGCACAGTCCAGACCTGTTTGTGCTCTTGACACAATTGAAATACAGCGTCTTCTTGTCTGCCTTGTGTAATGTCAGAGTCTCCGGGCACGTCGTAGCGAGCAGGGGGCCGGTGAGTTCCCCTAGCCCCGGGCTCAGGGAGATATCAGGGAACGGGTCTGCAGGGTCCGGCTCAACTCCTCTGCTGTCGTCCATGAGGAGGCTACTCTCCTTCCAGTTCAGCTTCTGCCTCCACAGCTCCAGGAGCCTCCTCGCCACCCGGACAGACTGCAGACCCAGTAGAGAGCCCAGAGCCAGGGCATCGCTCAGCGTCGGCCCCACTGCATCCACCAGCTGCTGCAGGCACAGGGCTCGTGACCTCAGCAGCGCCCCCGTCAGGCCAGGGGTGACGCTGCTGCTGATGTCCAGCTTGGCCCTGTGAATCAAAGGTTCTCTCAGCAACCAGTACAGAGAGTTAGACTGTGGGCACCTCTTCCGAGTAAAAAGGGCCCAAGACTTAAAAACACCCTGATAAAACGGAGGCAACCCACTTAACTTTAAAATACTAGAATCAATTAAAAACAGAGCAGTATCCAGCCCCAGGTTATTTGCACGCCTGAGGATGCAGCTGGCCACATCTCGCCACACTAAACCTTCCGGACTTGTGAGGTATTTCTGTAAAAACTGGAGTCTAAAAGTGTCCGTCCGGCTGGCTAGGTGGACGAGGCCCTGTCCCCCCTCCTCTCTGGCTAAAAACAGCACCCCCTGTGGCACCCAGTGTAGACCCTCCCAAAAAAAGCCACCATTTTCCTCTGTATGTTGGCTAAAAAGCCTGCGGGAGGGTCTAGGCAGGTTAGTCGGTGCCACAGTTTGGATGCTGTGAGATTATTTAACACCAGTACCCTACCTTTAAAAGACATCTGAGGGAGCAGCCACTTCCACCTGGAAAGTTTCCCCTCAATCTTTTCCGTGACGCCCTCCCAGTTCTTCTGGACTATGTTCTCTTACCCAAGATGTATCCCCAGGTATTTAAACCCATCCTTCCTCCACACAAGGCTCTGGGGGAGAACTGGGAGGCCGCCACGCCATTCACCGACAGCGAGGGCCTCTCTTTTCCTCCAGTTCACCCTCGCTGCCGATGTCCTGCTAAAACCCCCCACAATGTTCGTTAAAAGGTCTGCATCCCTCTGGTCCTTAATAAAAACAACAATATCAGCATACGCAGATAAAATCATGTTCTTACTAAAACCAGGTAAAACCAGCCCCTGCAAGCTAGAGCGTATCTTGATGATGAGGGGCTCCAGGGAGAGGGCATAGAGCATCCCGGACAGGGCACAACCCTGCCGGACCCTCTACCCTCTAAAAGGAGCACACAGACTGCCGTTTATCTTCAGCACACTCTCAACCTCATTGTACAACACCTTGATCTTAGCTATGAAGCCAGCGCTGAACCAAAACTTCCGCATAACTGTCCAGAGGAAGCTGTGTTCAACGCGGTCAAAAGCCTTTTCCTGATCTAGAGAAATCAGACCAGTGTCGATACCCAAAGAGCTGGAGACCTCCAAAACGTCCCGAATGAGGTAGACATTGTCTACCATGGACCTGCCGGGCACACAGTAGGTCTGGTCCCGATAGATGACCTGCTCCATAGCTTCCCTCAGCCTGGAGGCAAAGAGCTTGGACAGGAGCTTGTAATCCACACACAGTAGAGACACAGGACGCCAGTTTCCGATGTCCTGCAGGTTCCCCTTTTTCCGCAGCAGTGTTATTACCGCTCTCCGGCAGGACATCGGCATGGATCCAGAGGCCAGACTCTCATTAAAAACGTCCAGTATGTCGCTGGCAAACACATCCCAGTACGCTTTAAAAAAACTCTACGGAGAGGCCATCGATGCCGGGAGCACGCCGCCCCTGCATCCCCTGCAAGGCGGCACTGAGCTCCGGCAAGCTTATGGGCCTGTCAAGCTCCCTGTTTGTCCCCTCAGAGACCTGAGGTAGCCCCCCACAGAACTCCTCTATGAGGGGTTCCTCCTCCCTGTACTCACTTGTATACAGGGAGGAGTAAAAGCCCACCGCTGGCCTCCGAATCTGGCTTGGTTCCACAACCGGCTGTCCCGTGTCTGCCAACAGTGAGTGGATCACCCTCCCCTGCCCACTCTTCCTCTCCAGGCTGAAGAAGAAGCCAGAGGGAGTATCCATCTCCGTGATGCTCTGGAATCGGGACCTGACCAGTGCACCCTGAACTTTAACGTCCAACAGGTCGGCCAGAGCCATCTTTTTTCCTTTGAGGACTTCAATATGTCCTCGATCTCCTGTGGACTCGCTTAAACTTTCTAGGTCCACCACATCAGTCTCCAGGTCCTTCATAGATCGGGTGATGTCTCGGGTGACGTTGAAAGTGTGCTGCTGGCAAAGGAGCCTAATCTCAACCTTACCACGGTCCCACCACTGCCTAAGACTGTTAAAATCACTCTTCCTCAGCCTAAAAACACCCCAGAAATAGATAAGGGCCTATCTAAAACTCTTATCAAAGGTTAAAACTGAATTTCTGAATTTCTGGGTAAAACATTCCTAATAAAAACATTACATAAAAGCAAAGAATGGTCAGTAAACCTGGCAGGAACAATACTGCACATTTTAAAAATATTAAAATGATGCTTAAAAACATAAAAACTGTCTAACCTGGCTGAGGAGATCCTACCCTCTCTAAAATGGGACCATGTGTACTGTCGGCAGTCAGGGTGCATCCTCCTCCACACGTCCACCAGGCCGTGAGAGTGGACCAGCTGCCTCAGGACATGCTGGGAAGCTGGATGTGGTTACGGTCTTTAAGAGCCCCCCCTACTTACACCATCACCCACACTCATACTCACCCCCTGTGGGTCAGGCACAGCAGCACCAACGCCGTGCCGCATCCCCAGAACGGCCCGCTGCCGCATCCCCAACCGGAGACGCGGCAACCGGAGACGCGGCCACCGCGCCCCAGTGAGCGAGAGAGAGACTCTGATATCTCCGGCAAACTCTCCGCGACCGCGGGGCAGTGGCCCCGCCCCACCCGTGCCAGGCAGAGGTCCCCGCGCCTCGGACGGTGTGTCCCTCCTCAACGCATCCGAAACACTTCATCGCCGACGAGGTCTCAAATCACGTATTGTTCTGCAGAGCTTGACTAGAGATATATCGACTCAACACATTTAAACCTGGGAGAACAAACAATCTGCAGCCACTGGGTCAAGTTCTGAGAAAACACGTATTTTATTCTGCGCAGGTGCATCAGCTTAAATAGACAGTCACATGACACACTCACACCTGAAATGCATTGGCAATAATTGGGAGCACAATCAGTTGCTTCAATTAACACCCCCACTTGATCACACATTATTGACAACCATAAATCATACAAGGGGAAAAACATGGAAACCAACTGCACTTAACTGCACTTAACTGGCTATGCCCCAAACAAGAACATGGAAAAAGTAAGTAGCTTTGCTTTAGTAGCTGGTTTTGTCATCAGGTCAGCTACCATCCGGTCTGTTGGGCAATACTCCAAACATACTTTACAGTCATTAACAGTTGATCTCACAAAATGGTATTTTATATCAATGTGCTTACATCGCTGTCTGCTCACTGGATTCTTGGCTAATGCAATTGTACCTTGGTTATCTCCAAAAATCTTAGGTACATCATACAGACAGTCATCAAGATGTTCAAGCAGTTGAGATAAGTAAAGACACTCTTGTGTGGTTGCGGCCAACGCCATATACTCTGCCTCACAAGTTGACAGTGCTACCGTTGGCTGCTTTTTGGTCTTCCAGGAAATCAGAGGACCATTCTCACTCAGACTAACACAATAACCAGTTGTACTGCGTCTGTCAGTTGCATCACCTGCCCAATCTGCATCACTGTAAGCAAACAACCTCAGCTCATCACATTTTCTGTAACACAACATTTTGTCATTTGTGCCCTTCAAATATTTCAGTACATGCTTAACAGTTGTCCACTGCTCTTCTGTCGGCTCACTGAAATGCTGTGACAGTCTGCTTACAACAAAGCTCAGATCAGGTCTGGTGCATGAGGTTAGGTAGATTAGGCTACCCACTGCCTCTCTGTATTTTCTGGGGTCACCTAGCTTCTCATCAGTGTAATGCAGCTCTGGTTCACAAGGTGTTGACCTGGGCTTACAATCCTGCATATTAAACCTGTCAAGCAGCTTGTCAACATAGCTCTGCTGTGACATGGTCACACATCCATTACACTGATCAAAAGTGATACCAAGAAAATTCTTCAGTCTGCCCAAATCTTTCATCTGGAACTTCACAGCAAGCATCTTTTTTACTGCTTTTAAAGCACTCTCATCACTGGCTGCAATAACCAGGTCATCAACCCAGATCAGTAGGATCACCTTGTCATGTTCCGTTTCTCTCTCATAAACACAGTGATCGGCTGGATTCTGTACAAACATATTTTCACATAGATAGTCATGCAACATTATGTTCCAGTTTCTACCTGATTGTTTAAGCCCATATAGTGACTTCTTTAGTCTACACACCATCTTCCCATTTGTCTGAGATTTTACATCATAACCCTCTGGCTGTTCCATGTAAATCTCACAATCAATTGGTGCATGTAAGTAGGCGGTTTTAACATCCATCTGATGCAGGATCAGATCCTCCTGGGCAGCTTTCTGCATCAACACTCTCACACTAGTCAGGTCGGCAGTAGGAGAAAACGTTTCTCCATAATCTACACCCATCCGTTGACTGTATCCCTTGGCTACATAGCGGGCCTTGTACTTGTCAGATCCATCAACATTGGTTTTGAGAGTATACACCCATCTACCCCCCACTGCTTTCTTGCCCTCAGGTAAGGTGGTCAGAGTAAATGTGTTGTTATCCCTCAGTGCCTTCATCTCCTCATCCATTGCATCTATCCACTTACTTGAGTTGGATGAAGACACAGCATCTCTGAACGTCTGCGGTACATTACAAACCATCCTGTAGCAATAATCAATGTTGATCTGAGCCTAATCACTCTCTATCCCATAGAAGTCTGGCCTCCTCCTCTCTCTAGCAGGGTATCTCCGTGGAGACTGGGATTCGGGCTTGACTCCACCTGTCTGTAGGCCTATCTGGCTTGGACCTGGCCTAGCTTCTGGGATGTCGTTCTGCTCGGGTTTGTCAGGGTCAGGTCTGGTTGCGTTAGACTGCACACCAGTGTCATCGTCGGACATGTCATCAGTCTGCTGTCCCTCAACACAGGACATGAACCTCACCAGTCGGTGCTTCATCACCTTCCTGCTGTCAGGGTAGTAGACCATATAGGCTGGACTGTTCTTGTCATAACCAACGAAGATGCCCTTGTCAGACCTTGACTCTAGCTTCTTCCTGTCCTGCCTGTAGGCGTAACATACAGTACCAAACTTCTGCATCCTGGAGACATTAGGTCTCCTTCCTGTCAGCATAAAGTAAGGTGTCTCTCTGGTGCGGTTGTTGAAACATCTATTCCTCACCACTGCTGCTGTCTGGACCGCATACGGCCATAGCTCCTTGGCTAACTGGCTCTCCAAGAGCATACATCTCGCCATGTCAAAAAGGGTTCTCCAGTTACGCTCAGCAGTGCCATTCTGGTGTGGTGAGTATGGTGCTGATCTTTCATGTCTGATTCTATTCCTACGCAGCAGAGCTTGGTAACCCTGCCCTGTGAACTCTGTACCATTGTCAGACCTGATACACTTCACTTTCCCATATGGGGCTGTGTCGGCTAGAAACCTCTCTGTGGCTTCTACAGTGTCCCTCTTGTACTTTAGATAGTACACAAACACTGCACTTGAATAGTCGTCAGTAAAGGAAAGTGCATACCTATACCCTTCCTTGGACTCTGGGTCAATGGGGCCTGACAAGTCAGTGTGAACCAGCTCTAAGGCTGATTTGGCCCTCACATCAGGCTTCCTGTTTCTGCTCTGAGTGAACTTGCCCTGAGTACACACTTCACATATCATGGATTTGGACGCTTTACCCCTGATTGACATTCCATCCACAACATTCTCTAACTTCATGACATCATCAAAATTACAGTGCCCCAAAATCTCGTGCCACGTCTGAATATCATGACAGCTCATACATTGATCATCACAGTCATTGTTTACTGACACAGTAGGCAAATAGAACAGTCTGTTATGCTCATAAATGAGGAAGCGCGTACCGTCTCTATACTGCAAGACGTTTTCTCCTTCCTTGAAGATCACCGTTGCCCCACGATAAGTTGCAGCTCTCACGGAGAAGATGTCTTGGGGATACGAGGGGATGTACAGCGCCTGCTTCAGTGTGGTACTGAGGTGCCGCCCCCTGCTGTCGATCAGACACACCTCGGCGTCTCCTCTGCGCTCCGCGACCCCCGTGCAGCTTGTGCCATCGGCCAGCTCCACGCAGTGCGTCTTGGACTGGAATCGGTCATCGAAGTTCTTGAACTTCGCCAGGTCAGTGATGATATGCGCCGTCGCACCGGTGTCCACCATCAAGCCCTTTCTGGTGACACCGCTTCCTGGCTCGCTGGTCACCAGCTTGAACACGAAGGTGTTGTCATCCATCTCCTCGGACACTCCACGCGCGTTGTCCCGCTGCCACTGTCGCCATCCTCCTCGCCGTCCGGTACTCTCGCCCTGGCCGTACCACTGTTGACCACGCTGACAGTCTCTTACCTTGTGACCTCTCTGGCCACAACGGAAACACACAATGTCCCCGCTCTCGGTGCTGCGTGCACCTGCGCCTGCTGGGGCAGCCCTCCTTGGATGCGCCTGGGCCCTCATGACATTGTCGTCGGCCGCAGCTGTGCGCATACCTTCAGTGCTCTCATAACTGCGCAACTTAGTCTTGAACTCCGCAAAAGAGAGAGTCTCATAACTTTGAGTGATAAAAATGGAAAAAGGCTTAAATGAGTCTGGCAGCCCCTTCAAAATCATTGCAACCAATAGTCCATCGCTTAAAACCTCTCCAGCATTACGCAGCGCTGTGATCGAAATCTCAGCACGTATGACATAGTCAGTCACACTCTCACTACTCATCTTTTGCAAAGAAGTCAGTTCTGTATACAGGCATACAATGCGGGGCTTACCCTTGCCTGCATAATAGTCACGCAAAATCCTGAGCGCTCCACGCCCGTCATCCGCTGCCTCTCGCATGACCAGAGACAAACTTTTGTCATCAAGGAATTGGATCAGTTCCGCGTACGCTTCCGCGTTCTTCGCCGCATCCTCAGCCAGTGCGTTTTCTTCTGCGCCATCGGCGGGCTGATTCAAAATGGTGTCCTTCAGTTTCTGCAACCGCAGATGTCCCAAAAACTTCGTCTCCCACAGTTCATAGTTCTTTTCGTCCCCATTAAAAACAAGACGAGACCAACGTGAACTCGTATGTCCGCTCATGGTGCTGGCACTCCAATCCGTGAGATACGCACACAAGCAAATGTCTCTCAGTGGCTACTCACGCCGGATATCTCTTTGCACAAACGTCTAACGCATCTGGGCCCATAACCTGTTCTGCAGAGCTTGACTAGAGATATATCGACTCAACACATTTAAACCTGGGAGAACAAACAATCTGCAGCCACTGGGTCAAGTTCTGAGAAAACACGTATTTTATTCTGCGCAGGTGCATCAGCTTAAATAGACAGTCACATGACACACTCACACCTGAAATGCATTGGCAATAATTGGGAGCACAATCAGTTGCTTCAATTAACACGTATTCATAATCATCTACCTTAACATGGAAGCGAAGGTTGAGCTCCTCCTCAAAAACACTCTCGCTCACAGAGAGAGAGAGAGACTCTGATATCTCTGGCAAACTCTCATTTGGAGATTGTCTGATGTTTTATCTTTTACAGCTTACATGACTATTGTCCTACTCTGCCATGTCTTTCCTCGCCTCTCCCTCTTGTGTGTGTAAATCTCTAAAGATCCCTAATGCTGCGTTCACACCAGTCGCGTTGATTTTTTGACGCACTGCAAAAAAGCGTCCAACGCACTGCACAATCGCGTCCAACGCGCCGCCGGTCGTGTTCACACCAAACGCCGCAAAATCTCGTAGCGCCGGAGAGGGGGCGTGGTTTATCGTCCTGGAAGCCGTTCACCTGGCTGCCATTTCTTTCCGCTATCAACCGTGAAAGGAATAAGGACAATTGCTGCTTTGTACGTGTTGTGGAAGTCCCTCAAACATCGGAATGCCAAACGCCGTCATGTCTGGTTCATAATATTGTTCAGAGGAGCTCCGTGGATTGTATCGAGCTGTATTCACTGTGTCTAGCAAGCCACCGGTCGCTGTTTACTACAGCTGTAGGAACACAAAATAAACTGATTTGGCTGTGATTCAACGGCAATAAACCGACAAAAAGGGACTCCGAAATAACTACGTAATGATGCCGATTTGTAGGTTACTGGTCTTCTCAATGGAGCTCTGATGGATCGGTGCTAGACTATGCTAACATCGTAGCAGCTCCACCAGCACTCAATAACGTCACGTAGACGTAAATACGGCAGCGTGTATTCATTGTTTGTACCGTATGGTTTACACACACACATGCATACACATAGTTTGGTCCGGTCTCTGTTGATATGAGGTATCGTAGAGCTCTGGGTGAACACAGACGGCTACAGGATTTATTTCCTTATTCAACAACGGCAGGAAGCCAGTGATGACAGGGGGAGCAACTCAACGCTGATAGGCTATCGCGCCACAGCGTCACGCGATTATGCCGCTGAAGTTGAAAAATTTCAACTCGCGCGTTGGCGATTTTGCGGCGTCCAACGCGTCCACCGCATCCACCGCACTGCAATAACGCGTCGCGCCATCGCAAAATCGCAGAGCGCCAGTCTCATCGCGTCTGTGCATAGACTTTGTATGTAATCTCGACGCGCTTCAAAAAAATCAACGTGACCGGTGTGAACGCAGCATAAGACCTGAATGACTGTATGAGAGACACAGAGAGATAGAGGGAGAGGAGTATATGTGCGCGTGTGTCTGTGAGTCTGTGTGTTTATCAACATCACTAATTGGCTCAATCGCAAACACCTGTGTGCCTGAAGCCATTTGAAAATATTCTCCATAGAGATCCCATTGAAAATTAAAAGCTTAATAATTCAAAAACTTTAAAGGTTAGAAATATGAAAAGTCATAGCACCCCTCTGGTGAAAGAGCTGAACATTTTAATAGTTGAACGGTTTCTGTAGCTTAAAAAAAATGAAGAAGGTGCGACAGAAGAAATAGAAGTTTAATAAAGATTCGAAGAATAGTTGGAATGCTTAACAGCATTCCAACAATTACATTTGCAGATGGAGAGCTACAAGTGCTGCCCGACGAGGGGCAGAGCCTCCAAAACGTCAGGCAAGGCCTTTACAGGTGAATGAGAGAACATGGATGTGGGATTTAATATATTTTTCTGTCAGTATAAATGCTCTTCAGTTACTTTCTGAAGCCGATCATTTCACTGACTGCATGACAGATTAATGCTGATCTTTGTGAATTGGACTGTTTTTGCAAGGAGGCTCATTTACATGGAATGGGGAAGATTTTTCACCAAATGTTTGCACGTGAGCAAAAAAACATGTGCAAATAGCACACAAGAAAACACAGAATTTTGTCGTGCCACTTTCTGGCGTGACCCACCAGTAGTTTTTATCTTATCCTCCCTCATACAATCCTACCTGGATGTCCAGGGTGGAAAAGTAGCTGTTGAGGTGCTCAGGGTCATTGATGTCAGGCTCCCAGCAGACCGGACACACCATGTCTCTGATGTGTTTGTCCCGAACAGCGATGGTGAAGTGCTGCTGGAAGCAACCACAGCACACGGAGCACTGACACGACGTCAGAGACTGCATCTGAAGGAGGGGGGGGAGGAGGGCATGACTTCAGACTCGCTTCACCGCTGTAGAACTCGTACAAAGATTTAGTTTGTTGCCGTCTCAGTACCTTGCTGTGGGGGAAGATGGAGAGGCAGATGGGACACTCTTTAGCCAGCACTCGCTTGATGAACTCCCTGTCGTGGGACTCTCGCACAGCCTGCACCACGTCCTCCAGTGAGTAGGGGGCGCTGTGCTCCAGGAGCAGCGACAGTGCCAGCTCACAGCGACCCCAGCTGGGGAGATCGTACACCGCGAGTAACCTCCGACATATGCGCTGGAAGACACGTAGTGAAATTATGTACGGTACTACAGCGAGGCCAGACCTCACAAATCCAATCAGCTATGAATGAATGAAATTTATTTAAATAGCGCTTTTCACAGACATAAGATCACAAAGTGCTTAACAGAGCACACATTTAAAAGCATAAAAAACACAATGTGACCCTAGGGTCAATAAATTACATACAGAGAAAAATAAAAAATAAAAAATAATTAAAGCTGCGAGCAGCGATGAACGGGCCCTCGCCATGTGCGTGTCGGGGTGCCGGCGGGACTCCGGCCTGCGCGTCCGAGAACGTCCGCGATAGTCTGACTGCGCGTCCGCGAGCGAGACGTGTTTAATCCCGCGAGGACCGCCTGATGCTGGAAATTATGCTTTGCAAATAGTCCGATGCTTCCTGCGTCCTCTGCCTGGGGCTACAGAACGCGTGCATTATGTTGCTCTATATCAAGTGTAAACCACATTGTGTAAAAGTCACGTAAATCGGATGGTGTTTGTCAAAAACGCAGATTTCCTTTCGCCAGCAGGTGGTGCTGTGAGTATTAGGGAAGATTTGCTTGTAGACATCCTCAGGCCATGAGTGTTATCAAGCATGTGAAGTTTGGGACCGTTTGGAACAAGTCCAGCTGAGTTACATCAGACATTTCCTTTAGCCGGTAGGCTTTGTGGGTTTACTGTAGCGCCCCCTAGTGGTCGAATGCAAAACAATTCTCAGGGTATGTTACTGGATGCGATGTGCACATATGCTGAATATTTTGGGAATTTAGAACAAATGGTTGAGAAGTTGTGTATTGATCTTTTGCCACGCACCTAAGAAGTGTATTGGTCCATATCTTGTAAACGCAAAGAGATATCAAAAAGAGTTTGATAACTTTGATGATCTAGATCCACTTATGATCCACAGCAAATTTCATAGAAATGGGAACCAGCGTGTAGGAGTTTGCAAAAATGTGTTTTTTTTCCACTAAAGTCAAAATGGCTGACTTCCGGTTGGGTTTAGAGCTTAGAGCTCCAGGGGCTTTTTTGTCAGTCTACATGTGATACATCTGTTTACCAAATGTTATACATCAAAATTTGATATGTAGATAGTGAAACGTACCGCGAGGGCTGTGTCGTCGAAATATTGTATAAATTCATACAAGATTGAAAATGGCAGACTTCCGGTAGGGTTTAGAGCATGGTCCCAAGAGACTTATTTTTAAGTCTCCATAGGATACATGTGCCTACCACGTTTCATACATGTAGCCAAAACGTAGCGCTGGGGCTGCTCTTTTGAAATATTGTAGGGGGCGATATAGAAGCAATTTAAAACGGTCAAGCCCAAAACCCATATACACTATGTCTGCCTATGACCTATGACACATGTATAAAGTTCCATGACTTTTTGAGCATCCTAACACACTAAACCATCAGCTTCCTTTTTCATGGCGAACGATGCGTTGCCATGGCAACACCGTGCAACGAAAATTCACAATATTCATGATGATGCATCATCAATATCTTAAGGCTATTCTTACCAAATTTGAAACTCATCAGGTCACCTGGCTAGGAGGTATAAAGAAAAGTATAAAATATGACATTTCCTTTAGCCAGTAGGCAGCGCTATGAGGTATTTAATTGTTTTCAATTGAAATATGTTCCAGCTTGAAGTAGCATCATGCATAAGAAGTTTTGTGCGGATTGGATAATGTACCTTTGAGTTATAAGAACTTACAAGAATGTATTTTTTCAAAATCAATGAGGCAAAATGGCCGGCACGCCACGTCAAGGTTCTTCGATGAAAGCACGAGATTTGAGTAACTTTTAATCACAAAGGTCTTACGAACATCCTGACCAAAGGAGAAGTTGATCACATAAATTCTCTAGGAGGAGTTCATTAAAATGCGAAGGCTGAAATCTGCAAAAAGTGGCAAAAATGCCAACTTCGCGAGTTTGCTGTAGCGCCCCCTAGTGGTCGAATGAAAAACAATTCGCAGGGTATGTTCTAGCATGCGATGTGCATATGCTGCAAGTTTTGGAATTTTAGGACAAACGGTTGAGAAGTTGTGTATTGATATTTAGCCACGCCCCTAAGAAGTGTATTGGTCCATATCTTCTAAACGCTAAGAGGTATCAGAAAGCTTTGAGTAACTTTAGATGAGGTAGATCCAATAATGATCCACAGAAAATTTGGTAGCAATCGGACCCAGCATGTAGGAGGAGATAGCAAAAATGGGTTTCACACTAAATTAAAAATGCCGGAAAATCTAAGTAGGCGGAGCTTAGGGGTCTGAGAGGCTTTTTTTTTTTTTAGATCTAGCGGATTGGGACATGTGGATCAAATTTCAAGTCAATCGGACATACTGGCCGAGGGGCCTCTCCGGTACGGTTTGTAGGGGGCGCTAGAGAGCCATTATTTTACACACATATGCAAATTTGGGCAGCAGAGTTTCTACCTCAGATCTGAGAGGGATGCAAAAATGGTGAGTTTTCATAAATTCCAAGTGCCCCTACAAGCTCCACCCCCGGCAGAAAATAACTGACCCCATACAATTTCAATAGGGCCTTCGCAGGCCCGACATTGTCTGTGGCTCGGGCCCTAAAAATGTAAAACATATTTTAAGAGCAGGTCTCGGACACTGTTTACTTTTTACACAAATGGCAGCCTAAAAAGGTGGGTTTTGAGCTGGTTCTTAAAAGTATTCACAGTATCTGCGAGGCGTAGAGTTGCAGGCAGAGCATTCCAGAGCCTCGGGGCCACTGCCTCAAAGGCTCAGTCACCACGGGTCTTAAATCGTGTGCGTGGGACTGACAGAAGACCTAGAGCGTTTGACCTGAGAGTGCGGGCGGGTGAATAGGGGCGAAGTAGATCAGCTACATAAGTCGGAGTCTGACCGTGAAGTGCTCTGTAAGTGATGGTGAGAATTTTGAAGGGTATCCTAGATGCTACAGGGAGCCAGTGGTGAGATCGGAGTACGGGGGTGATGTGAGACCATCGATTTGTCCTGGTGAGTAATCTGGCGGCAGCGTCTTGGATGACCTGCAGACGGTTAAGAGCAGATGCACTGAGTGATGTAAAAAGTGAGTTATAGTAGTCAATGCGAGAGGAGATAAATGTGTGTATGATCATCTCTAATTCAGGTGTTGATACTACAGATCTCAGTTTACTGATATTTTTTAGATGGAAGAAACATGACCTGGACAGCTGCTTAACATGGGGGTCAAACGACATGGATCGATCAAAGAAAATCCCTAAATTGCGCAGGTTGCAATGGGCAGCAGAGGAGAGTGGACTAATAATCTGCCTGATCATGGGGACAAACTCCTCTGGAGCAATAACTAGGACCTCCGTCTTAGAGTCGTTGAGTTGTAAGCAGTTTTCTGCCGTCCAGTCTCTGATGGCATTGACACAGTCCAGGAGCCTAGTTAATGTGAATGCCTCGCTGGGTTTGAATGACAGATGGAGTTGGATATCATCTGCATATAAGTGATAGGACACATAACTTTGTATAATCGGCCCCAAAGGTAACAGATAAAGGGAAAATAACAGAGGCCCCAGAACAGAGCCCTGCGGTACACCACAAGACAGTGGAGAGGTAACAGACACAAAATCACCCACAGAGACATTGAAACTTCTGACATTGAGGTAAGATGTAAACCAGTCTAACGCTATGCCAGAAATGCCCACCCAATCACGTAGCCTCTTAATCAGGATGTTATAGTCTACAGCAGCGGTTCCCAAACTTTTTAGGCCGCGCACCCCCTTCTACATCCCGACCGGGTTCGCGCACCCCCCCCCCCCTTAATAATAAAAAAAAAAAAGAAGCAACAGAGCCTTTTAAGCCTTCATAGCCGCATAAGAATCGGACCAATGAGAGAACAGTTTGCTCGCGCGTGGCATTTGTTTACAAGATTTAGTCCGCTGTTAAATGTTGCAGTGTGAACACAAACCGAACAAAGGAGCAACTGCAACAAAGCAAACGAACTGAAGGTGTGAAAACCCCCTGAAACACTGCAACAAAGTTTCAATCACTTTCAGTGACACAAGGCGTCACTTTTAAAGAGCAATACGGATGCGAGCACACACGCACAGGCTCAGAGGCAGATTATCACATTTAATTTACAATTAATGAGCGACTAATGTAGCCAGGATGTCTTCGGACAAAGCATCGATGCGGCGCGACACAGTGTTGTTGGACACCGGGATCATGCACAACTTTTTTGCTTCTTTCTCCCCAATCATACATTCCACCATCTCTCTGGCAGCTGGCAAGCTCACGTCTTCGGCGATTGTGTGCGGTAGCCCCTTTCTCGCTATTCTGTAACCAGATATGAAGCCCGTAGTGCGTCATTTATAGACCAACACATGAATGAGACTCCAGTTGTTTTTGGCTGTTTTGTAACTCCTCCAATTTCGATATAAACAATGTAAGGGGCTTTTGACTTGCACTGGCATGCTTGGTGTTCAGGTGGCGACGTAAATAAGAGCTTCAGACTGTTAGCCAGAACCTCGCTGCACACCACGCACTGTGGCTTTGGGGAATCTGCGTTGCCAATCCAAGTGAAGCCCAGACACAGATACTTTTCATCATATTTCCTCTTTTTTTTCCCAGTCTGATGCTCACTCTCGTTTCCTCTTTTTTCACCTTGACTCCGCGATGGGCCGATGTGCTCCCGATTTGTCTGTGCTATCCCTTCCTCCTTTTCGGTCTCCTCCGTCTCATCTTCCTCTGACTCTGGCTCGATTTCTTCTCCCGGTCTCTCCTCAACGCACCTCTCCGTTCCCCTCGCCTCCGATTCCTCTCTCTCTCTCTGTCCCTCTCCTCTTTTACGACTGATAGCTTCAGATGTCCCACCTGACAGTTTTTAAATTAAAATTACATTTTTTTTAATATTTAATATTATTACACCATCAGACCGCCATTACACTTTTCCTCTCGCGCACCCCCTAGAGGCAGCTTGCGCACCCCCAGGGGTGCGCGCACCCCACTTTGGGAATCCCTGGTCTACAGTGTCAAATGCAGAACTGAGGTCCAGAAGAACTAACACAGAGCAGTCACCTGCATCAGAACACATGAGAATGTCATTTGAAACCCTCAGGAGAGCGGTTTCAGTAGAGTGCTGCTTACGAAACCCAGACTGGAACTTGTCGTGCATGTTGTGCCTCTCCAGTGCAGCAGTAAGTTGTTTGGCCACCACTTTCTCTAAATTTTTGGACAAGAAAGGCAGTTTTGACATGGGCCTGTAGTTAATGGACAAAGCTGGATCTAAGTTTGGTTTCTTTAATATGGGCTGGATAGTGGTATGTTTGAAATAGGAAGGGACAATTCATGTAGACAATGAGGAATTGACAACAGACAATAATAATTTGCAGAACTTTCTTAAATAGAGAGGATGGTATTATATCCAGAGGGCAAGATGATGGCTTTGTTTTGTTAATTAAGTCCATCAGATCGTGAAGGCTGATAGGCTGGAAAGAGTCCAGAACAGCAGGAGATTGCGAGGAGCTACATGTAGATGAACAGATCCCAGGCTGAATGCCAGACCTAATACCTGTTACCGTATCATTAAAATAGATAAGGAATTTGTTGCAATCGTCAACAGAACAGCATGGTAATGTAGAGACAGACGGTGAAACAATTCTCTTAATTGTGTCAAACTGAATCTTGGGATTTCTCTTTGAAGAAGAGATTAGGTTGGCAAAATAAGCAGTTCTAGCTTCCTTTACTCCAGTATTAAAAGAAACTCTGAGGTCTTTGAGATATGAGCGATGCACTTCTAGCCCAGTAGCTTTCCAGAGCCGCTCTGCAGACAGCGTCTGTCATCCACAAGTGTTGCAGGCTGCCCTGGTCCTTTCCTTAAGAGGTGCCACTTTATCCAGCAAAGTGGTGCAATGTTCATTAAAAGACTATCAAGAGTTCAACATCATTGAGATTTGTGTTAATATCACAGCAGAAGTGCATAGAGAACTGATCAGCTGTACTCTGAGTAATAATGCGGGAGTGGAATGTTTGTTTCACACACAAGGGGTCAGCATTGACAGAAAGATCAAAGAAAATACATTCATGGTCACTGATCAATAGGTCCTCACAACGGGTATTATCAATATCAAGACCCAGAGAGAAGGTCCAAGGTGTGACCACCCCTGTGAGTGGCGCCAGAAACATGTTGCATGAAATTAAAAGATTCAGTAATATTGAGAAACTCAGTGGCTATACAGTCTGTGGTATCATTGATATGCAGATTAAAATCACCAACCAGAAGCACTTTGTCTAGCTTGATAATAAAGGTCAGAAAGTCTGTGAACTCTGATAAAAACTGACCTGCAGGACCTG
Source organism: Melanostigma gelatinosum (assembly GCF_949748355.1). Taxonomy (NCBI): domain Eukaryota; kingdom Metazoa; phylum Chordata; class Actinopteri; order Perciformes; family Zoarcidae; genus Melanostigma; species Melanostigma gelatinosum. The sequence goes on along the minus strand of NC_136648.1, from coordinate 24,905,551 downwards.
GAGGTCGGTAAATTAAAAAACAGTAAAACGGCTTTAGTCGGCCCACTTTAGTGAGCTGCAGCTCAAAAGTAGCATAGGATTCTGTGCTCCCCCATATGGCAGGAAAGCTGATTCTTCCAGACCACGGTGAGGCCTCCACCACGGCCTGTCAGACGCGGTGTCCCAACATAAGAACAGTCCACAGGGCAGAGTTCATTGAAATGGATGCATTCCATATTCCGTTGCCAGGTCTCGGTCAGAAATAAAAAAGCCAAATTATGACTTGTGAACAAGTCATTTAAAATGTGAGCCTTGTTTGTTACAGAGCGTGCATTAATCAGACACATTTTGATGGGGGAAGACACTGTGTCGTCATCAGCACAGGAAGCTTTGGGGGTATGTGCAATAGGACGGATCACTCGTGCAGCACCTCGAAACAGACCATAACTAGGGCGTGAGCACGAGTCTGTGATGCTCATGGGTCGTGGAGTGGAAGTTACGGTAGAGGCTGGGGACAGAGTAGTAGGAGACCCTCCATGCCGCCAGGGGGAGCTAGTGTTGCTAGTCGGGGATGAATGCGGCTGATGAATGATCGTAGAGGAAGAGTGACAGCGGACAGGGGATCCAGGTGTAAACAGTCAATCATGTGAATGGGAGTGAACAGCATACTGTAAATTTGCCGCTAGCAGGCGGCTACCCAGCTTGTTAAAATGAATACCATCCTTCTTAAAAGCGGAAGAGCGGCCCCAAAACAGATTAAAATTGTCAATGAAGCTCACGTTGTTGGTCCTGCAGGCGGCCTGGAGCCAGGTGTGGAGGCTGAGGACTCTGCTGAACCGCTGTTGTCCACGGTTATCCACGGTGTTGGACTTGGACCACTGATAAAAACAGTCCACAGCTGTTTAAAAAGCTTAAAAGATTTGTAAAATCCATCTTGGTTAACTCAGACTGGTGGAGGGCTGTATCGTTGATTCCCACATGAACGATAATTCGCCGAATGGAAGACGGGAGGGCGCGCAGCAGGCCAGGCAGTGTCAGCAGGATGTCTTGAGCCGTTGCTCCGGGGAAACAGTGTGTCTCCGCGTTGAAGAAACGGGTATTCCTGATTTTTGAGTCCCCGACTATCAGCGTCGTCGGGGCACTATCCCAGCCATGACCACTTGGGGCAGCAGAAGATGCTGAGAACACAACATTGGCGTATTATCATAAAGTTGTTAGGGTTGACCGTGTTAGCGAACAGTTTCACCCGTGCCACAGACGCAGTGCAACTTTAATGTTTAAAAAATACATTTCCCCTGCAAACCGACCAGCGGAGTTTTGCTGGCAGGTGAGCAGCGAGCTCGGCCGGCATGGAGGGAGGCGGTGCTCATCTGCATCTCCTTATCGCTCTAAACGCTAAGCCCACCCACTTTTCAGCGGCCCAACCAAATGCAAAGGATTTGATTAAAATGCCTCTAGAACACTCAAATATTCCATTTCACTGTGAAATACTCACAGCACTGGAGCTCAGGACGCTCTGACTTCCGTTTCACTGGGACTTTCAGGTGGATGACTGAATAATCATCCAGAAGCATGATAAAGCATGGCTAACTTCCTTTCTCCTCTGCAGCGTGATGTACTTTCATACAAACATAGCTCTACAGTGACACCTTTGGCATTAACAAGGACTTCAATAGACAACACTTTCCCTCCTTGTGGCACTATTGCAGAAAAAGAGTAAGGTTGTTACGGTCGTATATGCATCCAGCAGCAAAAGTCAACTGTGGTCAATGAGCCGCCGCCTGACTGATTTGTCCGGAGAGCCGACCCCGCTGCTGCACAGAGCACATCACGCATGTGTAGCTTGCTCATATTTTGTCAAATTGCACCAGCTTTGACGCTGCCAGTCCTTGGGTCCCCAGCAATACCCAAGCCTACACACACACACACACACACACACACACACACACAGATAGACAGGTAGATAGATAGACAGGGCCGCTGCAGGAAAGACTTTTTTTTGCAGGCCATCCCGGAAGTTGGCGTCGCTCGACACTCGCCACGACTTTTGCCGGCTTGGAGGCATAAAAATGACCACAGTTTAAAAAGTGTATTGTAAAGATGTGGCTTAAGTCTGGCAGAAGCCACTACGCTGGCGCCTGCTCAAAGGACTGGTGACCAAGAGAAACGGACCGTTACCGTGATTTCATTTCATCATCCGGAGCTTGAGTCTGATCTCAACACCAGTTCAATCAGGAGAGACTTGTTTCTTAAGTTAACAATGATTTATTATACAAGCTTCAAATATGCAAAGTGCAAAGACAAAAAAACAGATCCCGAAACATATGGCGGGGTCGGCCCAGCGGCGGGTCCGAGCACAGGACTGGATAGGTGAGGGTCAAGCTAGACCGCAGACAAGGACAGGTTGGGTCCTATTTAGACCGCAGTGTAGGATAGGAGGGGGTCACGTTTAGACCGCAGAGCAGAATAGGGGGGTTCAAGGGAGAACGTAGAACAGCATGGTTGCAGGTCTTACGGCCCCCGCATGTTTGGGGTCTCACTGCCTCAGCACAACCAGACCGGGTGAGCTCACCCGGGAAACTAGAACGTATGTCATACTTTGACAGGTCTCGCATCACTCGGACCGCGAAACAGAAATTATGTCATATCTGACTGCGAAATTAGAAATTTGTCAACTCTGGACGGGTCTCTTATCATACGGACCAGGAAATGAGAAACGGGGCACCTCAGACCCACCTTTTCTTTTAGGAAAGTAAAACGGTCCCGTCGGACCAGGAAACAGACACGTTAAGCCAGGTCACGGTCACCTAGGAAAACAGTCACGATAAGCCAGGTCACGTGCACCTAGGAAACACAGACACGTTAAACCAGGTCACGGTCACCTAGGAAAACAGTCACGATAAGCCAGGTCACGTGAGACCAGGCGATTGGGAAACAGTGTTAGACCAATCAGATGGAGAAAACGGTCGAGTCACACCAGAGGAATAGAGCAAGATAAACGCAGAGCACAGTAATATACAGTGCTGATAGGATATCCATTTGCACAATATAACGTGAACCATACCTTAGTGTTACTATAAGGAACATTTCAAGAAGGGTATCATGCTATCCCCTGCTATGAACCAATACCAAGAATGTGACCTACCAACGATACACCAATCGATGTAAAGATGTCACCACCACCAGTTATATGCAATCCTTACCGGATTTTAAGGCTTCAATGATCTCTGATTATCGAGGACGGTGTTGAGATCGGGGCGAATGTAAGATGTGAAGGTAGAGGATGACCAACGTCCCAATTGTTGTAGGGTAGTAGCAGAGATGCCTTAGTTAGCTGCCGAAGTAGCAGCCCCTATTCTAAAAGAGTGCCCCGAGTATAGCTGGAGTAAGAATAGTAGAGTCTATCCAAGCCACAACGACTGTGCAAGCACCTCCGCATTTGGCGTGTTTAAGCCATGAGTTACCAGCCAAGTACCCATTCACGTACCCATTAGACCAGAATATTGTGAGTCCAACAGAATTTCGTGCAATGGCCTTATACCGTGATGCGCGAAGATCCACTTGATCAACAGCATGCGAGAGTTAGCTTTAGAGATAACACATTTTGCATGAATGAGATAATGCTATTAGACAAATTGCATGACGAGCCACAATGCCAGAAACAATGTCAACATGACGCATGAATTATGCATGACTTACCGTACACATTGTTAAGGCTTTAAAGCGCTTGAGTTACCCTTTGTGTCTGGCAAACCACTGGCCTTAACAGAATCCCCCAAAACCCACGGATGGTCTGCATCCATGTCGACGTTTTAGTGAATCAGCGAAACTCAGCAGCTTGTTACACCATTCAAGTGATCGCACAGCAACCTGACACGCAGGTCAGCGCGGCACCCATCATCAAGGTAGATTGTGCCTCTTAGGCCAAGGAAGATGCCATGTCAAACGAGCAGGAGAGGAAAAGCGCGTCCCTAGGGGATGAGCCTGAATGGAGCTGATCTACTTTATGTATAACTGTCCACGTATGGTTTTGCCACTTAACCGTCCCCGTCAGGAGTCACAATAGCGCCGTTGTGGCAGATTACTGGCTGCAGAGCCTCTGGTACTGGAGCTCTGAGGAGTAACAGCCCTTCTCCATTGCTCATCTGTGCACATGAACTCCTCTCTGCCAGTGCTGCCCGTTTAACGATATGGTCTTTTACTTCCGCTGACCATGCCCCACACTTCAACAGGCATGCATTCTCGTTACCTTACTGATGTTACTGACTGTCACACCTCCCCATTGGTATCCGCTCTTTACTATGTTATCATAAATACCTTTAAATCCCATCCTACCTCGTGTCCTTCCGTATTTGTCCTAGCTTGGGAGCCGGGTTACGACATTACACATGGCCGCCTCCCAAACACAGAATGTGGACATTTATAAATCAGCCTTAACCACTATGGACAGACCCTTACAAGTTCATTCCTCCCATGCAGTTTAACCCAGTGTCTTTCATATGTCCAGAGACCATTATGATTATTCCAAGCAGCCAGGTGAAGCGCCACTAAGCTAAATATTTTGAGCAAACTCACCCGCTCAATCCAAAATAGAGGCGCCGATATGAGCTACGAGCCCAATAATCAGAATCCTATCACATGATTTCACTGCCCAACTATGATGTACCAAGAGGAATAGAGCTGACCCACATGTTTAATAACAAATAATGTTGCTGCACACAATCCTCTTTAACGTACGATGTAATACTTCCATTTACATCGCTTCACCCTGACTGTACTGAATTTAAAGCTGCATGACGATACAGTTGCCTTAATTTACTAAAATTAGGTACTTTATCTTTTTAAGATGAAAGTTCTTAAAAGCTTATGTTATGTAATTTAATCTATGAATGCAGCCCTTACTTTACACGACATATTCCTTCAACTTCTTGATTTAATAATCAGCTGTTGACTACGAACCAACCAACGTTGATACAACTGTTAGGCTGCTTCAATTTATATGGGACTAAATCATCCCGCACGTTAGACAGACCGTGATGTTCCGGACCTTTGCATGAGGAACCTCTCTCAAACTGGGCTTGTTGAAGTTCATTTGAACACCCTGCTCTATGCGTTGTCATTTCTGAAACACCAGAGGCGTACCAACAACATGGGCTGTGAAGAATAACAGAGGCGTGTTACTCATAGAACGTTGGCATAGCTGACACAAGCCATGGCCTACCTCCCCAATGCCGAGGAGGGATTGTAGTCATCTGTAACCTCATATTCATAAACTACTGATCGCCTTAGCCAAGCCCTGTTAGAGAAAAGTAAAGTATGAAATGTACCATAAAGAAACAAAGGTTAAATATCCTGTAAACTACTGGATTTGGCTGCCAAACATTTACTCAAAATGTAAACCCTGCTGTTCTGAAGCCTCTCAAAATAATTGGCCCATCTCCTATACTCCCCAGACATTACAATAGTGTTTTATCAGTACACTATTTGTGATATACAATTGATCATGAGAACCGCCCGCGCCAGATTGAATTCAGAGGTGCATGACCGAACCGTGACCACTTGCGGACCTACCCGCATCACGCGCCTGTCGTGAATACTTGCCGCGAGTACCCATTGCGCCCATCACTACGAAGAGGATAAACTCACTGCTAACTAATTGCTGCTTAGTTATGTTTATTTCGGCTCATAATGATTTGTAGTCTCATGAATGCGCTCCACTTCTACTAGGACAGGCGCTTTCATACTAATTAAATGAGAGCGATGCTCCGGAGCTCCAGACGTGTGTCAGCCCCATGACTTCCTCATTTGTCGGGAAATGACTAGGAGCGGAAACAAAGTCTCCGTTTCAACAGCTAGGAGCCTGAACTGTCCCGTGGAGCTGATTTACCATGGCGGCTGGTGGAGCCGCTGTTAACAGTATAACAGAAGCTGCATCGTTTACCAGAGATTGAAGACCAGTATCGATGGAGCGGATGGAGCTATCCGGTGGAAATGACGTTGTCTGCATTGGAGGCCCGGAGTGCTGGTGGAGAAAGAGTACGGGACGCCGCCTGCGGAGCTCGGATGAGCCCGGCGATGGATCGCCTGATCGCGAGTAACTGTTAGACTTACTAGGATACCACCGCAAACTACTAGCTGAGCCAAGAGGGCTTCTTGCTCGTCTGATGGGAGCCGCCGCGCCGCGCGAGTGCTCCTGCGCCGGCCACCTGGTGAGCTGAATGCCGGCTCCGGCTAAACACGATGTTGAGACCCGACTCTTCCTGAAACAATCAAAGTCGGAATCCGCCATTGTCTCAGTTACGCACAACTAGTTGTTTAAAATGTAAGAGAAATAGTATTGCATCTGCTTAGCTGAAATGACAACTGACAGCAGCAGAGAGGAGAACACTATTTAAAGTTTGACAGCAACGATATGATTGGCTTGAGGAACCGGTGTGCAGAATCTGGTTGGTTACTTAAAAGTGCACGCCCCCAATCAGCTGATAGAGTACTTACAAGGAGAGGAAAGACAGAGATTACTAGTGAGTGTCTTCCTGATTGAACTTGCGCTTGAGCAACATTTAATTATGTTAAATCCTCAAATCAATGCAAATCCCCTGAGTTAGTATTTGAAAGTCATCATAATAATATATTCACAGGCTTTTCAAGTCTTGTCCTGTATTATACAGTGTAACTCATGTTAAGGGAAGCATTTGATGAACGAGTGCTCCGAAACCTGCAAACATTACCACTTGCTAATGCTAATGTTAGCAAAATGGCCTTTTAAAGTAAAGATGACATATTTCTCTGGGTTTGAAAATTGTTGGAAACATTTGGATAGGAGTTTGCACGTTCTCCCCGTGGCAGTGTGGGTTCCCTCCGGGTTCTCCGGCTTCCTCCCACAGTCCAAAGACATGCAGCTCAGCTTATTTGGAGACTCGAAATTGCCCGTATGTGTGAATGTGAGCGTGCATGTTTGTCTCTACATGTGCCCTGCGATAGACTGTAGATCTAGTCATTTTTAGAAATTGTAATGCGTTATTTCACTCTCTGTGGCCTTGAATTGTAATTGCAAATAGTATATTTGCCTGCAGCATATAAGTCCTGCACCTCTATGGAAACGGCACAATCATGTCTAGAAGCAGGGACAACTCGGAAATGTTGTTTGTGCAGATTGAGGCTGATATATTAGCATTAGGGGTGTAACGGTTCACAAAATTCACGGTTGGGTTCGGTTCGATACAGTGGAGCCACGGTTCGGTACGTTTCGGTACAGTAGAAAACTATAAATGCCAGAGAAATGTACTTGATTTTAAAATATATTTATTCATTACAACTAACATCATGAAGTTATTCTTTGACTTTGAACAATGATGGAACTATACCTGAGTGACTCATCTTCTGGGGTGTCTTCTTAGCAACACATAAGCATAAAAAACAAAAACTGCTCCTTAATGTTATGTAGTATTGTTACTTACATCTTGCTTACATCTTATATTGTTACTTACATCTTGCAAAAGAGATTTTTAATCTCAATGGGACTACCAGGTTAAATAAAGGTTTTTTTTAATATTTTTAATTCAAACGTATTGTTCGGTTCGTCATGCGTACCGAACCGTGAGCCTCGTACCGAATGGTTCAATACGAATACGCGTATTGTTACACCCCTAATTAGCATACATCATGAAAAAATGAAAAAAACGCAAGTTGAATTTCTTAAAAAATGGGAAATCAATGGAATCTATTCCCCCACAAGTGTTTCTCATGTTAGTTCAATGTCCTTACAGCCTCTCCTGTCAGCTCCTCAACGCAGCCTGCAGTTCAAGCTCTACAGAGCTTCTGTCATGCTGCAGGTCTTAGCCCACTCAATCATGGCTTCCTAGTTGCACTGAGGAGTGCAGAATTAATATCCGGTTTGAGTTAACGATTTATTTAAGGCCAGATTTTAAATGAGACATGCAAAATAAAATGTTTTAGATGAAATATCACAATTTTAAGCTTCATTTTGGCTGCCTTTTCTGAAGGAAGCAATCATCATACATGATGTGTACCATCAGAAAGATGGAAATCTAACAATAATGACTGTTTTCACAGCTTCCTGCTTCAATCCAGCCGAGAGGGTTTGGAGTACAGAAGGTTAACGGGACTGGGCCCAGGCCTGATGAATATGGCTGCACCTGTTTGTCAGGGTGATGGATGTCCAAGGGAGGCTCGGGCTTGTCACTCCAAATGTGCTTGTGGAAGGGCTCCAGGAGTGGTCGCTGCAGCAGGGCCAGAGCGCCTCTCACCTCACCGCCGCTCTGCCTCAGGACCTCATGGCAGTGAGCCTCGTCGCTGAAGCCCAGCGCACACAGCTCCTTCACCTGAGCGGTACGGAATAAAAACATCACACCATCTCTCCAAGTAAAGGGAGACCGACCGAATGTTGTCGTGAAACTGTAATTGTCGCGGAGACCTTGGCTAGTCTGTCTCTCAGAGCTTGACTGGCAGCTCGCTCGGTGTCGCCCCCTTCTGTCAGCCAGGCCTGCTTGGCCTCCGCTCTGGACATCTGGACCGCATTCACAGGTTCCGCCTCTTTCCCGGCATCCTCGGCAGGAGCTTCACACGACCTGCTCTGTGTTAGAGGAAGGTCAATCGCTAACAGAGGAACATAGAGCCTTCAATTGTACAGAGAGCATCATACTGACTGTGCGCTCTCCTGTGTTCTGGTCACAGGCAGACTGAAGGGGAGCGGTTGCCACCGACGTCCTGATCAGGTCCAACAGCAGAGGAAGCTCCGTCTTTAACCACTTGCACGGCAGGATGCTGCTGTCCCCTGCTACTGTCCTGCTTGTGTACACCTCCTCTGGACTCACTCCTTTCTTCTCCCCATCCTACCACAGACAGAAAAGGACAGACGCAGTAGAATACAGACACTACTTGTATTCTAGATCCGAGGTTGATTGACAGGTGATGAAGTTGACTTGCTCTGATCAGCTGAATGAGCTTCAGTCCCTCCTCCTTCATCAGCCTCTGCCTCCAGGAGTCCAGGTCTTCGGGGGCGGGCTCTTTGGGTTTGATCGGCAGCGCGGGGACGCGTCTGACTGGAGAGGGAGGACGGAGCTTCGCGGGCAGGGGGGCGGGCTCCGGACGAGCCAGGTCACACATCTCACACACCGTAGCAGGAGAGTAGTTCAGATAGGTGCAGAACTGACACACCCACTGGGCAGAGAGACACGGAGAGAGACAAAGAGATGCAGAGAGAGGCAAAGAGACTCAGAGACACAAAGAGGCAGAGAGATGCAGAGAGAGACAGAGAGGCAGAGGCAGAGAGACGCAAAGAGGCAGAGAGACACAGAGAGACACAGAGACAGAGAGACGCAGAGAGACAGAGGCAAAGAGACACAGAGAGGCAAAGAGGCAGAGAGAGGCAGAGAGACAGAGGCAGAGGCAGAGAGAGGCAGAGAGACGCAGAGAGACAGAGAGGCAGAGGCAGAGAGACGCAAAGAGGCAGAGAGACACAGAGAGACACAGAGACAGAGAGACGCAGAGAGACGCAGAGAGACAGAGACGCAGAGAGACAGAGGCAGAGCGACACAGAGAGGCAAAGAGACACAGAGAGGCAGAGAGAGGCAAAGAGACACATAGAGGCAGAGAGGCAAAGAGACACAGAGAGACACAGAGAGGCAAAGAGACACAGAGGCAGAGAGAGGCAAAGAGGCAGAGAGACACAGAGAGACACAGAGACACAGAGACACAGAGAGGCAAAGAGACACAGAGACACAGAGAGAGAGAGGCACTCAGTATACGGCAAATCTTTTCGTGTTAACTGCACATTTTGAACGCATTTTGAAGTGTCCTTGAGCAAGACACTGAACCAGGTGGCACCTTGCATGGCAACCTCTGCCATCAGTGTATGAATGGGTGTGAATGGGTGAGTGTAGATATGTAGTGCACAGAGCTTAGAGGGGTCAGAAGACTAGAAAGGTGCGATATAAATGCAAGTCCATTTACCTTCTTGGATAAGGAGAAATATGATTTAATCATCTCAAACATAAGATATTATGACTTTCTTGAATTTCCCTTGCTGCAATGTATGCAGGCTTTATATTATGGTGTAATTGTGGGTAGTACCGATTAAATTGTTTTCACAATGACATTTAAGATTGTTCTTCTGTTAATTATATGTAAAAGAAAAGCCTCATTAATCCACTCTGATTTAAAGGAACAATAAAACCTGACATCTTTACAGCCACTGGATGTATGTCATGTGGCTTTGTGCCACTAGCTGCCCTGACATTTTGTTTTCATGCTTGCAGTAAGTGAGAAATTCAAAACGCAGGCACCAAACATCAACACTATGGACTCATCTGACTTGTCTGGGGGAGGAAAACTCAATGTAAAACACAAAACCGGTCACGGTATAATGCCACTGATAGACCGAATTTACCTCTAAATGTACTTGATTGGATTGAGACACACATGATCTGATAACAACGCTGAATGTCTACAGCTGTGCTAGCAGCTCTGTGCAGCTGTGCTAAGCTAAATGCTAACTTGCTCACAATGGCAATGTTAACGTGTTCAGTGGGTAATAATAATAACTAGAAAATGCATTTCCTGCTGAAAATGCGTTGGAATGCTGAAATTAATTGTGAAAAAATTGCTGAAAATTAAGAAATGATATTTGAACAATTTCTGTAGCTTAAACAAATTTCAGAAGTAGTGATATTTGTTGTAATAGTCGTAGAAGTTGTAGTTGAAGTAGAAGTATTATTAGTAGTAGAAGTATTAGTAGCATTATAATAAGTAGTAGCAGTAGTGATATTTGTAATAGTCATAGTAGAAGTCGTAGTTGTAGTAGAAGTATCATTAGTAGTAGAAGTATTAGTATTTAGAAGAAGTAGTAGCCTAGTATCAGCAGTAGTAGTAATAGCTGTAGTAGTGGTCGTAGTATTTAATATAACAGTAGTAGTAGTAGTAGTAGTAGTCGTACTAATAGCTGTAGTAGTATTAGTACTGGTAGTAGCATGAATAGCAGTAGTAGCAGTTGTAGTATAAGTAATAGTGGTAGTAATAGCAGTAGTGGTAGTAATAATATTGATGGTAGCAGTAATAGCACTCGTAATAGTAGCAACAGCAAAAGTTGTAGAAGTAGTAGCAGCAGTAGTCGTAGTAATACTAGAAATATTAGCAGCAGTAGTAGTTGTCTCAGTATTAGTAAGAGCATTCATTATTTCAACAAAAAAGCCTAATTTTGAGCTGAATGTTTACATACCAAGCCATGGGGCTTTTATTTTGAAAGGGTGGGGCTGGGTGGGGGAGGGAGGGGGAGAGGAGACATAATCATAATGTTTGTCACACATAAACAGAGATTATTAAATGACAGGCTTCATCACAAGCAGTTCAGTTAGAATTCACTCTCTGAGGCTTTTATTTTGAAGTGGGGTGTGGGGGAGAAGGGGAGAGGAGACAGAATCATAATGTTAGACTAGAAAATGCATTTCCTGGTGAAAATGCGTTGGAATGCTGAAATCTGAAATTAATCTCAAAAACATTGCTGAAAATAGATATCCAATTTTTTAAAAATTGCAAAAAGCTTAATAATTCAAAAAGTTGAAAGATTACAAATATGAAGTTATATCACCCCTCTCCTGAAAGAGCTGAACATTTTGATATTCGAACAGTTTCTGTAGCTCAAAACAAGTTCCAGCGGTAGTGATATTTGTTGTAGTAGTAGTAGTAGAAGTTGTAGTCGAAGTATTATTAGCAGTATAAGTATGAGTAGCATTTGAAAAAGTACTAGTTGTAGCAGTAGTGATATTTGTAGGAGCAGTAGAAGTTGTAGTCGAAGTATTAGTAATTAGAAGAAGTAGTAGTAGTCATAGTAATAGCTGTAGTAGTGGTCGTAGTATTTAATATAACAGTAGTAGTAGAATAAGTAGTAGTAGTAGTGGTAATAGTAAAGTCAGTTTTTGAAGTAGCAGTAGTAGTAGTACTAGTAGCAGTCGTACTAATAGCTGTAGTAGTATTAGTACTGGTAGTAGCAGGAATAGCAGTATTAGCAGTTGTGGTATAAGTAATAATGGTAGTGGTAGTGGTAGTAATAGCAGTAGTGGCAGTAATAATATTTATGGTAGCAGTAATAGCAGTAGCAGTAGTAGTAATAGTAGCAACAGCAAAAGTTGTAGTAGTAGTAGTAGTAGTAGTACTAGAAATATTAGCAGTAGTAGTAGTTGTCGCAGTATTAGTAAGAGCATTCATTATTTCAACAAAAAAGCCAAATTTTGAGCTAAACGTTTAAATACAGTTAATCCATGAGGCTTTTATTTTGAAAGGGTGGGGGAGGGAGGGGGAGAGGAGACATTATCATCATGTTTGACACACATAAACAGAGGTTATTAAATGACAGGCTTCATCACAAGCAGTTCAGTTAGAATTCACTCTCTGGGGCTTTTATTTTGAAGTGGGGTGTGGAGGAGAAGAGACAGAATCATAATGTTCGATAAACACAAACCGGTGATTAAATGACAGGCTCATCACAAGCATTTCAGTTAGGATTCATTCTGAGGGGCTTTTATTTTAAAATGGCGTGTGTGTGGGGGGGGGGGGGGTGGAGGAGGGGGGAAAGACCTCTAAAGAGCCCTAAGACCTGAATGACTGTATGAGAGAGAGACACACAGAGAGAGAGAGAGAGAGAGAGAGAGAAGATAGAATGAGTGTATGAGAGACACAGAGAGAGAGAGGGAGAGGAGTATATGTGCGTGTGTGTCTGTGAGTCTGTGTGTTTATCAACATCACTAATTGGCTCAATTGCAAACACCTGTGTGCCTGAAGCCATTTCATGGAGATAAAACAGTTGAAACAGGGAAACACCTCCCCAAACAAATCCTCAAAACTCCCATAACCGTAGCTCCTATTGCTCCGATATTAATAATTGAGAGGAAGAATGAGTCCTGTAAAAATTGTGTCTGTAGTGTAAGAAATGTGGCTTAACTGGCAATCTAGAAATGGGGTACCGTGTTCTGTGGAAGATGTTTTTGAAGCAAAATTTAACATTGGTCTCTGTGGAGCAGAAAGTTGGTTTTCCTCTCAATTAATGGCTTCCGTGTCAAATGTGGAAATCTGTGGGATTCCACAGTAATTTTTCTACGACAAGGACAAGATTAGCTACTTCTACATCAAGAAATTATGCATGAAGAGTGAAGATTGTGGACACAGTGGCAAAATACAAATGTTTTTTTCACAAGAATCTCAAGCTGCTCTTCACTCTAGCGGTGACATCACGCACTCTAAGCTGCGCAATACACACCCATTAAGTCAGAAAAGGGCTGAAAAATCATAAAAGTTAAATTGCTGCAGTTCCAAAAGTTTAGAAGATATCAGAAAGCTGAATTATGCGGCAATAGTTCAGGGTTTTCTCAACATTTGAAAGTTGAAATGGTGTCTTTAGCTGAAAGTATGAGGAAGTTGAAGGATTTGAAAGTTGAAGAAGTTTAAGAGGATTTAAAAATCTTCTCCAGACATCCCATTCAAAAAGTTTAAAGGTTAGAAATAGAGAAAGTCACAGCAGAGATGAGCTGAAGGAGCTGAACATTTTGATCGTTGAACGGTTTCTGTAGCTTAAAATATGAAGGAGAAGAAGAGGTGCGACGGAAGAAATAGAAGTTGAATAAAGATTCGAAGAATTGTTGGAATGCTTAACAGCATTCCAACAATAAAGAAACAGGATAACAATCGTTGGAATGCTTAACAGCATTCCAACAATAAAGATTCGAAGAACAATTGTTGGAATGCTGTTAAGCATTCCAACAATAATGCATTCTATTTGTAACGCACTTTTCATTAAGAAAATCTCAGAGTGCCTTAGAGCCAGTACATAGTAAACATGTAAAACATACATATAATGTATCATGTTTACTATGTCGACCATCTTAGTCTTGTGTGTTCGCATGCTAACAGTTGCTAATCTGTACCAAACGTACAGAACTGAGGTACTAAACCAAAGTATTGGACAAATGGAAATCTTGACACGTAAAAAGTTCTCCAGAGTTATTACAATTTATCCGAAGAGGAACATGAATGTGTTTACCAATTTAGGCAATCTGTCCAATAATTGACGAGGCATGCTAAACCATGAACGTAAACTTCATGGTGATGCTACTGCTAGTGTAAGAAATTTGAGCAAAAAACTGTAGTTAGTAGATATAATAAGTGTTTAATAATTCATAATTAATAATTCATAATTAGTCATAATCGTAAGGGTTTTGGGAATGCATAATTAAGATAAACATAAAGTGATGTAGGAATAGTAGCTAAAAGACATGAAGCTTCTGCCAAGTTGCAGAAGTTTAACTTTCACACTGAAGGATTATTATAGAATGAGTTAAAACGTAACTGACGGTCATTGAATGTGTTAGTAAACTCAGGGGCAGACAGGCGAATACACTCCTGGAAGTTAGCCAATAGGAATCGGGATAGACGGAAGAGGAGGTGTTTCGAACAGATGTGGGTGGTTTAATTTCAAGCCTTTTTCTCTCTCGTGTGATGGCCCTCGGACGACAGACGTGTTTTATACCTGAGGAGCTGAGTAGAGTTTTTTGCAAATGGGGTTTTATTGTTTTAATATTTCATAGGAGTATGTACTCCAATGTTTAACTGTAATCATACTTGCATCAGTGGAATTAAATTCCTTATAATTGTAAATCAGTTTCGGTAACGTTTTTAGCGCCGTGTGTCTGAAAAGCTATCATTCCACGTGTGCTGGCCTGCTCCACTTTCATTGTGAGGAGATTTCTCCCTCAACAAATTTGGCTGTACCACGAAGGGACATTCTTACCGGCCTCGCTGTGTGTGCTGAAGGCAGCGTTGGTCAAGCAGACATCCTGGGCCCATAATATCGGTAGGCAGAGCCGTTTCATGAAATCTGTGAGGTAGCTTTTAGGAAATTTAGGGGAGGTCTGCTTGGCTAAGTGTTGCTAACGGCTAGCTCTGCGTTGCTGGTGAGGACGTTCCACGGAGAAGGCCTCGTTCCACTGAGGTAAGCTACAATTTACTGTCTGAAGTATGGTGAACTAAGGGACTAGTCCAGTGTATAAGGATCCTAAGAATAAAGCAATTAAAGGCAGACAGCGCTGTATTAAATCACCACATTGGAATCAAACAGTTTTTCGACAGGGCAAACTGCTTTGCTTATGCTGGGAGTCTCCTCGGCTCAACGTGAGTATTGCTAGGCCTGCAGATAACTAGTTTAAAGCAGTTATGTAGCTTGGCGAACTGAAATATCGTGGCTTTGAGGGGCTTAGGGGTGCAATCCTTTGCAGGCTTAGTCCACGAGTTTTGGGTCTTGAGCATAAGCTGTTTAGAGAAGCTAGGCTAGCGGGAGTTAGCTTCTGAGGCTGCGGTTCACGGGTGATGATACACCGATCCTGGAAGACTATCTCGCTTGCTTTGGCCGTGCATTAAAAGTAGCGATCGTGTGGGTGATTCGGAAGAAGTAGAATAATGGGCTTTTGGGGGAACTAGACTTACTGGGGGAGTAGTTGTGTCGCTGGAAGTGCAGAACTCGTGATCATAACGTAACAATGAACTCAGGTCTGGAGGAGCTAATAGCCTGTTAAACCGGAGGATTTAAGGTTAAATAAAACCGGACAATAAGTCCAATAATACGTGTGACCAGTCTGTGTTTTAGCAGCGTGGAAATACGTTTAAAATGATGAATAACATTGCATAATCTGTAGCCGCGCTGTGAGGAGCTAACGCTAGCTACGTGTAGCTCCGGTTTTGCGGTACTCTGTATGTAAAATAAAAGTGCTTATAAAATAAAATAACCAGTAGAGTGTGAGAGGAGACAGAGGTCGTACCAGTGGAATTAAAGTGTGGGATTTTGGTGAAACTTGTGTGTGCGTATGCTTTATTAGAAGCTCCGTTTTTGTCGTTAGCATAGCGGTTAGCATATCCGTTACCAAAACAACCAGTTTCAGGATAACTTCCTGTCGGCGAGAAGAGCGTAGAAGAATAGGATAAAACGCCAGAAAACCAACTAGCGGCCAGGAGGAGTAACTGCTAGATAGGAGTAACTGCTAGATAATGGTAATAAGTGTTTAGAATCTGTGAATTTTTCAGAGATTCATTGTCTAAGAGCTGTAAGCTTATATCCTGACCTTAGTTTTAATTAAGCATTATAACTTTAGTTGTTGACTTTGGTTTTAATTCAGCATTTTAACAAAGATTAATGGTTTCAGTTGTGCTTCTTCAATTCTTGAACTTAATTGTGATTCATTAGTAAATGAGATTCATTATTTTGCAGACCAGAGTGTAAGTGCAGTTCAACAGTTTGACTTGCATTGGTATTTCTGATTGAATATCTTTGAAGACAGTTATTGATTTTTTAAAGTTGAATTTAATATTTAATTGATTAATTATTCATTGTTTTTTTATTTCATTTTACTTCCAATTTTAAACCTTTCGAATTCTGATTTGGAACTGGATTGTGATTTTGATTCTGATTTAGATGTTGAGTTTGATTTCGGAATTCTAACTTCAATTTTGGATTCGAGATTCCTTCACATATCCAGTGTTGACAAATTTTGGTACATTTACTATTTTACATCGTTCCTAAGAATCAATTTTGACACGGACGGCGCAAACATATTTGAGAGATCGTTGACCTCTCTTACACTACAGACGTATGCTAACATTTACTGCTGAACTTTGGGCAGTTTTGTGTTTGTTTTAGTCAAGGTGCGTGGTTGAGTGGATCCAGATCTGGGAAGTGAAGCAGTGGATCCCAGTTTTGGAGTCAACGGCCGCACACAATACAGCACAGAGGGTGAGTTGACTTTGATTCATGTGATGACAAGCGTGCACATTTAATACACACATTTGAATACTCCTAGGCTGCATAATGTTTACATTAAAGAAGCAGAGGAAGGAAGTAGGAGAACTGGTAAGAAGACTAAAATGTGAAGTAAGAGGAGTAGAACGCATCAGAAAAGATTTGCAACAGCAGATAGAGGAAAGACGAGCAGAAAGTAAAGAAGACGAGGAGATAAAGAGAATGCAGCGGCGACTGCTGAAACTGCAAGTAGCAGAGGTCGACAGAGAAATGAGTAGAAAATTTCAGGCCAAGAAACAGATGGCCGTAGCCAAGGCTCAGGCCTCACAACAGCCCCAATATCCAGCTGCACCCCCGACCTCATACCAACCAAATCCAGCAGAACCGGCCCCCACAGTGGTGTACTACCAACCTCCACCACATTATAGAGGCAGAGGACGTGCACGTGCATCCAACAGAGGGAGAGGTAACGATAAAGGGGGGTATGGGGGTCTTGTAAGTAAAGGAGAGTGCTACGTATGCGGGAGAGAAGGTCATTGGCAGAGAGATTGCCCACATAAAAGAAGAGGAAGACAGCCCAATGCACTAGCCAAGATACATAGATGGTTGCCATGTGATCCCTTACAGCAGAGATATCGAGGTGAAGGGGGGATATGGTAAGGTGTCAAACATTTATGGTAAGGTGTCAAACATTTTTTGTAGATCCACATTTAGAATAGTTTTCAGTAAAGGTGCTACTCACAATTGAGATTTAATAACGTCATGATAAACCACAACTTTGAATTTAAATACAGCACAATCCAAGTCCTCTAACTCAGTGATAGGTCTTAGCCTAGACTTGCTAACCCTAGAAATTGAGAAATATACGGGAGCTCTAACTAACATGAGCCGAGTTTTGTTTTCTCAGGTGACAAACGCAGAAGCAGCAGCTGACGAAAGGAAGCAGGCTGACGTGTCACCAGGCAGTCTGGTGTGGATAAGAGTCCACAAGCGCAGGTGGAGTGAACCAAGGTGGACCGGTCCATGGGAGGTAGTATTGGCAACCTCACATGCAGTAAAGGTAAAATGGGAGCGACTTGGCACCAACTCACTCACTGTGCAGCAGCGAAGGTAACGAGTGAGACACTCGCAGAGACAGGATTGAACATCAAACAGGCAAAATTTGAAGCTAAAGACACTTCAAAAGAGGGGTTTAGACAGTACTGAAGATGACGTTTCCCCCACAGTTTAAGCGAGGGCGTCCAGTAGGAGACTCTAGGTTCAGTGGGTTATGGAAGTCTGTAATTATTTGCTTCCTGATTTCAGTAGTTTCCCTCTTAGTATGGGGAATTAACCACAGACAGGAACCAGAACACATGCATGACTACATCAAGATTCGACATCTAGCCTCAGTAACTAATCAAACCGATCTTAGACCACGTAGAGAGGCTTCTCTGACGACACTCACCTATGAAAATGTAACTCTCACTCTTATGTTCAAAGAAGGTACAACATCAACGGTCCAGTTCGACTTCTGAGAAGTAGTTTCCTGTCCCAAGTATGAACACACCTACGGTTGGATGTCCAAAACCTTGTGCATCATAACTGACCAGTGTGGGCCCGCCACAAATAAGTATGGGAAGCTGTTATCATATTATGCCTGTGATGTGTACAAAGGGGTTGGGTAGATGTAATCCTTTAAGACTTACCTTAACAGACCCAAAATTGACCGACGGAGGACTTTACGTAGTACAGGGAAAGGCAACTACTGATAGTCCTGCCCCACAAGGGCTCATTAGTATTATTGTTAAGCCTGTCAAAAAGAACAGGTTCGACATACGACTGACGCAGAGAATGAGGTAAGGGGTGGAAACTGGAATGGCAGATGGGAATTTATGGTGGGTACAATATACGGCTTCAAGTCAGAAGTACAGATTGTATTGTGTGTTTAGGATCTAGACCCCTAGCAACACTAGTTCCTTCAAGATTCAGACTCCTAAGTCCTGAATTTAGTTGTATTTTAACTCTGTTTACTGATGACACTTTGCCCCTCCATCACACTTGTCAGGGGCTACACTGGGATTACCCACCTGTAGAATATAATACCCCAGCTCTGTTCAAGGTTACAGAGGGTCCATTTGCTTGTATAGTCTCAGATACAGCTAAGGGGCCCAATGTAGGTAGTATTATTGCAAATTATAGCAAATTGTAGCCACAGTCACAATGCTAGCGACTATCTATATAACAGTGTGTTAAGACAGACAGCACCTAGAGCTGATTTATGGTGGTGGTGTGGAGGAAGAACCATATATCCAATCCTGCCTAAAGATTGGACAGGTAGATGTGCGTTGGTGCAACTTATATTGTCATTCTATATCTTGCCTGTCACTGATGCAACTTATAGAGAACTCATCTCACCACGCCCACATGCTAACAGAAGATCCAAAAGAGATGCCGGTAGCCCAAAGGGAGCTTTTGATGACCAAGTGTACATAAGATGTCATAAAAGTGCCAAGGGGGGTGTCTAACGACTTTCAAGCCAGAAATCAAATAGCAGCAGATTTAGAATCTGTTTTCTCTCAAAGGGTGATGATTAATAAAAATGTCGATTGGATCAACTACATTTACTATAACCAACAGCGTTTTGTAAACTTCACCAGGGACGCCATATCAGGACTGCATGCACAGCTGGCGAAGACTAGTTTTATGACCTTGCAGAACAGAATGGCATTAGATATGATTTAGCAGAGAAAGGTGGCGTTTGCCAGATGTTTGGGTCTGCGTGCTGTACTCTAATTCCAAATAACACAGCTCCTGATGGATCGTTGACCAGGGCTCTGGAGGGACTGACAGCACTCAGCCAAGAGCTAGCGGAGAACTCTGGTGTCACGAATCCATTCACCGACTGGTTGGGAAGTATGTTTGGCCAGTGGAAACATACATTTTTGTCAATCGTAATTACTCTGTGTGCTGTCGTCGTAGGCCTCCTAGTCGTCTGTGGATGTGGGTTCCCTTGCATCCGTGGACTTCTACAGGGGTTTATTGCTTCACCGATGAGCCAGACACCAGTCCAGGCAACCAGTTATGTGTTGAGGATGAGGACGAATTGGAGCTTCTGATGGCCACAGTCTAGATGAGGCCACCAGCGGTGCCATAGCGGAACTTCACAAGCGGTTCCTGACCATCCTCTCGGAGATCCTGTAGGACCTGATAAGGCCCAGATGGACTTCTAAAACATCCGGTGAGATGTTGGAAATTTGGGAAATAGACGGATTGTTTTGGATGAGTATCTTGAGATTTTATTTTTTGTTTAATTGGGTTATAAGGGGATTTTAGGGTGTAAAGATTAAGAAATGTAATTTTGTCAAGTGTAAATGAACAGTCAAGGCTTCTCAGTATGTGTTCTCTAGCCTACAGGCTGTATCCTGATCCTGCCAGCCCCAAGACATGGAAGGCAGTGATTTTCAACGGATTAGATTTTGAAACGGACTGAACAGAAATACTTGAAATGATATCTGTATGCATGAATTGTTTGCCTCTGTTTAGATAGATAGGGAGCCTCTCCCTGGATTGAGTAGGGGGGAGGTCTCCAGGGACATTTGAATAACTAACTACATTTGAGTAGCTAACTCACAGTGAACTGTGAGTTAGGGGGGAATTGTAAGAAATTTGAGCAAAAAACTGTAGTTAGTAGATATAATAAAAGTGTTTAATAATTCATAATTAATATTTCATAATTAGTCATAATCGTAAGGGTTTTGGGAATGCATAATTAAGATAAACATAAAGTGATGTAGGAATAGTAGCTAAAAGACATGAAGCTTCTGCCAAGTTGCAGAAGTTTAACTTTCACACTGAAGGATTATTATAGAAGGGGTTAAAACGTAACTGACGGTCATTGAATGTGTTAGTAAACTCAGGGGCAGACAGGCGAATACACTCCTGGAAGTTAGCCAATAGGAATCGGGATAGACGGAAGAGGAGGTGTTTCGAACAGATGTGGGTGGTTTAATTTCAAGCCTTTTTCTCTCTCGTGTGATGGCCCTCGGACGACAGACGTGTTTTATACCTGAGGAGCTGAGTAGAGTTTTTTGCAAATGGGGTTTTATTGTTTTAATATTTCATAGGAGTATGTACTCCAATGTTTAACTGTAATCATACTTGCATCAGTGGAATTAAATTCCTTATAATTGTAAATCAGTTTCGGTAACGTTTTTAGCGCCGTGTGTCTGAAAAGCTATCATTCCACGTGTGCTGGCCTGCTCCACTTTCATTGTGAGGAGATTTCTCCCTCAACACTAGCCTCTACGGTCAAATCAAACAGACTCAATGTATTGCGGCTTCTTCGTAGTTGGATGTAGTAAATGACTGTATCACAAAAATGGGGTACAAGTTGTTGTAGTGGCCCCCCACCCATCCAGACTGCTCTCCTGCGCGTATGGGTGTATGACGTATGAGGCCTGTGTATACGAGGCATCGCAGATCAGAGCGCTTCAAAAAATAAAGACTTAAAAATGAAATAATTAATTAATTAATAAATAAAGAATATATTTCATCGACCAATCTGACTTCAAAATGTCAGTTCACCACCTCAGAGTGCCACTCCCACTACATCAGCACATTCTCATGTTGAATATGAAAATGTTATAAAGGCTCCATCTAAACTCAGATTCATTTACTAGAATGATGCCGCCGGTATGATCATACTCATTAAAGGGTTAAATCAGACAATTATGAACATAAAACAATATCAAAGTAGAGATACCATTTTGAAGTCATATGCTGACTAAGACCAAGCTCAATGACTATTACACACAAACAGTGAGCTAACCTGGCTGTCAGGGTCACCGGGCATGCCCAGTACTGGTGCTGGTGGTCTGGGGGGGGTGATGGGTGGGTGTGACGGGGTCACTGGAGGTCGTGTGGCCAAACGAGGTCTTTCACACACTTTGCACAGAATACTGCTGGCTGCGTTCACCATGGTGCAGCTCTTACACTGCCACTCTGAGAAGAACACATTAACACACACACACACACACACTCAGTTCAATCGTGTCCTCAACTTAAGAGTACCTGGGCTGTGGTGGCAATTTTTTGTCCATTGTCAAGTGACAATAAAAGGTTTAAAGAGATGAAAGATGAAGTTTAAATTCAAAATAAGAGCTGGTTTCAAATGACAGTCTCCTTCAACAGGCCGGTGTGCAGAAAAATATACAGGCAGTTAAAAAAGAGCAGGAAACAAATGTACCGGTTGCTGGCAAAGATGTACGGTACTGTCAATAGACTGTATAAATATATATATACATACAACTCACTTAATCGAGTATTAGTTTAGATTTTATCGCAGTTTCCATGCTACTGATGCAACTAGAGTGCAGTAGAATAAGGAGGTGGGTTTGGATACTGGACTGGTTGGGATAGCTGTGGGATGCACCATGAGACAGCACAGACCAGTAATGGTGGCAGGCTGAGATTCATCTGCTTTACAGCTGATCAGCTCCAGGCGAGGCCGCTCACACTCCTCACAGAGCACATCCTGGATGGAGTTGACTTTGGTGCAGTGGAGGCAACGCCAGGTGGAAGAACTGGAACAGGGGAAGAGGGGACAGTTATGCTGCTGTGTCAGTTTACATATCCGTACACATCGGTTCTGTTCACATACAAGCACTCAGTTCCAGCACTTACACTGTGAGACTGTTAGACTTTGCTGTGATCAGCTTTAACATCGACCATATTCCTGACGAGCCGTGTTTCCATTCACATATTTTAAATGACTTCCTCAACAGCGCTCGATTGAGGTCCTTTTTTGTGGCATTTCAGAAGTTCACTTAAATTTCGCTTGACAATTGACCCTTCGAAAGTCCCGAATGCAGACTGCCAGCTCTGAACAGGGCCAGATAACTCAGCTCTGCTCCAGAGACTCTCACAGTGGTTTCAGATGTTCTTCAGGCTGGTTTAGTGGATTTGGAGCTCGTCGTGGTTAAACGTGTGATAGTGATACTCGTTACCCGGAGAGGTTGGAAGGACATATACGTAAAGTTCTAAAACTTCACATTTCTACATTAAAAAGCTGTGGATCTAGCGTGAGCAAAGTATGTTAGCATATCATAAACTAACATTAGCACTTCTATGCTATGCTAGCTACTAAACGTATACTGAATGTTATTTAATGATTGCAACAGTGAATGAAGAGGAACAGTTGTTCCTTTATTTCATTGCCGTCTGTCTGGATCTCCAGGTGATGTGGTGGTTCACGTTTACACTGTGACATGTAGCTTTAGCTTCTGTCTTTATCTTTTTAACATGTCTTCACTGCTGAGTCACGTAGACATCCTGGATTCTCCTTCAAATGCATATTATTGACCCATACGTTTGCTTCTCTCTGAATCACTTTCCATTTTTCCAAAAATGATTCAATATTTCTTCAGTGAGTGCAGGTAGTGACAGTGTGGGCTCCATGGTAGCTCTGACAGCTTGATGGAGTAGCAGCATGGAAACGCATGTAACCCACATCATTTGATTGGTTGAGCTTGTTTGGCAGCTCAGTTAGCCAACCATAATTCAGATGAAAATGTAAATCAACAATTTGCATTTCATTTTAAGAAATTTAATTTAAATGCACTAAATAAAAATAATTGAATGATTAACTTCCTGTCTAATCAGCATAGAAACGACAACAACTGATCTGCACCAAACCACAGATGGGGAAAGAGGGCAGCTGAGCAGCGATGATGACATACACCTGCTGAGAAGGCAAGTATTCAGAACCATCACTGCTGTGGACAGTGGAATCAGAGTATTCCCATTTTATATTTCATACCTTTGACTTTTCCTGCTCTGGGATGATGTTGACGATGATGATGATGACAAGACAGCTGTTCGTCGGTGGTTGGCCCTCTCAGGGTAGGAGTGGTACAGTCTGTCACATTCTGAGCAGAGCCCCTGGAGGCAGGTGAGGCAGTGGGCAGAGATGCGGAATATCCCACAGATAGTGCAGTTCTCTGAAACAGAGAGAACTATTTGCTGAACCAAACACTGTCGCGTCATTTTTTACGATGAATCTTGGCCAAATCACAGATTACATTGTCACAAAGTCAAGATACTTTTCTAGTGAAAAAGAGAAACACTGGAAAAAACACACAAACATATGTATATGTCACATAGGTATATGTGGATATCTCCTCTGTTCCATGCCAATACACTACGGTTGCTAAAGTATATCTACAGTATGTAGTCGTTGGCCAGCATATAACAGGCCTAGCTGCTGGATGACGGTGTTGTTAGGACGGTGAGTGTGTGTTCCAGATGATGATCTGTTTTGAAAAGAGGTTGTGCTAGGAGGACTGCCGTTACCTACATTTATAAAGTTTGTCTTTAAGTGAGTACAAAGTCATCCAAATGACGTTGAACTCCTGGTAAAACAACATTATGGTGCTTTACCTTGATTAGGAAAAGGCAGGTATTTTCAGAAAATACTTGGCGGGGGACTGGATGAACCATCTGTCAATCAAACTCTTGCCTAAGAAGAGCTATAACATCTTTTCCATGGAGAGAAGCCTTCAGTGTCGTTATTTTCCCGATGAAGAAATACCCTCCACTTCTGATATAACTGACGCTATTGCAGCATCCACGTTAACCCTCTCACGAACCGCCATTGTTGTTCAGAACAAATATTCTCCTCTGTGTGTCCTCACAAGCACATAAGCAACGCCCCCAGCAGCCTGTAGCCTCTCACAGGACGCCGACTGGTCCAGGATTGCCGGACACAAATGCCTTATTTGAAGCCTGACGAGATGGATTTTGGTGTGATTCGCGCCTGATCTGCGAAAATCCAGCTGCTGTGCAGACTGATGCGGACCCTCAACTGGAGTATGAGTGGAACCACTTGTGCATCCACGCAACTAGTACAAGTCCGCAGCTGTCTGCGGAATGGGGAATATATACCAGGCTTAAGACACGTCAAGTTATTGTTCTTGCTTTTACAAGTTGTTATTAGCTGTACCTAGGCTGCTTCAGTGTTAATATTTTTGCAGTTCCTGTCTGTGCAAGGTAGGTGTGATTTTGGTTTCACCTGGTCAATTGCTCTGCTAAGTGGCAGGGGAGTGGCTTTCACATCTCAAGGATATAAATAGTCCAGTCAAATGTTTCATTCCAGTGTGTATTTTGCTTCTGGAGGGATACTGAACTACTGACAGATGATTTTGCCAACTTCTTTGACAAAAAGGTAAACTATATCAGATCCTCCTTCTCTCAACCCCCCTCTCCCTGTCCACCTTCTCCCTCTCTACCCTCTCCAGCTCTTCCTCCACAGCTCTACCTCCCCTCCCCATGCCCCATCCTACCCTATCTTGCTCCCCTCTCCCCTAACGGGGTCCACAACCTTGTTACTAGGGCTGGGCGGTATGACCAAAAATGCATATCACGGTATTTTGACTCTGGCGGTTTCACGGTATATCACGTTATTTTTTTTTACGCGTTAAAGCATCAATTAATTAACGCCGAAAAGAAACGGCCGGCCAGCCGTCTTCCGTTCCGTCACTTCCTATTTCCTTCATCTACATTCCCCTGGGCCCTAAGCCCCTCCATGGAAAGAAACGGGATTAGACCGTAGGATTTAGTTGTTCGTAGGTGTTTAGGTTTATTTCTTTATATATATCTATATATATATATATATATATATATATATATATATATATATATATATATATATCTATATATATATATATATATATATATATATATATATATATATATATATATATATATATATATATATATATATATAGATACATCTAATGAAATTTATTTTATTTTATTAATTTATTATCAGAACAGTGAAGAAAAAGTTCTCAAACTGTTGTGTCGTGGTGTTTTGCCTTTTTAAAGAGCGTTAGTTGTGGGTTGTTAATTGTTGTTATTAAGTAAACCATGACTAGGGTTCCCTCTCAATACAGCTAAGATAACTAGCTCCGATCGTAGCACCCCCAGCGGCGAACAATATATTTTGCTGCCTGTTGAAGAGCAACAGAAGTTGTTTCGGCTGTGCACCGACTGTATATGAAAAATTCATATTGTACGGGAAATTGAAACCGGTATACCGCTAGGGTTGGGTACCGAAACCCGGTATGGCACCGTTACCTATGCGACCGGTATCTACCGGACCGAAACGCAACGCAGATTTCGGTGCTTCCTTTCGGTACAACCGGACGAGCCGTGCGCGCTTAGAAACAAACCCCTCCATCATTCTGGCAAAGCTTCGGCCATGATTTATTAAAAAAATAAATAAAAACGATCTGTCAAACGGCTGGCAGGCTACTAACGCCATCGACATCCGGGTACTTAGGACTGCCGCTCATAACAAGCACAACATCCGGCACGCGAAACCTTCTTCTTCTTCTTTGAGGTGTAGTGGGGGTTGGCAAACGATGAATTGGCGCATTACCACCCCCAACTGGTAAAATAAATAGGTGTCCTATTTTGCCAGAGAAGGCAAATATGCTCATATTTCTGCAAAAGAATTGCTGAAGTTTGAAGCTGTAGAGTGTATACAGTGTGTTTTGTATTCATTTATATTTATTTAAGTATACTGTAAACTGTTAACAGTTAATATATTGTTCATAGTTTGAGGTTAACTATCTGTTCAAGCACCGTTTAGGCACCGGTATCGTTTTAAAAGTATCGTTTTAGCACCGGTATCGGAAAAAACCCAAACGATACCCAACCCTATATCCCGCCCAGCCCTACTTGTTACATCTAACCGCCCCACCACGTGCTCCCTTGACCCGATCCCCTCCCCTCTTCTTCAGTCTATTGCGACTGAACTCCTTCCTTTCCTCACCCACCTCATCAACACATCTCTTATTTCAGGATGCTTTCCCACGGCTTTCAAGACTGCCAGAGTCACCCCCCTTCTGGAGAAACCATCACTTGACCCCTCTGATGTCAAGAACTTCAGACCGGTTTCTCTTCTACCCTTTCTTTCCAAAACACATGAACACTTCAACTGTCTTCCTATCTCCACCAGAACAGCCTCTTGGACCCCCACCAGTCCGGGTTCAAGGTGGGTCACTCGACTGAGACAGCCCTCCTTGCGGGGACAGTCGCTTCACGCCACGAGAGCGAACTCTCTCTCAGGCTCTTGTCATCTCTCACCTGGACTACTGCAACTCACTACTTGCCAGAGCTCCGGTGTCGGCCATCAGACCTCTGGAGCTTGTCCAGAAAGCTGCAGCTCGCCTGGTGTTCAATCGCCCCAAGTTCTCCCACACAGCTTGCCTTCTCCGTTCTCTACACTGGTTCCTTGTAAGAGCTCGCATCCAGTGTAAGACTCTGGTGCTCGCCTACGGGGCAGTGAAAGGAACAGCTCCTTCCTATCTCCAGGCCATGGTCAAGCCCTACAAAAAGTACTACTCTGAGCCTTCCACTTAGCACTTATTGTATTCATATAAGTTTGTTGCACTTATTGTATTCATATTAGTTTGTTTCTGCACTGTAACTCTGGTTTATGCTCTTAGATGCTTCTTTAAAAAAGGAGATTCACTTATGACTTCTGGTGACTAGTAGTTCTCTTGAAAACGGATGTTGAATACACCTATTGTAAGTTGCTTTGGATAAAAGTGTCTGCTAAATGACTGTAATGTAATTCATCATGATGTTTCAACATGTAAAACCAAAACCACGTTCTTAATTAGTAAGGGGAAATGTTTGATAAGTGTGTGTGTGTGAACTAGTTATTACAGTATGCAGTCTGTCTATAGATGGACAGATAAACAAGCATACATGAATCCATAGCTAACCAAGATAGTCCATGCAGTAAAAGCGTGTTTTCTCTCCTCACCTGGGTGCTTGTTTGAGGAGGTGGGAAAGACCTGAATGGACCGGAGACTTTGGTGGTTGGTGGACAGGGACTGGCCACGACTGCTCACCCTGGAAGAGTGATGGTGGAGGGGGAAGGCCAGAGACTTGGTCTGACCACCTGAGTGGCATGAAGTGGAGGAGAAGTGGCAGATCACAGCATCAGTGTTGAGACCTACATCCTAAGAGGAGAGAAGAGAGGGGGAACACTGACTTGAAAAATCGGCACGACGGTCATCGTTAACTTCCAAATAAGAGTTGGCTCCGTTCAGTGTGATGTAATACTATTACCAACATTTCACCAGACACAATGGCTTCATTAGACAAAGTTCAGCCGACTGTGTGAGTATCATAAAAATACTTTTTAGCAGAACATTTCCTTTCTCCTTTTACTGCAGCTCAACACTGTCCACCTGACTCACCTGGAACATAATAAGTATTGTATTCTTGCTTTTACTAGTGGTCTTTATAGCTGTACTTAGGCTTGCCTCAGTTGTGAATGCTTTGTGAGTTTCTGCTTGTCTGAGGAAGGTGTGATTGAGTCTCACCTGGTGAATAGCTTTGCTAATTGCCAAGGAGGAGCCTGCAGTCCTGGCAGCCAATGAGCAATCAGTAAGTATCTGTACTTAACCACTGCTGGTGGTTGAAGCGTCAGGCGAACAAAGGCAACAGGGCGACTTTGTCAAGCCTGACTTCTCGAGCGTGTACTTAGGGAGTGTCTTATTTGTCTACCATGTGTTTGCATCCTATTTCTGTCCGTTCCTCTGCTCGGTGGACACGTAGACATTGGATCACTCCCAGGTGCCGTGACACCACTAACCTCATCTATCCTACTGTCTCAGCTCATGTTGAGCAAGTGGTGGCAGGGGGGGCTCTGGAATTGCCAGTCGGCAGTGCCGAAAGCTGAGTTAATCTGGGGCTACGCTTCCTTGCTCTCTGAACTTTCTTGATCTAACTGAGACCTGGATCACACCAGAAAACACCACCACACCCGCAGCTCTGTTAGATATGTACTCTTTCTCTCACACTCCCAGAGCTGTGAGGCGAGGTGGTGGTGCTGGCCTGCTAATTTCCCCCAAAATGGAAATGCTCTCTTGTCTCTGTTCCACAGCTCTCCCCGTCCGCTTTCGAATTGCATGCTGTTACTGTCACTTATCCAGTCAAGCTCACTATTGCTGTTGTGTACCGCCCACCAGGCCCTCTTGGTGAGTTCCTGAAGGAGCTTGATACATTAGTCTCGCACTTCCATGACGATTGCTCAGCACTCATCCTGCTCGGCGACTTCAACATCCAGACTGATAAGTTAGAACCTCTTCTTTCCTTCCTCTCCTCCTTTGACCTTTACCACTCCTTTTCTCCTCCGACCCACAATGCCGGCAACCAGCTGGATCTTATCTTCACTAGACACTGTTCTACTGCTAACCTCTCTGTCACTCCCCTCCAGCTCTCTGACCACTATTTCATGTCCTACTCCCTCTCCCTCTCCCCCCGTACTTCCTCCACCTACCCACATGGTTTCTACCCGTAGTCATCTCCACTCCCTCTCCCCCGCTGATCTTTCCTCTTCTGTTACCTCTGCTCTCCCTGACCCAGAATCCTTCTCTCTCCTATACCCTGATACTGCTACTGATCTTCTCCTCAGCACCCTTTCCTCTTCTTTGGACAACCTCTGTCCCTTCACTTCCAGGCCTACACGGCCAACCCCACCTGCCGCATGGCTGTCGGACTCAGTGCGTACTGACAGACAGACCCTAAGTGAGGCTGAGCGTAAATGGAGAAACTCCCGGGGGACCTTCTTAACTTCCAATCTCTTCTTTCCACTTTTTCCTCCTCTTTCTACTGCTAAAGCTGCTTTCTTCCGCTCTAAAATCCTAACCTCTGCTTCCAATCCTAAAAAACTCTTCGAAACTTTCTCTTCACTCCTCCAACCCCCACCCCCTCCTCCTACTTCCTCCTTCTCCCTGACGATTTCACCAACTTCTTTGACAAGAAGGTAAACAATAGCAGATCCTCCTTCTCTCAGCCTCCTTGTCCCTGTTCTCCATCCCTCTCTCAAAGTCCCTGTCCACCCTCTACCCTGTCCAGCTCTTCCCCCACAGCTCTCCCTCCCCTTGCCATGCCCCAGCCTACCCTATTTGGCTCCCCTCTCCCCTAACGAGGTCCTCAACCTTGTTACATCTAACCACCCCACCACGTGCTCCCTCAACCTGATTCCCTCCCCTCTTCTTCAGTCTATTGCGACTGAACTCCTTCCTTTCCTCACCCACCTCATCAACATCTCTTGTTTCAGGATGCTTTCCCACAGCTTTCAAGACTGCCAGAGTCACCCCCCTTCTGAAGAAACCATCACTTGACCCCTCTGATGTCAAGAACTTCAGACAAGTTTCTCTTCTACCCTTTCTATCCAAAACACTTGAACGTGCTGTCTTTAATCAACTGTCTTCCTATATCCACCAGAACAGCCTCTTGGACCACCTCCAGTCCGGGTTTAAAGTGGGTCACTCGACAGAGACAGCCCTCCTTGCGGTGACAGAGTTGCTTCACGCCACGAGAGCTAACTCTCTCTCCTCTGTCCTGATTCTCCTGGACCTGTCTGCGGTGTTTGACACGGTGAACCACCAGATCCTCCTCTCCACCCTCGAGGGGATGGACATCTCAGGCTCTGCACTCTCCCTGTTTGCATCCTACCTGACAAGTCGATCCTACCAGGTGACATGGAGGGGGGCCGTGTTGGAACCACGCATGCTGACTACGGGGGTTCCACAAGGTTCTGTTCTGGACCCCCTTCTCTTCTCGCTCTACACAACATCTCTGGGTGACAGTCAAGTGGAGGCACGCATCGCTGCGTGCTTGGCTAACATCTCGAAGTGGATGAAGACACACCACCTGAAGCTCAACGAGGACAAAACCGAGCTACTCCATTGATGATGCCGTGGTAACGCCAACTCGGACTGCGAGGAACCTGGGTGTGACCCTGGACGACCAACTGTCGTTCTCAGCAAACATTGCATCGGTTACACGCTCCTGCACATTCCTGCTCTCCAACATCAAGAGGATTCGCCCCTTCCTCATGACGAGACTGCGCAGGTGCTAATCCAGGCTCTTGTCATCTCCCGCCCGGACTACTGAAACTCTCTACTTGCCGGAGCCCCGGCGTCGGCCATCAGACCTCTGGAGCTTGTCCAGAAAGCTGCAGCTCGTCTGGTGTTTAATCGCCCCAAGTTCTCCCACACAACTTCCCTTCTCCGTTCTCTACACTGGTTCCCTGTAAGAGCTCGCATCCAGTTTAAGACTCTGGTGCTAGCCTACAGGGCAGTGAAAGGAACAGCTCCTTCCTATCTCCAGGCCATGGTCAAGCCCTACACCCCCGCCCGGCCACTTCGCTCTGCTGCAACGGGGCGATTGGTTCCCCCGTCGCTCAGAGGTCCTTGCGGCCGATTGATCCGGTCACGGCTGTTTTCTGTCCTGGCCCCACAGTGGTGGAATGATCTCACCACTGACGTCAGGACAGCAGAGTCACTGCCCATCTTTCATCAGGCTGAAAACTCACCTCTTCAAGAAGTACTACCCTGAGCCTTCCACTCAGCACTTATTGTATTCATATGAGTTATATCCATCCAGGTCAGGTCGCGATGGCAGCAGGCCAAGCAGGCTGACCCAGACCTCCCTCTCACCGGCAACATGTTCCAGCTCATTCTGGGGGATCCCGAGGCGTTCCCAGGCCAGCTGGGAGATGTAATCTCTCCAGCGTGTTCTGGGTCTTCCCCGGGGTCTCTTCCCAGTTAGATGTGCCTCTAAAACCTCAGTGGGAGGCGTCCAGGAGGCATCCTAATTAGATGCCCGAACCACCTCAGCTGACTCCTTTCGACGCAAAGGAGTAGCGGCTCGACTCCAAGCTCCCTCCTGATGACCGAGCTCCTTACTCTATCTCTAAGGCTGAGCCTGGCCACCCTACGGAGGAAACTCATTTTGTAGCCGCGACCTTGTCCTTTCGGTCACGACCCAGAGTTGGTGACCATAGGTGAGGGTAGGAACGTAGACCGAGTGGTACATTGAGAGCTTTGCCTTCCGGCTCAGCTCCCTCTTCACCAAGACGGTCCGGTGCAGCGCCTGCTTTACTGCTGCAGCCGCACCGACCCGCTGCATCTTACCCTCACTCGTGAACAAGACCCTGAGATACTTGAACTCCTTCGCTTGAGGTAGGCACTCCGTCCCCACCTGGAGGGAGCAATCCACCGGTTTCCGGCAGAGCACCATGGCCTCCGATTTGGAGGTGCTAACTCTCATCCCCACCGCTTCACACTCGGCTGCAAACCGCCCCAGTGAATGCTGGAGGTCATGATCCGAGGAGGCTAACAGGACCACATCATCTGCAAACAGCAGAGAGGCGATCCCGAGACCCCCGAACCTGACGTTCTCCGCCCCCAGGCTGCGCCTAGATATCCTGTCCATGAAAGTCACGAACAGAACCGGTGACAAAGGGCAGCCCTGGCGGAGGCCAATACCCACCGGGAACGTGTCTGACTTGTTGTATGAGTTTGCTACACTTATTGTATTCGTATTATTTTGTTTCTGCACTGTACTTTTGCTCTGGTTTATGCTCTTAGATGCTTGTTAAAAAGGAGATTCACTTCTGACTTCTGGTGACTAATAGTTCTCTTGAATACCTATGTTGAATACACTTATTGTGAGTCGCTTTGGATAAAAGCGTATGCTAAATGACTAATGTAATGTCCAGAAAACAACTTGAACATGTACATTCATAACAATGTAACATACTAATCAGTAGTGGACATTATTGGGTTTACCCTGTGGTACTGGGAAGGAATTTGACCCCTCAGATCCTCAGTGTTATGTTCTACAGCTGAATATGAGTGGTAAATTAAAAATAAATCATTTGGTCTGAAGAAACACGTCCGGTCTTCTGTTTTCTTTGTGAAATAGGTGTAAACAAAGCTGTATGTAACTGGAAAAAAGTTTCAGTCAGTTGCAGTGAACTGAAATGACATTTTGTTGGTCATGTCATGTTGAGCGTCAGTCAGTCAGTCTCTATCATAATATTTGGAGAAGAGCATCTATCATAGGTGTAAGTATACAATTCCTAGCCTGATGCGGTATTGATTTATCCCATAATCCAATCTATACAAAGCATATTCTTTGAAACATGTAACTGAAGATAGATATGATGATAATCTGAATGACTCTACCTTGTGTCTTAGTGTAGGAATGATTCTCTCGTAGAATTCAGGGTGGGGATGAGCCTCCTGGGATTAGACCAAATACGTTATCATTAATGCTTTGTATTCAAAGTCAAGCAAAACAGTCACTGCACTTTGCATACACACATACCAGAGCAGTGCCTTGGAATAAAGCAGTTCATGACTACAATCTTACATACTATATAAAATATAAAGATTTTAAAGCCTTCTCTGGCTCTACAGCAAACTGAGGACAGTTTGACAAAGTAAGACCTTTGCTGCAGCAAACAATTGCACACTTATTAAGAATGCTTATGCCATTGCTGGCGACAGAAGATGCAGAGGAATCATTCTCCCCCAAGAAAACCAATCAAGTGTAAGAAGTTAGTAGACATGCATGACTTACACACACACACACACACACACACACACACACCTTAATAAGCATTTCGAGTTCCATCCTCAGACTCATCACTTCTAGCGTTACCGCAGCAACGCAGCCCACATCAGGATCCGTGACATCATCAGGGAAGCTGAGCCCGTCTGGCTGCTGATTGGAGTAACCATAGAGACAGAGCACTGCTCGTCCTCCCTGGGTGCAGAAAGAACAAAAGGGATGTAATGTGACCTCAACATTTTTTTGGTTTACTTTCCCAAAGAGTTGAGTATGAAGGTGGACCTCCCCAGGTTCTTTATGTAGAAGTCAGTCAGTAGGAGGAATCTTCTCTTGGGATCGGGAGTAAAAGGGACAGGATTGTGAGAAAATCGTAGCAGTTACGGGCCAGTATAAAAAGCATAGACTGTATGAAATATGGATGTAGTCTCCATGATGTCACCCATAGGTGGCCATCAGTGGGGGCTCCTCAATCTTGGCAGTGACAACACAGGCTAACTCTAAAAATAGGCAAAGACGTGGGTCGTCGTCGGGGCTGAGGCGATCCAGAGTGTGTAGCAGTGCAAACAGCTAGTGTTGAGAAAATTAGCTTATATACAGCTTAATCAGCAGCTAGTTTATATGCAGCTTTAAGTAGCAACTAGCTTATATATACAGCTTAATTAACAGCTAGCTTATATACAGCTTTAAGTAGCAATTGACTTATATACAGTTTAATTAATCACTAGCATATTGGTAGTTTTATTAACCATTAGCTTATGCAGCTCTATTAACCACTTATACAGTGCTCACAGCATACAGCAAGGCCAGAGAGAAGCAGGTGAAAGGTTACTTATTTAACTGCGTCACAAGGAACAGGCAGCCATTTTCAGATAGATAAGGAAGACAGTGAGATTCAAGCGAGGGCCAACGCCCCAGCTGAGCCCGGCTTCTTCACACACTCCTTCTTAGGACCTCTCGCATGGAACTCCTCACTCACACTGATGGAAACCAACGCCTATTGGGAGGGGCCAAGGTGAATGGACATTCACGGCCTCCATCCAGGCGCCATAACGTACAAACGTGCCACGCCTGCATCTTTGACTTTGGCCAATGTGTAAAAAGGGGCGGACCCCCTATATTAAGTTTCACGCTGATATGTTGAAGCGTGTCTCATGGTGAATCTCTGCGAAGTTCATCCATTAGCACCCAAGCTTGTTTTTGATAGCTGGGCTGAATGACTCTGTTGATAAATAAATCTATTGCTTTGATTTAACTATACGCCTCTGAGAGCTTCTGTTTCATTCTTAAACCTGCTCTAAGTGTGAAAGACAGCTACAACACATTTTTTCACAACAATTTGGTGACCCCGACGTGATAGATATGATACGGAGCTTCGGGTTGGAATGTTAACAGACCTCTCTATCTGTGTTTCAGAAAACAAACTGCGAGTCTCCCTGGAGGCTGGGAGCCCTGGTATTTGCCACCAGGTCGTGCCTGCAGTTCGGGAACAGTCTGATAGTGTCGACACAACTAACAAGGTGAGCAGAAGCCTATTTGACTGAATTCTGCATATTGTATTATAGACATAAACTAAATTTTATCCGACTGTCCGAACTGTAAGTATTACATAGTCATTAAAAGTATTGTAAAGATTAAAAACACAGCAGCAGGGTTGTTCAGCCCAGCATTTGGGGTTTTTTGTACATATGCGTGCTTGTACATATGCGTGAATGGGTCCAGCAGAAGACGTTAGATAAAAGGCGAAAAATGACGTTTTTTTGTGGCAGCGTAGAGTGAAGTAGTGTGAGACGCGGTCGCGCGCCTCTTCTGTCGCGGTCACAGCGCTCAAATTCCTGCCACAAATAAAGCGTAATCTTTAACGTAATTATAGGACGTCTTGGACTACGAAGAAATTGCATAACATGACGGGGATATATGTATATGTTATTGATGTCATTGATAAACTGTATTGAGAAAAAGTGACTGCGGAATTCCCGTATTAAGAGCATCGAGTCTTCGGACATTAACTCGTGAGTAGCGATCCAGTGAAAAATAATGTTACTCTGCTTAGAGTTTCCTCGACGGAGTTTCTGGACGAGAGCACAGAAGTTGATTATATCGGTGTGTTGTTAATGACGGACGAGATTAATGAAAATGGCCAGAACGTGTACAGGTCCAGAGATGACCTAGGATAAAAAGCAGTTAAATTGTATTGTAGACGTGCTACCCTGATGGAGTAGTGGTTAAAATAACGGTCTTCGACGCGGTAGGTCCGGGATCGGCTCCCGGCTGTAACATTGTTTTTGACAATAAGCAGCGGCCGTGTGATGTATTAAAGAGCAGCGCTCTTTGATATGTGTGTAGGATAGGGACAGAATTGATTATAATTTGACTGATTGTTTGCTGAAAAAGCATTTGTTTTTCATTTGTATCGTGGTCGAGAGGTCAGCGGTACACAGTCTGTTTGTTTAGTTTGAGAAAAAAGAAACTTGCTGATGGAATGTGATGAGTGTGTAAAAAGAGCTTGTGACTGATTTATGCTTAAAGAGACGGCAGCGTGTGTTTTGATTATCTAGTATGAATGCGGGTGACTATTTGCTGAGCTGTACGTTTTAACTTTTGTTTATTTGTTTGACTGTATTTCTAAAGATATTCCTTTACCGTATTTGTGATCTGTGCGCATTTAAAAATGGCAGTGTGTTGCAATTTTGTTTGAATGAAAGTGAATGTTTGAAGCGTACATATGAGAGAGAGAGAGCTGAAAGCTACAGTCAAGTTGTTTCAGATGTTCGTGTGCTTATCACATCATATGCTGAGGTTTTGAGTTTTGGTGCTGCAGATGTTCGTGTGTGATTTCAAAGTTGATGGTCAGTTGAGCAGAAAAAACACGCATTAGACACAGACGTTGCACTCACACACACACATAAATCACTAGAATATGCTGAGAGACAGCTGAGGGTTAATATAAGTGTCAGTTTTACTGGCGTAGTTAAAAAACTACTGATTTATTGGAAAATTGTGTTCCTTAGGGATCGTTAGCAAAGTCTAATGCGGAAACACAGCAGCCACTATATTCAGCCAGACAGATGCTAAAATTAGGGAGTCAGCAAATTTAAAAATGCTGTAACAAAGCATCCATTCATTTAGTCAGACAAACGCTGGTGGGAAAATACGGGAGGATAGAGCATTCCTGATAAGAAAGAACAGTGCGGCCTTAGATTGTGTCCACTGCAAGGACAGAGCTGAAGAAAATTACAATGGGGGGGGGTTATGGGCATATTTGTTGCCTTACTAATCTGAGAAATTCGAAACCACGTAACACACACACCAGCACCTATCTAATTCAACTGCCCCTCTTCCCTCTCCGAATCAGACACACACACCCGTACTAGACAAAGCACCCCCACCAACTTCTGATTCAGATGATAGATGATCTAAACCATAGAGTTACAGCCATTGCATGTGTAATTAAAACATAGCATTTCACACCTAGCAGGGGTATATAGGGAGATTTGTAAATAATATATATTCATACACTGTTAAATAATATGCGTTATACTTGTAAAGCTATATTGCGGAGTTGTGAGGTCACTGTATGAAGGTCAAAAACGCCGAGAGAAGCACTCCGTCATTCTTTCGTACAACAGAATAAAGATCAGTGACCCTGAAAGTATCTGCTCGCTAAAAAACCCATCAGATTAGGGCAGAAAACTGCCATCTTAACGCAGGAACAGAGTGTTCTGCTTATCTATCCACACAGAGACTTCGAAATATGTTTAGAACATTACTGTTTTCGTCTTCTTCACCCTAAGTGTTAATAATAAAATAGATCATCATTTCACACACACACATTCCAGAGAAAGCAAGGTTGTGAACGAGGGCCAGTGTGAATTCAGAGAGCAAACATGTCAATTGAAGGCATGAGAGGAGGTTTGGCTCCCTCTGCTGGCACTTCACAACCTGGGAAGAAAAAACTGTGGCCACTCCAAGAACTGCAACAGGAACAGTGGATAGGAGCTTTGGCTCCATCATGTGGACATTTGGGAATACTGATTTCAGACTTTCTATTGATTATTGCAGAGGGGGACATCATGGCTGAGAAATACTCCTCTTGTCTGTGCAACTTGGAGAATGATGTCCAGGATCAGAGCAGGATGAATGGAAGAATCAAACATTGGCCGGTGGACCAACAAGCGTACAAAAGAATGATAAAGAGATGGAAAGATAAAGACATTTGGGATGGAGAACTGCTGAACTGTCCTCTCACTGAAGAGACGCTGCAACAAATAAGCGAAGAACACACTTATGATGAATACAGAGCTGCTGTGGAAAGAACAGATATGGAGCTCGAAGCACTAAAAGTGTCAATACAGCTGGCAAAGCTTGACGTGGCCCCAAAGCCTGCTAAAAAGAAAAAGAAACAGCACGGACGAACTTTCTACTGCTACAACTGTGGAAAACCTGGTCACTATTCACGAGACTGCCGCACGCGTGGTCAACAACAACAAGGCTCACCACATGGAAGAAGAGGAAACTATCAGAGAGAGACAGGCAATCAGCATCCAAGAAGCCAGAATCACGCTGAACAGCAATATCTTTCACATACCTGGCAACAACAGAGACACTGCTGCAACTATTAGCCACAATACCTGCGTCATATCCAGTTACAACCCACAGCCCACAGCCCACAGACAAAGCATCCTCCATCATGAAACACCTCAGCCCCTTTAGTTTGAACACAAGAAACAGAAGATGTGTTCACCATTCTCACGTAGACTCTGTCACATGCATCGGCACTTCAAGAATTGACTATTCATTCCCTTTTCCACCTAGATGTTTCTGAACAAAAAGAGGGATGTTAATGCAGAATTGTGTGTCTCACTGATATCAGAGGCACGCACGAAGGAAAGAAAGGAACATTGCAAAGAATGCAAGCACTGTGCCTCTTCTGCGACGAATGCACCACCTGTGGGGATCACAATGTGAAGAAACCGTACAAAACACCTATGGGCTCTTATCCTGTACCATCAGCCTGCTTCCAAGACATCAGCATGGACTTTACTCATCTTGGTAATGGTGGACAGATTCTCAAAGTGGGTGGAGGCAATCCCAACTAAAAGAGAAGACGCACAGACAGTTGTGAGGTGGCTGCAGACAGAGCTGATACTCCGATAATGGTTCACATTTCAGTAATAAGCATTTGCAGGAAGTGGATCTGGATCAGTGTATCATTCACAGTCACAAGGACTGGTAGAGAGGGCAAATCAGACGCTAAAATCGAAAAATAGCGAAAACATGTGTAGCATCAAAGCTGACATGGGTTGAAATTTTACCATTAGCTCTAATGGCAGTGAGGAGCGCAAAAGGAAATAAGACGCATCCTTCACCACATGAGTTAATGACAAGGAGGCAAATGCCTGGTCCTCCAAGAGACGGTAGTCATATACATAGATATACATAGATACATAGATGGACATATACATAGATGTGCAGCAAGTTGAAATGAAGGCATATGTGACTGCATTAATCATTCTCACGGAGGCTCTCTCCAAACAGGTCCAGCGAACCAGTGCAGCTGACCAGGAAAAGGTAAAAATCTCATCCGAGAGGGTGACTGGGTCAGGGTCAAAGTTCATAAGAAAAGTGGACTGACCCCAGGTGGACAGGGCCGTACGAAGTGAAGGAGGTTACTTCACACTCGGTCCAAGTCATAGGTAAAGCAGGAGCACCTTGGCACCACCTGTCACACTGTGCCCCAGCATCTGAGCCGTCCAGACCTCTAGCAGAGGTCCGAGGTAATCTGACGCAAAATGCATAATTTGTTTTGTAATTTGTAATTTGACTTTTCAGCAACCACCAACAGGTGATCCAATTAGCTACAGGACATGGAAACGACAATGTTTGGTTAAATTGAATTGTTGATAATGCTATAAACAAAAACAAAATGGGTGGCTGTATAGCTTGTGCTGCAGCTAGACCAGCTAGGTTCACCGAACCAGCACCACTATATCCTGAATCTGCCCCAACAGGATACGCATGCATGACAAATATGACTAAAATGGCTACTCCACCAAATTGCATGACTCTGGCATCCATATTTCCACCAATTGATAACGCAACTGCAGTAGGATAGTTCAGCCTGGACAAAGGTCCAACCTACATAGATACAATCGGAGTGCCCAGAGGAGTGCCTAATCAATACAAATTGGTATATCAAATTGCAGTAGGTTTTGAGAGTATCGCAAGTATTATTCCATGGATAACTGTGAATAAAAATGTTGATCGTATCAATTATGTGCATTACAATGTTCTTCGTTTGGTTAATCATACTAGGGATGCAATAGAGGGTCTGGCTGAGCAGCTGGCCCCAACTTCTTTGATTTCTATGCAAAACAAAATGGCTTTGGAGCGTTTGCTCAATGTTTGGAGACCTGTGTTGCACTAACATCCCCAACAATACTGCGCCGGACGGTTCAGTCACAAAAGCACTGAATAGTCTGAAGGCACTGTCAAAAGAAATGCAGGAAGCATCAGGTGTGAATAATCCATTTGGAGATTGGATGGAAAACATGTTTGAAAAATGGAAGCACCTGATCTTGTCAATAGCAGTGTCAGTGGGTGTGTTCATTGCAATACTGGTCTCATGTGGATGTTGTATAATACCCTGTATTCGTTCTTTGGTTGGCCGTCCTATCACCACTGCCCTCTCCAAGGAACCATTACCACCCCCTCCTTATGGAGCTTACCCAGTATGGGAAGAGCAGAACAGCCTGGTAGGGTCAGGAGAGGCAGAGGCAGACACCAGCGTGTGAACAGGGCAGAAAGGTAAAGAAAGTGACGTCCTTCAGACGTCAAGAGAGGGATTTGTTGAGAAAATTAGCTTATATACAGCTTAATCAGCAGCTAGTTTATATGCAGCTTTAAGTAGCAACTAGCTTATATATACAGCTTAATTAACAGCTAGCTTATATACAGCTTTAAGTAGCAATTGACTTATATACAGTTTAATTAATCACTAGCATATTGGTAGTTTTATTAACCATTAGCTTATGCAGCTCTATTAACCACTTATACAGTGCTCACAGCATACAGCAAGGCCAGAGAGAAGCAGGTGAAAGGTTACTTATTTAACTGCGTCACAAGGAACAGGCAGCCATTTTCAGATAGATAAGGAAGACAGTGAGATTCAAGCGAGGGCCAACGCCCCAGCTGAGCCCGGCTTCTTCACACACTCCTTCTTAGGACCTCTCGCATGGAACTCCTCACTCACACTGATGGAAACCAACGCCTATTGGGAGGGGCCAAGGTGAATGGACATTCACGGCCTCCATCCAGGCGCCATAACGTACAAACGTGCCACGCCTGCATCTTTGACTTTGGCCAATGTGTAAAAAGGGGCGGACCCCCTATATTAAGTTTCACGCTGATATGTTGAAGCGTGTCTCATGGTGAATCTCTGCGAAGTTCATCCATTAGCACCCAAGCTTGTTTTTGATAGCTGGGCTGAATGACTCTGTTGATAAATAAATCTATTGCTTTGATTTAACTATATGCCTCTGAGAGCTTCTGTTTCATTCTTAAACCTGCTCTAAGTGTGAAAGACAGCTACAACACATTTTTTCACAACACTAGCGACCTGAGACGACACCTCAGCCGTTAACTCAAACGGCTACACCCTTAATTATGCATCAATTTATTATGATTCTAAAAATGAACTAATAAAAATGACTTATTAGCTATAGAGACCAAAACCGTTTTTTGTACGAGGCTGTACACATGTTTATTTCTGCTGTAAGGTTGGGCATTTTAACATGCAGGTTTATGGGGATTGAACAGGCAGCAACGTTCAGTTCTGAAAAGTGAAGCCGCTGCAGAAGGCTTTTAAACCTGCATTCTCTCTAGTGTCCACCAGGGGGCGACTCCTCTGGTTGTATAGAAGTCTATGAGAAAATGACTCTACTTCTCTCTTGATTTATTACCTCAGTAGACATTGTAAACATGAGTTTATGGTCTCAATCTCTAGTTTCAAGTCTTCAATACAGCATGATGTTCATTTAGTACATTATGGTCCATTTAGAGTCACACAGACCATAAAGCAGGGGATGCTTTAGGGCGGGGCTACACGGTGATTGACAGGTCGCTCGCTACCAGAGACGTATACTGTGGGTACATCCTCTGTAGCGTCACGTGAAGTGGCGTCTGTTTCTGACGTCGGTCTGAGGAACGTTGTTCGGATCTCAACGAATGACGTCACGTATGAGCCTCAAGACGCACCGTCACCAGAAGAACACACGAGTTGTATGAAAGGAGAGGACGACTAAAGCGACGGCAGCTGCTGCTCTCACTGGAGACAAGTTCAATAATGAATTCAAAAGTAGCCTATTGCGCACTTTTATTTTAAAAGTACTGCTGTGTGAACGAAAGTGCAATAACATTTGGTTCACGAGATGCAGGTAGCATGTTTCATACTTAATGTGAATATAATTCATACTTTGTTTGCATCTTATTCTGAAAACCGGATGTTCGTCTGAAGAAACCGGATGTTGTCTCACGTTAATCTTTCCGTTAACTTTCAAAGTTCTTCGCTCGCTCCCGATCTGTGCCGTTTAAATGCGTTTACGGTGAATTTCAGCATATAGGTGCACTAACATGTGAGTGTCTGCTGAGTTGACCACGGAGATCTGAGTGTCTGCTGACTTTACCGCAGCGATGTCCAGTAGTCTCCAGGGAGAGCAACAGCTGGTGCAGCTTCTCTCTTTATTTCTATTCATAAAGTAATTCATTTTAGAAAGATTTATTTCATTGAATTGTCCTGCAGCTTTAAATTCAAGAAATTAGTGTTCATGGACTTTGTGTGGTTATTTAACCACTTGTTTCAGCTCTATTCTCTCTGTTAACTCTCTGTTGGACAGTGAATCCATGTGTTAGGATTCTGATCATACTGGGCTCTGAGGTTTATTTTCTGTGTTTTCTGTGAGTGGGTACGTTTGTTCAAAGGAGTTGTGCTTTGTCTCGTAGTGTCTCTTCATATTGCTGCTTTTAATACTCGTCACGGTCTCTGAACATATGAGACACACTGGTTATGAACTGCCCCTGGGATGAATTCACCTATAAGAGTCTGTTCATTCTTGGTTAAAGACTCTGGTCTCTCTGGTCTCTCTGGCCACTTCTCTCTTTTTGGAGAACGTCATGTGAAATAACTTCTCTGACACGTATTTATTCACCTGCCCTTCGTTCTCTTTCTTCGTCTCAGCCCCGGGCCGTGTGTGTAAATCACTCAGGAAACTTGTTAGAATACTCATATTTGATTGACTGAGCTGCATCACGTGATGTGGTTTACACCGCATGTAATTGGTCGGTGTGTTTCCTGGACCACTGACTGAGTGCCGTAAAGGCTGTAAAAGCTGCGCCGGTTAAAATAGAAGTGCTCCATCAAAATTTAATAATTATCAATTATCAATCAGTTTTAGGTCCAGGGTCCGGATACAACGGCGTCTGGGTCCGGATCTGGACCACGGCCTGCCTATTAGTGACACCTGGTCTATGGGATTGGTCTTGAAACTGGTCTTGAAACATCTGGCCGGGGACAGCAGATGGAAATTAGCCTCTCTGGCTAACTCTGGCTCACTTACAGTGCAACTGTTGATTAGTGTGCATTGTCCCTGAAAAATAAATAAAATAAATGAATTAATTGACTCCCTTCTGGTGGCAGCTTCAAGTGGCCATTTGAGGAACTGCAGTTTCAGGCACTTCCAGCGTTGGCTTCATTTCTCAGCACCGGAGGTCGCTGCTTGATAATGACACATTTGGGACGAGATCAGGATAAGAATGGGACAGGTTCAGGATAAGAATGGGACAGGTTCAGGATAAGAATGGGACAGGTTCAGGATAAGAATGGGACAGGTTCAGGACAGGACTGGAACAAGATCAGGGGAAGTTCAACATCTTCAGGGCTGCTCACCATCTGAACAATGAACGCTCGGTGCCAAATGGAGGAGTCAGTGAGAACAATGAACAAGCTCATGTCTCTGCTAACTATTTACATTTGTCAGTCAATATAGTAGACTTGGGAATACAAGCAACTGGTAGACATTACATTACATTGACATGCCATTAATATGTGATGAAGGCTTGTACGTAAAGATATACTAAGTCGATTACACTTACTCTGCTGTACTTTATAACTCTACTGTACTTTCTAATGTTACCTGAATAGCATCAACGGTGGCCCTGAACACTGGGTTGTTGTGTTTCACGGTCCTCCAGTACTTTGGCCTGTTGGGATTTGTCAAATTACAGCCGTACTTTTCTAGGATGTTCAATGCTGTAGACAAGCGCTGGAGAGATGCGAGGGTCTGAGGAAGAAACACAGGAAAGGTAAAAAGTTTTAAGGTTGAAGTTCATAGAATAGAAACATGCAATTAATCTCTGCCCCCACCCACAGTGGTATTGTCCCTTATTCATCTCCACATGCCACATGAAGAATGTAAGATGATAGTAATAACCCGTGTCTCATAAATAAAAATAACCGTTATTCATTTCCATGTTAGTTTTTGTCAAAGCAAGCAGTAGTGTGGATGTTCCTGTTTACACCGGCACCCGCATCCCCAGTGAAATGTGATATTGGTTTTCAGGCGTGTTAGTCTGGACAAAGATCATTTAGAAAACGGTGCTGACTCGCCGTGTGGACGGAGATCGTTTTCGTGTGAACTCAGTTTTCACACGAAAACGTATTAGTGTGGATGTAGAGCCGCATGCAGCTCCGGAGCCGCGGGTTGCCGACCTCTGGCTGAAGTAGATCTGCACTCT
This sequence comes from Melanostigma gelatinosum, assembly GCF_949748355.1. Classification (NCBI taxonomy): domain Eukaryota; kingdom Metazoa; phylum Chordata; class Actinopteri; order Perciformes; family Zoarcidae; genus Melanostigma; species Melanostigma gelatinosum. The sequence goes on along the minus strand of NC_136648.1, from coordinate 24,861,561 downwards.
GTCTGCAGTGCACGTATTTCCGATGGATTCAAATGTATCAACTAAATGTCCTCAGGCAATCAAAGAACTCTACTTTGTAAAAAAACAAACAACTTAGTTTTAGTGCATTCAAAAACATTTGTCAGCAGATAGCAGTATCTCCATGTTTCTGAGGCTACATCCACACTACACTACTAACAGAAACGATCTCTGTCCAGACTAAAACGCCTGAAAAAACGTTTTCGACCGTCCACATGAAAATGCAACCCGGAGATTTCAAACTTATCCGACCTCGGGAGCGTTTTCAAGCTCCTCCTTTTTGGGTGCTCGAAAACGCCGGCGTAGTGTGGACGCTCTGTGTGAACGTAGCAAAACATACGTGCTTTCAAATGGAAACAGAGTAGTGTGGACACGGCCTGAGAGAGAACAAAAATTAGCAAACTTACATATACAAACAAATAAACACTGTTTGTTGAGTGGTCCTGGCTGGTTTGTTCCACAGCAGCCACACTGAGAGAGCAGTCATTGTTTGCTAACCGGCCTCCTAGCGCAGGCATCTTCTGATGCCGAATATCTCAAAATGGAATTATTCGGCCGACCTATTAATCGTTCTATCCCTACCCACACTCCTGATCCCAACCTTGGTCTCTCTGTCTGGATAGATGTTAAGCAGGTATATCCAGGTTGGGTTATTGTGTACTTGCGCTCTCTCTCACCTCCTTCCTGTTGCTGCCAAAGCTGTTTCCTATCACCATGGTCTCTGCGGCGATGTGACAGTATTTGGAGCAGGACGGTAAGGGCAGATTAGCCATAGCCATCACCCCGACCCGCACCTCCACCACACTGCCACCGGAGTACAGACACACTTCAGCCCGACTCCGCACCTCCTGCAGCTGCTCCAACAGAGATGGCATTCTACACACACACACACACACACACACACACACACACACAAATACACACAGTCAGTGACTGTATGCATCCACAGTAAGTCGCATACATTTGTAAAAGATTGTGTTGTCTAAATATCAGAGAAATGACAGTTCTAACATCAATACACATGCTAATGTACTCACAATAACAACAGTGACATCAGCAGGTTTAATGTTAGGGGTGTAATGGTACGCGCATTCGTATTGAACCGTTCGGTACGAGGCTCACGGTTCGGTACGCATGACGAACCGAATACGTTTGAACAAATAAAAATTAAAAAAAAATTGTAACCTTTATTTAACCAGGTAGTCCCATTGAGATTAAAAATCTCTTTTGCAAGGGAGACCTGGCCAAGACAGGCAGCAACACAAGAAACACATAGTTAGACAGAAAAACACAGAACAAGACAAGTGAAAAGAAATTAAAAGTTATAATACTGGTATAATATAAGAATAGTAATCGTATAATAATACTAGTTCATTTGGAGAATGCAGAAGCTTAAATTGTGGGAAATATTATGTTTTCGTTGGAGCCACTGTTCTCAAACTGGCAACCCACATGACGTAACGGACAGCGTGCTCTCTGACACGCCCACCACCAAAGAAAAACGTTCTACTCCAGTCGGCACTTTTGCACTGTGAGACACTACAGTGTAGCACAGTTTTAATGAATAAATATATTTTAAAATCAAGTACATTTCTCTGGCATTTATAGTTTTCTACTGAACCGAAACGTATTGAACCGTGGCTCCACTGTATCGTACCCAACCCAACCGTGGATTTTGTGAACCGTTACACAAAGTGCTTGTTTTTGCGACTGACAGGCTCAGACTGATATTACAAGTGTCTGACAACATCGTGGAAGGAACCCTACATAGCTATATATTTTCAGAACTATTTGCATGCTATTAATTATAAAATAATAAATCATGCACCATTAACCTGTTTAAAAAACGTTATAATTACAATTACAATTGTGTATATCATTTTAACGCAGCACCAGAATGGTCAAATTATAAACAGAAAATTAAAATTCCAGTATATCTAATAGTGTCAGGTCTTTAAACAGAGAAGTGCGTTGAATATCTATTCAAAGCCTCATTGTCAGGAGACCCAACCTGGCGCTTTGGGTCAGTATCGGTATGAAAGAAGATAATCCTTTACTCGGCACTCAGCAGGGAGATCGGCGGAACTACAGCAGCAAAGTGGAGAGTGCAACAAACAGCAGCAAACAAAACAGGGAAATAAAAACAAAACAAATACAATAAGTAAAATAAGTAACTCCTAAAAAAAGAAGACGCTATAAATACAATTGAATGGATTGAGTGGTTGGATACACGTTACTGCACATATGAGCTAGGAAGTAGGAAGTCTTTATATTGCACATGAATGAATGAATGACTAATTTGCAGGCTTAGATGCATCTATGCAGTATCTATGCATGCCTACATAACATATGTTGCTGTGTAATAAAGTGTACAGGTCTGTAATACAGCAGATCCCGTCTGTGCCATGTGCATGAATGATTTAATGCTAAAACGAAAAAGCGTTTTTTTTCCTTTCATGCAATCTTTAAATTATGATAATGGAGATGAATTTGGGGCTGCACGGTGGTGTAGTGGGTAGCACTGTCACCTTCTGTGTGGAGTTTGCACGTTCTCCCCGTGGCAGCGTGGGTTCCCTCGGGGTTCTCCGGGTTCCTCCCACAGTCCAAAAACATGCATCTTAGGTTATTTGGAGACTCGAAATTGCCCGTATGTGTGAATGTGAGCGTAATTGTTTGTCTGTCTCTACATGTGCCCTGCGATAGACTGGCGACCTGTCCTGTCCAGGGTGCCCTGCTGCCTTCGCCCGATGTCTGATCGGCTCCAGCGCCCCGCGCCACTGGATGTGATGAGCGGTTTGGGGAATGTAATGGAGAAGACTTTGACTTTGAGATCAGTCATGTCTGCTGGACTTGGAACAGCAGACACTGCCTCCAACACGTACGTGATTCACAGTGACCCGCTGGAACAATCATTAAGTTCGCTGTTCTGAAACAATATGAAGCTGTATCCTAGTAGAAACGTCCAAACACGTGACGTTAGCTACCAAATGTGTAGCTGCACACCGACACGTCGTTCCACCTGAGACTCGTGCCGCTGGTACTGGTACTGCTCTCCGGGTATCGGTGTCGTCTGCAGTATGACGGGACGTGACAGACAGCGGTCGGTTTCGTTGCCTACCTGTAGTCCGCAGAAGTCCCGGTGCTGCTCTTCGCAGGTCCTCCTTAATTCACACCCAGCTACGGCGAGCTACGGTAAATAACGTGACCGTAATGTAAGGTGGTCAGTGCTGCAGCAGTGACGTGTCTGTCCGTCTGCCGGTGACGTAAAACGTACTGTGACCACAAACCGGTAGTGGATGATGTCCAGCGTGTTCTCCATGGATGTATGCGGAGAACCCCAATGATGATGTCACACCGGTGTTATTTCGAATACTGTGTCCCATAACACCTCGAGCTGGGGCAAAACACGGTCGCAGCGTGGGTGACGTCAACCATTTGTTTCGTCAGGGACGTTTTTACGGCAATGTCATTTAAATATCTTCGATTGTTTGATTATATTTAGCCTAGCTAAAACGCAAATCTGTGATATGTAGGTATTTTGCAGTTAGTCATATTTATAGTTGAATATTTTAGATATTATTTACTGATATCTTCAGATTTTAGATTTTAGATGAAAGGCAAGTCATATGTTTTGTCCAATTATACATATGTGGTATTCCTTCTTATCTATCATGTCAACAATATTATTTGTATGAATTGACCATGAATAAAAAGGCTCATCTCTACAGTATCAAGTGAGGAACCTTGTGTCAGGAAATCCAAACTGTCAAGGCAGGAAATAATACATAAATAATACATTTTTTAAATAACTTGTACTCGAAGTGCGTTGTGTAGGTGCTGGTTCCTGCATCCATGGCCAGATGATCCTGTTTCGGGGCCCAGACGCAAATCATTTGCTATTTGGCCCCTTTTAGCCCCCCATCCCGAAGCATACATACCATCTTACAGCAAATGTGGTGAGGAGGGATGTTGTGTTTTAACCCCCTATTCACCCATACATACCCAGGCAACATCAATTCAATTCCTATTCTTAAATCTTCCATAGTAATGCGATCAAAGCTACGACAGCAAATTAGGGCCGTTGTAGGTTAAAATAAATATTTATATATTTACGGAGTAAAATTTTTAGAAGCAAAAAACTCAAATATTCTCTGAGATGTTACAGTCATAAATTAGCACGAGGTGAAGGTCCTAAAGAATACGCATTTCTTTCAAGTTCTTTCTGTATCCTTTTATGAATAGATACGAATATAATAAATATATTTTGCACTCTGCGTCTCCAGTTGCCACAGTGTTTACCCGCGGCGTGTAAATGTGTGTATTCATATACCTGAATAAACTATAATCTGTTTTGAACATTTTAGATATTGTTTCCTGGTATCTTCATTTAGATTGTGATCTTAAAATAAAGACGAGGTTGAATCTTGCAAAGTGAAGCGATGAGGTTTTTTTCGACAAAAAAATTGTGACTTTAATCTTAGAAAATATCTCAGATAATATAAAGAGTTTTTTCTCTGGATATTTCCCCAACTTCCCTTCTCTGTTTTTTTTTACTTACAATGGCCTTTATGCGCCTTTGAGAAAGCACAATCAGAAAGCAACGGAGGAACCAGTGCAGCAGGTGCTGTGATTTATGATGGAGAATCACTGCTGGCTGCTCGTGATACCTTGTAAACCTGCTGGAGGACACTGTTGCTAATGATGAAGCAGATCCTAGGACTGATGGACTACTACAACTATGCACATACTTAAGAAGTATTTTGAGTTCATGCTACAAAATGCATTGCCCCGTCAGTTTATTACTGCAGTATCATATATTAACAGCACTATAATGCTGCAGCAGGTCATGGCCTAACATGAACTACTTCATAGACTGTCGTTGTACAGTAGTAATCTACTGTGATCTTCAACAGTGTATCATTTTTGATGAACTCATCATAGGTTGTTTTTCTCTTATTCTGAAAAGTATACTTAAAAGGTAGCTGACAATTAAGTGTAGTGGAGTATGAAGTAGTGGCATATACTTTACTAATGTTTGTGCATATAGGTTAGTGGTGCAAATGTAACACATTTGTAATAATCAAATTGACAACACTACGTGACATGGCGTGACAATGCAGCTTTTGGGGGCCCACTTTGCCAAGTTGCCTGCATGCACGCACACATCCACACATGCATACACATGCACACACACATCCACACATGCATACACATGCACACACACACATCCACACATGCATACACATGACACAAAACACATGCATACACATGACACAAAACACATGCATAGACATGACACATCCACACATGCATACACATGACACAAAACACATGCATACACATGCCACAAAACACATGCATACACATGACACAAAACACATGCATACACATGCCACAAAAGACATGCATACACATGACACAAAACACATGCATACACATGACACAAAACACATGCATACACATGACACATCCACACATGCATACACATGACACAAAACACATGCATACACATGACACAAAACACATGCATACACATGACACAAAAGACATGCATACACATGACACAAAACACATGCATACACATGACACAAAACACATGCATACACATGACACAAAAGACATGCATACACATGACACAAAAGACATGCATACACATGACACTTCCACACATGCATACACATGACACTTCCACACATGCATACACATGACACAAAACACATGCATACACATGACACAAAACACATGCATACACATGACACAAACCACATGCATACACATGCCACTTCCACACATGCATACACATGACACTTCCACACATGCATACACATGACACAAAACACATGCATACACATGACACAAAACACATGCATACACATGACACAAACCACATGCATACACATGACACAAAACACATGCATACACATGACACAAAACACATGCATACACATGACACAAAACACATGCATACACATGACACAAACCACATGCATACACATGACACAAAACACATGCATACACATGACACAAAACACATGCATACACATGACACAAAACACATGCATACACATGACACAAACCACATGCATACACATGACACAAAACACATGCATACACATGACACAAAACACATGCATACACATGACACAAAACACATGCATACACATGACACAAACCACATGCATACACATGACACAAAACACATGCATACACATGACACAAAACACATGCATACACATGACACTTCCACACATGCATACACATGACACAAAACACATGCATACACATGACACAAAACACATGCATACACATGACACAAAACACATGCATACACATGACACAAACCACATGCATACACATGTCACTTCCACACATGCATACACATGACACAAAACACATGCATACACATGACACAAAACACATGCATACACATGACACAAAAGACATGCATACACATGACACAAAAGACATGCATACACATGACACTTCCACACATGCATACACATGACACTTCCACACATGCATACACATGACACAAAACACATGCATACACATGACAAAAAACACATGCATACACATGACACAAAACACATGCATACACATGACACAAGCCACATGCATACACATGTCACAAAACACATGCATACACATGACACAAACCACATGCATACACATGACACAAAACACATGCATACACATGACACAAAACACATGCATACACATGACACAAAACACATGCATACACATGACACAAAACACATGCATACACATGACACAAACCACATGCATACACATGACACAAAACACATGCATACACATGACACAAACCACATGCATACACATGACACAAAACACATGCATACACATGACACAAAACACATGCATACACATGACACTTCCACACATGCATACACATGACACAAAACACATGCATACACATGACACAAAACACATGCATACACATGACAAAAAACACATGCATACACATGACACAAAACACATGCATACACATGACACAAAACACATGCATACACATGACACAAAACACATGCATACACATGACACAAACCACATGCATACACATGACACAAAACACATGCATACACATGACACAAACCACGTGCATACACATGACACAAAACACATGCATACACATGACACAAAACACATGCATACACATGACACTTCCACACATGCATACACATGACACAAAACACATGCATACACATGACACAAAACACATGCATACACATGACACAAAACACATGCATACACATGACACAAACCACATGCATACACATGTCACTTCCACACATGCATACACATGACACAAAACACATGCATACACATGACACAAAAGACATGCATACACATGACACAAAACACATGCATACACATGACACTTCCACACATGCATACACATGACACAAACACATGCATACACACACACATCCACACATGCATACACATGACACAAAACACATGCATACACATGACACAAAACACATGCATACACATGACACAAAACACATGCATACACATGACACAAACCACATGCATACACATGACACAAAACACATGCATACACATGACACAAAACACATGCATACACATGACACAAAACACATGCATACACATGACACAAACCACATGCATACACATGACACAAACACATGCATACACACACACATCCACACATGCATACACATGACACAAAACACATGCATACACATGACACAAAACACATGCATACACATGACACAAAAGACATGCATACACATGACACAAACACATGCATACACATGACACAAAACACATGCATGCACATGACACAAAACACATGCATACACATGACACAAAACACATGCATACACATGACACAAAACACACGCGGAAAAGTAGGTCACATGAACACATTTATTTGTCTTGCATATTGGTCGATGAAACAAAGTCCCTATCATTCACTATTATTATATTGTCTTACAAATAATGCAACTGACTAATCAGCACACAGCCTACTGTTAAACAAAACAAACGTACATGAGGATGGAGGAAGAGTGGAACATTAAAGAAATGATAAAAGAAGGAGAGCAGGCCAGAGAGACGGAGAGAAGGTTTCAGAGTCTGCTTTGTATGATTGTGTCTCACTGTATAAAACACAAATGATGACAACAACTACAAAATGAGATTTTCTTTGGGACATTTTTCGGGATGATTTTGATGAGATGAAGTTGTGCAAAGCAGTGTTCATAGAGACAGAGCAACTAACACAACAATGTCTTGCTCCTTATTGACTTCATATTGTGTGAAGGTGCCTCCTTGTCTCTTTCATCTGCTAGCACGCAACAGAAAAATACCTAAAAGCTGCTGTGTGGTGGGATGCACTACCAACAGAGTGAAGAACCGAGATCTAAGCTTCTGAACTGAAGAACTGAAGATACAGGCAGTAAGACACGAGGCATCATCAGGAAGAATGGGAGACATTGGGATCCTGACACTCAGTATGCTTATCTGTACGTGTGCAGCAAGCATTAGGCTAGCTATATGTATGTGAGTTGAACTAAAACATTTTGACAGCATGCAACTTGTGTTATAGTAGATAATGTCACATTAGAAAGCCATGCAGTATTGTGTTTGCCAATGCCTTAGCTAACTACAGTAACTTGCTAACATTAGCTCGCTGACAGTTAACTTGTTCCATCATCATTTTAGGTATCAACTGCTTCCCTGGTAGACATAGGGTGCTAAAATAATTCTTTGACGTGCTGAAAGGACTCATTCTGGCAGCACTCTAAAAGCGGCATTAATCGTTTTTTCCCTTCGGTGGCCGTGGTTTTCCCGAGTATGACGCGCTGGTCTCTGTCTCTATGTTCACTGATCTGCAGCAGTGAAAAAGCAACACTTTTCCGTACCACAGAGCCTCATCCGAACAAAACAAAATGTCATGACCACGTGGAAGGATTTCGGAAGCTTATTTACTGGTTACTTTTCAGTGTTTTTTGGATGTACAAAGAGGCCATAAGGGTAGCATTTGTCACCCTTAGCTGCATTGTGCTTCCCAATGTCAAAATATTCTCCATTATCATTTGAAGGGATTTCCAGTGAGATCACGCTGTGCCCAGTGAAGCACTCTTATTTAATCAACAGCCTCGACTGACCTGCTTGGGATATTGGCTCCCACAAAACAGTGTAAGTAAAATGAGGACCTAGCGCTCCCCAACACTTCCACTTACAGGACCTACAACACAGGAGTCAGGTTCTTTGTTATTTGTCCACATGTTGGGGTGGCGACTTTCTTCGTTGTGGTTACCCAACACCTATTAAATGTCACTATCCATTTAGTACAGTGCTGCAGCACCAAACTGATCCAAGCTGAAGTCACCACTGAGCATAACCAAAGCCACTGCTTTCCACAAAACAATTCATTTCCTGGCACAGTGAGGTTAGAACTGTAAGCTATGTTGATGAAAGATGAAATCTTAGATGACTGACTGAAGTTGATTAGAGAACACATAGCAGTAAAGGTATGCAAAACTTGAGAATCAGAGGATTTGCACATCAACATATCAGCTAAATAGAGATAAATGAGAACAAATAAGAACAAAAACAAATCTGGCCATAATGTCCAGTTTCTCTTTCATCTTCTCATAAATTGTCTTTTTATGAAAAGGCACCTTTTTTTTAAAATAAACTGAGATGTTAACAATACACAGCTCCAAGTTTCTCTTATAAAAGTGCAATTCATTTGTTTTAACTGCAAACAAAAATATGACATATTCATCTAGAAAGAGTAAGAATACTTTGGAACACACTTAGAATTCATGTTTCACATTCTCATGACTTGTCTGCACTGTGTGTGAGTAATACAATGTGCACACAATTAAATGTGTGCGTTTGAACATGTCAGCATGCATTAAAATGAATGCCCAGCTGATCTAATACAACTATATCCATTAAATACGATTACACAGAGTGCTAAAGAGGCATCAGGTCCTTTCATTCAAGTGCCTGAAGAATGCCTGTAGAGGGCACTCTTACACTACCTTCACAATACAATCAGCAGCCATGCACAGACACACTCCCCCCAGCCATCATCAATGAATATATGTTGGGAAGAGCAGTATAAACTATGTGTGGACTCACTTCAATTCAGGGGCCACCTCCCTCAGTGGGTTCCAAAGGTGTGGCCTTTGCAGGACTGAAGGGCAGTAGGTTGAACCTGCACCTCCTTTCTCAAAGGACAGTGTATTTGTGTACCACTTGGTCTTATATTGGTAGTTTTTTCCATCTTTCCTATTGTTTATGATAACATACTCACCAATTTACTTGCTGATTTCTGGGAACATGGCGACAATGCTAGAACTAAGTCTGACAAGTCAAGAAAAACGCAGTCAGATAATCAGACGGGTTAGAAACAAACCAACAGTTCCAGATTAGCTAAACCACTTTATTTGGAGCTAAAACTGGTTTGAAAGAAACTGGTTTGTACAACAAAAGTGTTTTTCTTCTGTTCTGAAAGGTCACACTAGAAAGCCATCCTCTCTGTGGAAGTGATTGTTGGGTGGGTCAAGCCTCATCAGTCTGTTAGTACACATTCAGTGTAGAAATGCATGACACTGAAGGAGGAGCCCCTGAGCAGGGACTTGAAATTGTCCCCTGTCCTTGTGCGCTTTCCTCTCTGTCTTTATATCTGATCATTTCACCTGTCTCCTTATGAGTATATAGGTCTGTTTCCTAAGTTGTTTCATCTTATATTTATTTTTTCACTCTAGAGGTGTGTACAAACAGTGGTCTAGCAGTAGATATGATAGCCTTTGCATCCCTATTCTATTCTCTTTTCACCTTCAAGATCCTGTTTCAGGTATTGTAGAAAAAGGAGAGACAAAAATTAAAAACAAAAATCTGAAAAATTAGAACATACATTGTTGAAGTACTTAGACACATATCAGTGTTCAGGATACAGCACATGCATATGTCATCTTGGACTATACAATGCTATTTGTGTCCAATGTAGTGATACAAGTGCTGTGTTTTACCTGGGTATCATTACTATGACGTAATACCTTGATTAAGAGAATGGTGAGTAAGCCATACCCACAATACGGAATACAGACTAAAGATACATTTTCTCAAAGATGAATTTTGCTAAGACAATTGTAAAAAATATGACTTCCTTCCACCCTCTGCCTTTCTTAGGTGTTATTAGTCCATTGTTAGAAATAGGCCTAAATAGCAAGCAATAGGAAACTGTCGAGCTGTACACAAAAACTCTCTCAGGATAGTCGTCAACACCCTCATTCACACAAGGCTTCGTTTATGCTCACATCTGAGCCCTACAATATGTATCAGTTGTCACTGTTTTGCACTGCAGCATATCAGTTTAAGTCTACAAAGAATAAGTCAATTATCACTGACATGAGACAGTGGCTTTCCGATAGTACCCAGACAGTGGGCATGTGCTTCTGACTTCCTTCAATGTGATAATAAAAACAACACTGCAGAGATGTCTGTTTCTGGATGGAAGTGCTTGTCAAAAAAGAGTTGAGAACCCAAAAGTCTTGTAGGATGTGACAAGTGCATCGCTCCAGAAAAACTACAACTGTTTTGGTGTGTTTCCACATTGTCTTTGTCAACAGCTCACACTAGGCGATATTTGTTGCGGTTTATTCTGGGTAGTTGCTGTCATCCATCCCGTCATCCCTTTTTCCTCACCTCATCTATTTGGTGTCTCTGTCTGTGAGCTCTTCTCTGGTTCACATGCTTGTTTCACACGGTGGTGTCGCGCTTCTCTGCAGAACAATGTGGTTTTCTTGTTTCTCCCCACTCTGTTCTGTTCCCCCACTTCCTTCTCCTTTATCCCCTGCGTCCATAGTTACTAGCTCCTGGGTGCAGTTAAACGGGCTGGCTTTGGACGACAGTGGGCTAGCACTGCTACCTGAGCCGACAGCAGACCTTTCCATGTGATTCTTTCCCTGGTTCTTTAAGCCTGTGAGCTGCCCTTCACCTTCTAAGCTCCTGGCTGCTGAGCCCTCACCTCCCCCCTGGCAGTTAGGACTTGGACTGACTGATTGCTGGGCCAGAAACGGAGATTGCAGGATTGCCAGCGGAGACTTAGCTTCCTGGGTTACTGAGATAGGAGAAGGAGAAAACCTGGGCATGATGTCTTCGGAAAGTAGTTGAGCAAGCTTGGCTGAGCCAGCAGAGGCTGGGGTTCCTACAGGTGTCATCACCGCCATAAGCACATCATCTCCAATGAAGTCAACCTTGAGGGTTCTTGTCTTTTGAGGACTACTATGATCTTGCATGGAGCTGCAAATGCTGTTGGTCACCCCAAAGCTTTCCACGTTCTGTTGCACCAAACCCACATCTCCAGTCACACCTCCTCTAGGAGTGGACAGAAACTCATACAAACCCTCTTTAATAATGGCCAGTGGCTGGAGGTCAGTGACCCTGTTCACCTCCTTGGTGCTGATTTGACTTAGATCCAAGGGAGGGGGGATGTGCTGGTATCTAGCACCAGTTTCACGTCCTTCAGCACTGGGGAGCAGGGAACTTCTGTCTCCTCTTTCCATTGTAAAATCATCAGCCACATTGGAGAATTTGCTTGCAGTGCTGACTTCAGGTGAAGTTTGTTGTGCTTGAGTGGAAGTCAATGCTTTGGTCTCCATCTGCTCGTCTATATTTTTCTCCAGCTGCTTCTGGATGGCTGCTCTCTTACTGTAAGCGTCTTCCAGCTGTTTTGCATAGAGGTTTTGAGGGGTAGTTTTATTAGACAATGGCTTGACTCGTTCAGGGGAGCCTTGCTGAGCCACTTCCAGGTATTGAGAATGTTGGGACCTGCCTGGGCTACCCACTTCTGTACTGGAGTAGCGTTTGTGGTCGCTCCAGCGGCTGGGTGACAGGTTATTGTCCACAGGACACTTACCGTCCTCTCTCTTTTCCACCAACACATCTGTAAGTTCCATACTGCGTGCAAACGCATCCTTTAGGTTAATGGAAATAATGCTTCCACTCCGTTTTGCTCTTTCAAGAGCTTCCCTCCTCTTGATGGCCTTCTCTTGCCTCTTCTGCTCTCGATAGAACTCAGAGAAGTTGTTGACAATGATTGGGATGGGAAGGGCAATGACCAACACACCTGCTATGCAGCAGAGTCCTCCTACAATCTTGCCCAGCAGGGTTTGTGGGTAGATGTCTCCATAACCAACAGTGGTCATAGTAATGGTAGCCCACCAGAAGGAGGCAGGGATACTTGTGAATTTGGTGGCATCCTCATCCTTCTCAGCAAAGAACACCAAGCTAGAGAAGATCATAATGCCCATGGCTAAGAAGAGGATCAGTAAACCCAACTCATTATAGCTTCTTCGCAAAGTGAAGCCCAAAGACTGGAGTCCTGTTGAGTGCCTGGCCAGCTTCAGGATTCTCAGGATTCTCATAATTCGGAAGATCTGGACCACACGGCGCACGTTTTGGAACTGCATTACATTCTTGTTTGACTCAGTTAGGCAGAGGGTCACATAGTAAGGTAGGATAGCCAGCAAATCAATGATGTTTAGTGGTGCTTTGATGAAATCCCACTTGTTGGGTGCTGAGAGCAGACGTAGTACGTACTCCATGGTGAACCAGGCAATGCAGACAGCTTCCACATGGGCTAAGCTGGGGTTGTCATTGAACTGGCCAAATTCATCTACCACTTGGAGCTCCGGCAGGGTGTTTAGGGACAAGGAGATGGTGGAAATGATGATGAACAGGATGGAGATCATAGCCAGGACCTGCAAGACAAAGACAAGATTGTGGGTTACTCTATCATACAGTACATAACTCTATATCGGTACAAAGACAAATCAAATGATGCAGAGCATGTGATTCTTGGTCAAATCTGTTTGCCAGTATGGCAACAAGCTAGTCCTGTAAGTGTTTTAGACACTTACAGAACTAAAATTAGCTCTTAATTGGCCAAGTTGGGACAAATTCTTAAAAATAAGAGCTGTATCAGTCCGAAATGTTTGGTCTTAGAGTTTTTCACAAAAACTTTTGTTGGGAACTAAAGGAGCGTGTTTGGGTTATCAGCATTTAAGAAACTGAATTATTGACATCAATAGAATTATTGATGTATGTAACAATTATTAATGATTATTAATATAAACGGGGCACCACCCTGCGAACAGGGACCAATAACCAAACGATAAAACTAAGTCTCATAATTAGTAGTCACTCATAATGTCAATAGTCTGCGTATGACTATACATTCAGTGACAGTGAAGGTTTTAAGTTCGAGCACAGGCTACTACATACAGTCTTATCAAATACATATGCACAAGTAATCACAGACGACTGCTCCTGAAAGTATAACAGAGTTTATTGAATCAAAATAATAAATGATCAAATCAATTAATATTGCAACCAACAAACGTTATCATACAATTTTATATGCCTAAACTAAAGAATGAATAAAATGGATGAGGGTGTATGTCTGGGTGTGTGTATGTGTGTGTGTGTGTGTGTGTGGGTCTGTGGGTGAACAGGAAGGAGTCTTACAGCTACAGCTAGACTACAAAGATGGCGGCGTCGAGTGACGCTGGCCGAAAGGGGAGGGGCCTTAAGAACTACAGCTAGAAACTACAAAGATGGCGGAGTCGAGTGACCCGGACAAAATGGCAGAATGGGGCTGCTGTACGTAATTCGCGTGTGCCGATGCAGCACGTGTGTGAGGCGCTCGTTTGAACGAGGCTCCCCAGGGGTAGAGCTAGGAGCTGTGTGTGTTACGTGAGAGGAGGAAAGAGAAAAAGGTGGGGGCTCATGAATCATACTTCTGCGTGCGGTCCGCGTTGTAGTGAGCCTGAGTTGCTGGTTCCATCACGCATAAATATACCGCTGTCGTCTTTGAACTGCCGGTAACATATGCCGTGATAAGCCACGCACCTCAGCTCACTCACAGAGTTGATTTAATGAGGAGAGAATACTACACGAAGTGTAATAAAACAAATGAAAGAAATCAAATGAATCCCAAGCAAACAGTCATAGTTGATACACACATATAGCGGAACTTCTCTGTTCCGTAATGATTGCGCAATATCTCGATATCACGCGACAGTAACTTAAGCACACAAAAACACGGGAATATCAACATATAAATGAATGGCCTGAATTAAACTTAAGTTAATTTAAGCTAAGCTATGCCCAAATGCCAAGAACCTTACTTGTAGATGCTTCGTTGCAACGTGGAAGTGTTCGTGGCAAATTTGTCCTTTTTCTTCTGCAGAAAGGGGGGGGGGTAGGCTGCTTGCAGCGCGGCTTTGCAGCGGGCGCTGTGCCGTCGTGGCGTGAGCTCGCTCTGGAGCGAAACGCAGACGATCCTCGCTGCAGGGAGGACAGTTTAACTTCGGTTGAGACGACGTGGTCTGTGCGTCTTACATCGGTCAGGAGAGGAGCGAGGCTTCGTCGGGCTCCTCTGTGCCGGTTTGTGCACGGAAAGAAAAAGGAGCAAAAGCGGAGAACGGATCGCTGATGCGGGTTCGTCTCGCGGGCTGGTGGAGCCGTACTCAAAGTGGAACACTGTCGTTTCGTCCAGCAAAACGGCTCGTGACCTGACAGGGTTTGAGGGTTTGAGGGCCGTTGTTTCCTCGTGGCCAGCGTTGCGCTGGCGGGGAAAGTTGGTTCTTCTATGGCCTGGACGGGGGGTGTCCGAGCGAAGAGAGCGTTTGCGTGCTCCCTAACTCAACCGAGGTCGAAGGGGAAAAGCAAGGAGGTGTGATCTGCAGGCACTTTTGTGGGACAGTGGTTGAACCACAGGGGCCTTGGGGTCTCTTGGCCTTCGGCCAATGAGATTGCAGCGGTGCATTCAGGTGACTTCAGGAACCATAGTTTTTTGGGGGGAGGGGGAATTCACACCCTAGTGTGACATTCCTTTGCTCTCCTCAAACTACAACTCAGGATGAGACCTTTGCTTGAAACAGTGAAGGCCAGATTCTCTTTGTCCACAGCACATGTTTAAGCCATAGGCCAGAGCCCAACATCCCCCCTTTGTTCTGAAGAGCGAGGTGTTGGCTTCGGTCTTTAGAGCAAACCAAGGGCTGGCATGTGCACCCATGTGGTGGGGAAACCTGAAGAGGTGAGACAGTCCAAGTGTTTCTGAGACCAAAAGCAGTGGTTAAAACAGGCAGTGTTCATTGTTCATAGAGTTCAAGGTTCATAGTGGTCAAGTTCATGGTGTTCAAGTTCAGAGTTCATTGGCATCTGGGCAGATGACTAAGGTGGCATCTGGGCAGATGACTTTAACTACTTCTACCTACATCTACTATCATACACAATTCAAATCATAGGTGAGCAAAACATTATTCCCGAATAATTCAATCGCTATTATGATGTTGTGATAATCTAGCATTGCGGCATAGTGTCAAAGAAAGTAACAACCCAAATAAAACAAAACAAAACACAAAAGAGAGAGAAGGAAAGAATAGGAAGACAAGAAGCAGGTGAGGGGCAAACAGTGGTTACTGGTTCAACTCCTAGACAGGACTGGAGTCCGTCGGCGGAGCAGTCGTAGGTTGGCTACGTGGTGTTATGAATAGGAGGGAATCCAGTTAGTCTGTCGCTTCTGGATCTATTAGTTCATGATATGTGCGTCTACCTCTCTCTAATCGGTAGATTTATAGCGAGTCCTGTGTCTAAGTTTTGGAATCTATCGATATTGGAGTTGCGTTGCCAAGACTATAGGCCAGAGGTACCTGTGAGGGTTGCATAACAGTAGTGGTAGCAGATTTACAGATTTCATTAGCACGGCTAGTGTGACTAGCTAGGCTGGTCTTTCGCTGCTCCCGCTGTTGACAGCTGAGCCTTCTCGGATGAGGTCCTGGGTTAAATCTGACTGCTACGGCAGAGGTTATGTCTTCTTTGGTTACTTCTGGTAGAGTCTATAAAGCATGCAAAGGGTTCTCTATGAGAGTGGAGCATCAGTTTACAGTCACAATGGTTTGTCAGGTCATGCAACTGCTCTGGTTGATGTAGGCTGTGTTAGCGGTTAGTGCATGTCTACAGGGTGAGTTGAAGCATGCAGTTAAACGCCAGTAGTCAATAGTAAGCCGCCATTCTGCCGGTTGGTTTCGGCACTGGCGAGATTAGAGTGTACTTCCTGTGAAGTGCATCTCTCTAAGTTTCTGTTGTCAGAGATCCCACCCCCCTCGCGCTGTTCAAGTGGCGAGGGCGGATATCCCACGTTACCGTCAGCACTCAGGGAAACGTCGCGAACAGTTTCACTCTGGAGTGTGTCATGGCGGGCTGGTGATATCTCCCTCCCCCCACCCTCCTAATTAGAGATGGAGACAGGTCCGGCGCACAGGTCAAGTTCAGTTACCTACGGCACTGGCGACTTGACAGGCCCGGGCGATGACTCGGCTGAAAGAAGGCGGTGGCTTCGTTGAACAAGCTGGAGGTGGCTCATGCTGAGAGAGCAGGAGAAGAAGGCTTAGTTGATGAAAGATTTTACGAGCTAGGGTGCTCGAAGGGCCTCTAAGGTTGTGGCACCCTAGAGGTGTATGCGAAAAGGTGGGGGAACACATGAGGCTCGTTTCTGACCCGGAGTCGGGTAGAGCAAGAGTGTTATGATCCCCCAGTAAGACTGAAGAATATGTATAGATATATACATAACGGGCATTGCCTTTGCGAACAAGGTCGCCCAAGAAGGTTGAAGAACGAGGTGCGAGAATGGGAGTGGTCGTTTCCGGAAGTGTGCTGAGTTCTCTTCCCCCCCCTACCATGTCGACTTGGCAGCAGGGGGAAAGGTCACTTGGCTTAGTCAGGTGGGCTGCGAGTCAGCGTTACCTGATGGGTTGCCCTTGAGGGTGTCTTTCACCCCCCTGGTTCCGTTGGTCTTTCGACCGCAAGGGTCGTTTGTTCCTCGGGGGTGACCAGGGCTCGCTAGGCCAAGTCCTCTCGTCGTCTTCCGACGCTAGGTCGGAGTCGCTCGACTGTTGGATGCCTAAGACTATGGCGGTGTCTTCGTACCGATTTGTCGGCCGTCCGCGTGTCTTCCATGCAAGTTGCGCATATTTCCTAATCTCTGGCAGGGTGAGGTTACTCGTTCTGCAGTGCATGGTAACATCGTATCTCACGTTGTCGTGGAGATTGTGCAGGAATAGCGACTTGAAGGCATGGTCTTCTTCTAGACCTGGGGCGTTACGTCCTTGGAAGTACGCAGATCTCAAGCGCCTGAAGTAGTCTCTCGGAGACTCTAGCCTTTCCTGGGAAATGGCAAAGGCGCAGAGGGTGGCAGAAGCTGGGTTAGAGTACAGGGAGTACTCCTCCCTAAGGGCGTGACAAAGGGATGAATAGCAGTCGCGGATGCTCGGCTGGAGCGTTTCAATGAAAGCGTGGACGCTTCGCGCAGTGGTTTTCCACACTAGCTTTAGCTTTTCGCGCGATGAGGGGCGCGATAGGTCGAGGAGGCAGCGATCGATCTCCCTTAGGTAGTCATCGATGCTCGAGTCGTGATTATCGGGGTTAAAGCGCTCTACGTCTTTTGCCAGAGACTCAATCTGTCGAGTACGCAGGCCTCCAAGGTTGATGGGGCCTGAGCCGTCCGAGTCGTCTGAGTCTCCATACTCGCGATGGTGGTAACGACTATCATCCTCCCTCCCTGAGGGGGATGGGGTCAGTTCTTGTTGTGCGCGTGAACCGCGTGGAGGATTGCGTTCGCCTGAGGTGGTTTTGAAGCCACCTGGGCCGACTAGGACCTGGTGTTGGTCCTCTCTCCTCCTGGTTGGGGATGTCGCCTTCAAGAAATGCAAGGTGGTTCGGGTCTCGGGGAATGAGGGAGCCGAGACCAAGAAATGACTGGGCTGAAAGGCTCGATAGGGGGTAGCAGTACCTACCGGGGTTGCTGGAACACCTTGAAGCGCTTTCAGTTTGTCATCACTCTCTGATGCTTTAGAGAGTTCTAGGTTGACCTCTCTGAGGTCACTGCGCAGGCTACTATTTTCTGACTGTAGGGCTCTACAGTCACGTGACAACTCCTGAACCTCTGTTCGGAGTGTCCAGATCTCGCGTTGCTGCTCGTCGCTCTGTGCCCGGGTTCGGGCAGCTTGCAGCTGCATTTTCTGATGATAGATGAGCAGTATTTCGCCGATTACGTCCTGAATCAGGCGCTCTCTGTTACCTGCTGGGTTATTTACATAAGCCACCAGCTGCTCTAATTGCTCGTCGCATAGGACAGCAGTGTATTTTGCAAAGTACTCTCTTTCCTTCGCTGTGAGTCCGAGGACATCAGCCACCGCATCTCGTAATGCGGTGTCTTCTGGAGCTACAGCTCCAGGAATGGGGGATTTCTCGTCGCTCATTCTCTCTAATGAGTGCGACTCCCAGCGGTTGTTAATTCCCTAGTGTTAGAACGGAAACTGTTAGTGTTTACGGTTCTCAGTGAAATGTCTAGTTCTGTGACTTACGATTTCTACTGTTAGATGTTAATTACTGTTAGTGTTACGGTTCATGCAGGCGCACAGTGAAATGTCTAGCTCTGTGACTTACGTTTCTACTGTTGCTGCTCTGAGGTATCACTACTGCTTTGCAGCCAGAGGTGCGAAAATGCTAATGTGGTTTAGCACTTTGGGCCTGTGACAGCTGTGTGTAACTTCTTTGGAGGGATTTAAGAAACAAGCAAGGTATTACAAATAAACGATCAAATCTACTCCACAGCTGGCTGTTAGTTTTACGAAATGAAACGAATAATTAAACCTGGAAACAAAATAAAATTTCGAGAAGGGAATTAAAGATTAAGATTAAAAATCAAAATTTAAAATCAAAAATTTTATTACAATAAGACAAGATTTTGAAGATCAAAGCCTACCTATTTTGGGAAATAAGTTTCAGGAATTTGGATCATTCAAAAGAGGGAAAAAAAATAATTTTTCGAAAAAAAAATATTTTTTGGAAAATTAATTATTCAAAAATAATTATGGATTAATGTGCATATATACTGTAACAAAACTGGAATAACGTACCCTCACACGGGGCACCATTATGTTGGGAACTAAAGGAGCGTGTTTGGGTTATCAGCATTTAAGAAACTGAATTCTTGACATCAATAGAATTATTGATGTATGTAACAATTATTAATGATTATTAATATAAACGGGGCACCACCCTGCGAACAGGGACCAATAACCAAACGATAAAACTAAGTCTCATAATTAGTAGTCACTCATAATGTCAATAGTCTGCGTATGACTATACATTCAGTGACAGTGAAGGTTTTAAGTTCGAGCACAGGCTACTACATACAGTCTTATCAAATACATATGCACAAGTAATCACAGACGACTGCTCCTGAAAGTATAACAGAGTTTATTGAATCAAAATAATAAATGATCAAATCAATTAATATTGCAACCAACAAACGTTATCATACAATTTGATATGCCTAAACTAAAGAATGAATAAAATGGATGAGGGTGTATGTCTGGGTGTGTGTATGTGTGTGTGTGTGTGTGGGTCTGTGGGTGAACAGGAAGGAGTCTTACAGCTACAGCTAGACTACAAAGATGGCGGCGTCGAGTGACGCTGGCCGAAAGGGGAGGGGCCTTAAGAACTACAGCTAGAAACTACAAAGATGGCGGAGTCGAGTGACCCGGACAAAATGGCAGAATGGGGCTGCTGTACGTAATTCGCGTGTGCCGATGCAGCACGTGTGTGAGGCGCTCGTTTGAACGAGGCTCCCCAGGGGTAGAGCTAGGAGCTGTGTGTGTGCGTGTTACGTGAGAGGAGGAAAGAGAAAAAGGTGGGGGCTCATGAATCATACTTCTGCGTGCGGTCCGCGTTGTAGTGAGCCTGAGTTGCTGGTTCCATCACGCATAAATATACCGCTGTCGTCTTTGAACTGCCGGTAACATATGCCGTGATAAGCCACGCACCTCAGCTCACTCACAGAGTTGATTTAATGAGGAGAGAATACTACACGAAGTGTAATAAAACAAATGAAAGAAATCAAATGAATCCCAAGCAAACAGTCATAGTTGATACACACATATAGCGGAACTTCTCTGTTCCGTAATGATTGCGCAATATCTCGATATCACACGACAGTAACTTAAGCACACAAAAACACGGGAATATCAACATATAAATGAATGGCCTGAATTAAACTTAAGTTAATTTAAGCTAAGCTATGCCCAAATGCCAAGAACCTTACTTGTAGATGCTTCGTTGCAACGTGGAAGTGTTCGTGGCAAATTTGTCCTTTTTCTTCTGCAGAAAGGGGGGGGGGTAGGCTGCTTGCAGCGCGGCTTTGCAGCGGGCGCTGTGCCGTCGTGGCGTGAGCTCGCTCTGGAGCGAAACGCAGACGATCCTCGCTGCAGGGAGGACAGTTTAACTTCGGTTGAGACGACGTGGTCTGTGCGTCTTACCGGTAATCATCGGTCAGGAGAGGAGCGAGGCTTCGTCGGGCTCCTCTGTGCCGGTTTGTGCACGGAAAGAAAAAGGAGCAAAAGCGGAGAACGGATCGCTGATGCGGGTTCGTCTCGCGGGCTGGAGGAGCCGTACTCAAAGTGGAACACTGTCGTTTCGTCCAGCAAAACGGCTCGTGACCTGACAGGGTTTGAGGGTTTGAGGGCCGTTGTTTCCTCGTGGCCAGCGTTGCGATGGCGGGGAAAGTTGGTTCTTCTATGGCCTGGACGAGGGGTGTCCGAGCGAAGAGAGCGTTTGCGTGCTCCCTAACTCAACCGAGGTCGAAGGGGAAAAGCAAGGAGGTGTGATCTGCAGGCACTTTTGTGGGACAGTGGTTGAACCACAGGGGCCTTGGGGTCTCTTGGCCTTCGGCCAATGAGATTGCAGCGGTGCATTCAGGTGACTTCAGGAACCATAGTTTTTTGGGGGGAGGGGGAATTCACACCCTAGTGTGACATTCCTTTGCTCTCCTCAAACTACAACTCAGGATGAGACCTTTGCTTGAAACAGTGAAGGCCAGATTCTCTTTGTCCACAGCACATGTTTAAGCCATAGGCCAGAGCCCAACACTTTGAATTCTAAGAAAAGTTAGAAGCAGTCCAGGGGACTCCCATATTTTGATGATGACCATTTGATAAGGCTCACCAATTTATCGTACAATCCAATTTGACAGGAGATGAGCCTGCACAGCTCTATGATACTGTGGGAGAAAAATCTATTTGTGTCTTGAAGTACGGTATATTTTTGTAAAATCAATCATATCCATAATTTGAAATGGAACCATGTATATTCACATTCTGTGATATTGGCCTGTATCATTGTCATATGTTATTTACGTCACTGAGACAGGGAGTCTAGTATAGCGGCCTTGGAGTCCGGGTGAAGATAGAGGGGGGATGACGTAGTAGATTTCTAACGGAGGGAGAAGACAAGAGCCGGTCGCTGTGACAGTCGCTGTGAAGGCGGCCAGAGGTGGAATCAGGAGAAGACGAGTGGGGAAGGAGACTGGTTAACAGTGAGATCCTGTGGTGTCTCACCACGAGTCAGATCGATAGAACAGTTACTGAGCCAGCCATTAGGTAAAGTCAAAGAAGCAGCTCATACACGGAAAAAAACTCACAACATTTGGCGAGCCACCACGAGGAGGACTCCACGCCACAGGGACAATGCCCGAGCGGGGCGACGTTTGCTCTCTCACAGACTGAACATGCCCAACATGAGCTCAACATAAAGGTAAAGCAAACTTTCTGCATTGGTGATGTCGGTCTGTGAGGAGGAAAGGGCGGCTACGAAGGTGTCAAATGTTCCCGCGACGTCCTAAGAACGTAAGAAAGGAACTTGTATTCAGTAACAGTGTTTTTGAACCCCACTAAGTAATTCACGTTTGAATTAGTATAATTCTGAGTGACAGAATTCTGATTGAACTGGCACATTGTTAAAAGTTTAAAAGACATAGAGGGAATAAATATAAGAGTTGAACTGCATGGAGATTGATTTTCTGTCATGAAGCGCAAACTTCGTGCACGAGTGAATGAGCAGAGTGAGTGAATGTGTGTGTGTGTGTGTGTGTGTGTGTGTGTGTGTGTGTGTGTGTGTGTGTGTGTGTGTGTGTGTGTGTGTGTGTGTGTCTGTGGATATGTTATGGCTGGACTGTTCACCTGATTACACACCAGCATTATGAGAACTTAGTTGGTATATGCGGACCATGCTGAGGTCCTCATAAAACAAAGAGTGTAAACTCCGTTATAAGTGTCTAAATAACATACAATCTCTTTTTCGTGGAAAGTCCTTTTTTACCAGCAGCCCTGATTTCTGATCCTCATAAAACAAAGAGTGTAAACGCCTTATAAGTGTCTAAATAACATACATTCTCTTAAGTCCACCTTTACCAGTTGACCTGATTTCTGTGTATCCCTGTGTATAGAACAGCGCCTGCTATCGGCTTGACCATGCTGGTGCAGTTTCATACACATTTTGATACACAAGTTAAATTTCGCGGGCTGGTTTTACGTCGAGGTACGTCGGAGTGACGTAGGGACGTCACGTCCTGGTTTTCCCGCGAGGGAGGGACGTCGGAGCGATGTAACGTTACGGACATCAAGTCCAAGGAGCCCTTTAATCACAGACAGGCATGGAAGAGACGCATGGACTCATGGAGGATTAGACACCACCACCAGGTAAGCATTTTTATTTGTATGTATAAAACGGAGCTCGCAACAGGTGAGACTGGAGGAGATGAGACAGTGTGAGGTGAGATATGATGGCATGCTTTGTGATTTTTAAGGGCAGTTGAGTCATGTGGTGTGCTAGCTAGCATTAGCGAACAAGCTAACATTAGCTGACAGACGATGTAGCGAACATTAGCTGACACACGATGTGGCTCAACACTGGCCTTAGCAATGACAACGCACGAGCTAGCGAACGAGCGCAAACTAGCGTGTTAGCGAGCTAGCGAGCGAGTGTTTTATTATAAAGTCTAATGGCAGAGGGCATGAATGTTTTTCTGAATCTGTCCTTGTGACAGCGGAGCTGCATGAGTCTGTTGGAGAAAGTGCTCCGCTGTCCCTGCAGGAGCTGGTGGAGAGGGTGGTCCGGGTTATCCAATATGATAATAGTGCGATAGTGCGTTTACTCTGTGCCTGCAGAGAGGACAGTTAATCTTAGATGGTCTAATGATATTCTTAAAAAGTGAAGCAGTGTCAATTACAAATATGAATGGAGCAGTTATGCATTTTCTTCATATTTTTTAAGATAAAATAATCCTTTATTCGTCCCTCAGTGGGGAAATTACAGGATTACAGCAGCATTGCTCACAAGTAAATAAAATAAAAGATACAAATCAATTAATATAATAAACTAAACAGTAAAACAGTAATAAAATAAGACAGTAAAGAAGAGTATTAAATATACCAGTATATACAGAATATACAGACGGATCAGGTAAATACTTTAACGTGTTGGATATTGCACGGATTAGATAAGATATTGCACCAGGTGAATGAATTAAAGTGTTCGTGTTCAGTGTGTTAGTGGTCCACCGAGAGCAGTTTGTTGTGCAGCCTGACAGCAGCGGGGAGACTGAAGGAGCTGTGCAGAGCTGCGAGAGTGTCCTGCATGGGGTGGGAGGCGTGGCTCATCAGGGATGAGAGCTTCGCCATCATCCTCCTGTCTCCCACCACCTCCACAGTATCCAGTGGACACCCCAGCACGCTGCTGGCCTTCCTCACCTTTATCCCAGTATATTACTGGTTTAAATGGCTATACAATGTTTTCTGAACATGCATGTTCTACAAATAAAGATGATAATCCTGACAACCATCTTCTTTGGTAATTTCAGCAAAAAATATGCAACGGCGAAGACGTATAAATCCAAAGGATGATGCAAAATTCTACACTGACACTGGAGCGGACAAAGTGGGACTTGATGTCAAATACATCAATGCCTTCAAAGGTAAGTTGAATGTTCTGATTTTGTAATCATGATTTAAGTATGAATAAACTTGACGGATATTTTTCTGTGTATGAAATAGGTCGCGGCATCTTCACCTGTACTCCATTTGAAAAGGGAGAATTTCTCTTAGAATATAGAGGTGAACTGATAAGCAAGCAAGAATGTGAGCGGAGACAGAGAATCTACCACAACAGCCTTAAGGTTTTCATGTTTGAGTTCCATTTTAATGGCAAACTATGGTGGTGCGTATTATGTCAATGCTTAGTCCAATCAAAATTAAATGACACATTGCCTTTATTTTATATATTTACTGTTGTGAAACTAATATTCACTTGTATTTTTGTAGTGTTGATGCAGCAAAAGAGGATGGGTCGCTTGGAAGGCTTGTAAACGACGATAATCGAAACCCTAATGGCAAGATGAAGTACGTAACCATCAAAGGGAAGCCCCATCTGTGTTTGTTTGCAGCACGAGACATCAGTCAAGGAGAGGAGATCACCTATAATTATGGTGACTCAGACTGGCCGTGGAGATGCAAGGTAGTCCAAATTTTTACTTTAACACAACTCGTGCATTCTTCTTGTGACTGTGCGTCTTGAGGCTCATACGTGACGTCATTCGTTCCGATCCTAAAGCTGCGTTCACACCAAACGTGACGCGAACGCACCTTGAGAACATTCCTCAGACCGACATCTTCCACAACACTAACCTGCAGTTTGTATCCACTTCTCTGTAGCATTTGTTAGCTTGTCTTGCTTTAGTTTATCTATACTTTTCCCATATAAGAACTATGAAGGCAAAAACAGTCATAACTTTCACATAATGTTACACAAGAAGCACCCAGTCTTCAATAAATATAGATATGATAAGACCTTTTTTTCAGGGTCTTGATAAGGGAATGCCTCTGGAAATGTTTGGTGGCCAAAACATAGTTTTAGCAACAGTAGGATTGTTTCTCTCATTAAAACTCCAAATAGTGTCTGTAATGGTACATTACAGTTTCTCTCTGTTCATTGTCCTCCTTTTTTGCCTGCTACAGATGATAACTGAGAGTGAGCTGATTGAGACTGCTGAGAGTGAAGCGACTGACAAGATTGAGACCTCTGAGGATGGCCTGACTCAAACATGTCCACAACTTGATCCCCTCCACAGGGTTGAAAAGGTAAACTTAAGTTTAATTACATTATTTATGAAAAAACATGAAATCATGTTTCATTAGTGTGTGTGTGTGTGTGTAGTCTCCTCTTATGGTTTATAGAGACGGGTGGTATATGAGGACATGAGATATTGTCTAAATATACCAATATGTTGGGTGGGTGTGTGTGTGTGTGTGTGTAGTCTCCTCTCATGGTTTATAGAGACGGGTGGTATATGAGGACATGAGATATTGTCTAAATATACCAATATGTTGGGTGGGTGTGTGTGTGTAGTCTCCTCTCATGGTTTATAGAGACGGGTGGTATATGAGGACATGAGATATTGTCTAAATATACCAATATGATGGTTGTGTGTGTGTGCAGCTGCCTGACTGTCGTATGTTTTATTGGGACAGCCATCTCATTAAATGCTTGTCCAAGTGTAAGTCAGTATTGTTTGTGTGTGTGTCAAGCACTTTGTTTTTTAAGAATATTTGCACAACCTGCATGTGATATGTCTGTCGGTTTAACTAATCAATCACAGCTAATATAAGAACTATGAAGGCAAAAACAGTCATA
Source organism: Melanostigma gelatinosum (assembly GCF_949748355.1). Taxonomy (NCBI): domain Eukaryota; kingdom Metazoa; phylum Chordata; class Actinopteri; order Perciformes; family Zoarcidae; genus Melanostigma; species Melanostigma gelatinosum. Next base: position 24,834,948 of record NC_136648.1, on the reverse strand, counting down.
ACTTCCACATAATGTTACACAAGAAGCACCCAGTCTTCAACAAATATAGATATGATAAGACCTTTTTTTCAGGGTCTTGATAAGGAAATGCCTCTGGAAATGTTTGGTGTCCATAACATAGTTTTAGCAACAGTAGGATTGTTTCTCTCATTAAAACTCCAAATAGTGTCTGTAATGGTACATTACAGTTTCTCTCTGTTCATTGTCCTCCTTTTTTGCCTGCTACAGATGATAACTGAGAGTGAGCTGATTGAGACTGCTGAGAGTGAAGCGACTGACAAGATTGAGACCTCTGAGGATGGCCTGACTCAAACATGTCCACAACTTGATCCCTTCCACAGGGTTGAAAAGGTAAACTTAAGTTTAATTACATTATTTATGAAAAAACATGAAATCATGTTTCATTAGTGTGTGTGTGTGTAGTCTCCTCTCATGGTTTATAGAGACGGGTGGTATATGAGGACATGAGATATTGTCTAAATATACCAATATGATGGTTGTGTGTGTGTGCAGCTGCCTGACTGTCGTATGTTTTATTGGGACAGCCATCTCATTAAATGCTTGTCCAAGTGTAAGTCAGTATTGTTTGTGTGTGTGTCAAGCACTTTGTTTTTTAAGAATATTTGCACAACCTGCATGTGATATGTATGTCTGTTTAACTAATCAATCACAGCTAATATAAGAACTATGAAGGCAAAAACAGTCATAACTTCCACATAATGTTACACAAGAAGCACCCAGTCTTCAACAAATATAGATATGATAAGACCTTTTTTTCAGGGTCTTGATAAGGAAATGCCTCTGGAAATGTTTGGTGTCCAAAACATAGTTTTAGCAACAGTAGGATTGTTTCTCTCATTAAAACTCCAAATAGTGTCTGTAATGGTACATTACAGTTTCTCTCTGTTCATTGTCCTCCTTTTTTGCCTGCTACAGATGATAACTGAGAGTGAGCTGATTGAGACTGCTGAGAGTGAAGCGACTGACAAGATTGAGACCTCTGAGGATGGCCTGACTCAAACATGTCCACAACTTGATCCCTTCCACAGGGTTGAAAAGGTAAACTTAAGTTTAATTACATTATTTATGAAAAAACATGAAATCATGTTTCATTAGTGTGTGTGTGTGTGTAGTCTCCTCTCATGGTTTATAGAGACGGGTGGTATATGAGGACATGAGATATTGTCTAAATATACCAATATGTTGGGTGGGTGTGTGTGTGTAGTCTCCTCTCATGGTTTATAGAGACGGGTGGTATATGAGGACATGAGATATTGTCTAAATATACCAATATGTTGGGTGGGTGTGTGTGTGTGTGTGTGTGTGTAGTCTCCTCTCATGGTTTATAGAGACGGGTGGTATATGAGGACATGAGATATTGTCTAAATATACCAATATGATGGTTGTGTGTGTGTGCAGCTGCCTGACTGTCGTATGTTTTATTGGGACAGCCATCTCATTAAATGCTTGTCCAAGTGTAAGTCAGTATTGTTTGTGTGTGTGTCAAGCACTTTGTTTTTTAAGAATATTTGCACAACCTGCATGTGATATGTATGTCTGTTTAACTAATCAATCACAGCTAATATAAGAACTATGAAGGCAAAAACAGTCATAACTTCCACATAATGTTACACAAGAAGCACCCAGTCTTCAACAAATATAGATATACCTTTTTTGCAGGGTCTTGATAAGGGAATGCCTCTGACAATGTTTGGGGTTTTAATGAGAGAAACAATCCTACTGTTGCTAAAACTATGTTTTGAACACCAAATAGTGTCTGTAATGGTACATTACAGTTTCTCTCTGTTCATTGTCCTCCTTTTTTGCCTGCTACAGATGATAACTGAGAGTGAGCTGATTGAGACTGCTGAGAGTGAAGCGACTGACAAGATTGAGACCTCTGAGGATGGCCTGACTCAAACATGTCCACAACTTGATCCCCTCCACAGGGTTGAAAAGGTAAACTTAAGTTTAATTACATTATTTATGAAAAAACATGAAATCATGTTTCATTAGTGTGTGTGTGTGTGTGTAGTCTCCTCTCATGGTTTATAGAGACGGGTGGTATATGAGGACATGAGATATTGTCTAAATATACCAATATGATGGTTGTGTGTGTGTGCAGCTGCCTGACTGTCGTATGTTTTATTGGGACAGCCATCTCATTAAATGCTTGTCCAAGTGTAAGTCAGTATTGTTTGTGTGTGTGTCAAGCACTTTGTTTTTTAAGAATATTTGCACAACCTGCATGTGATATGTATATCTGTTTAACTAATCACTCACAGCTAATATAAGAACTATGAAGGCAAAAACAGTCATAACTTCCACATAATGTTACACAAGAAGCACCCAGTCTTCAATAAATATAGATATGATAAGACCTTTTTTTCAGGGTCTTGATAAGGAAATGCCTCTGGAAATGTTTGGTGTCCATAACATAGTTTTAGCAACAGTAGGATTGTTTCTCTCATTAAAACTCCAAATAGTGTCTGTAATGGTACATTACAGTTTCTCTCTGTTCATTGTCCTCCTTTTTTGCCTGCTACAGATGATAACTGAGAGTGAGCTGATTGAGACTGCTGAGAGTGAAGCGACTGACAAGATTGAGACCTCTGAGGATGGCCTGACTCAAACATGTCCACAACTTGATCCCTTCCACAGGGTTGAAAAGGTAAACTTAAGTTTAATTACATTATTTATGAAAAAACATGAAATCATGTTTCATTAGTGTGTGTAAGTGCAGTTGCCTCATATGGTGTATATGGAACAATTACAGTTCCTAAAAGAAAAATCTGATTCAGAAGGTCAATTGGAAAATGTAGTCAACTTAGTAGATGTCAATGTAAAACTGTCAGTAATAAGTTATACTTAATTTTAACAGTGTCAAAATCATCGCCTGGTGTGCGCAACAATATCCTCCTTGGACAAGTGTGTTCATTGTGTGGGACCTGTATCCTCCTACAAGTGGATTGGCTATGAATGCAGAGGTGAGATATTTATTGAATTGGTACAGAGTTTGTCTTAGGGTATTGGGTCGGTATATTTGCTGTTCTAATGTACAAACCATTCAACAATGAAACACTGATGACAAATAATCCTTGGTTCACAACATAGGCTAATATATCAACTAGTTCTCAAAATTGTAGGATGTGTAAACATGTGTTATGATGAAGTTGAAGTAGTTAAGAGTGTGGGATATCATTCAGATTACTTAAAGGTGTTTTATTTTGCTTCATTGGCACTGACAAGATTTGTTATGTTTTAATGCTAGAGGTTTTACTCCAATGCACCTGTTATTACACTTACAAGTGCAAACATGGGCATCAATTATCTCTTTAAAAGGGAGACTTTTTGAATAAACATGTGGTATTGAAACTTTGTACTGTATATTCAAAATGTCTTACAGGTTGTTCAGGAGTCTGGCATAAATCCTGCCTCAGAAGAATTAAAAATGATAACTTCCAATACTCATCACAGGTGAGTTGGACACAGAAAACAGAGCACATATAGTTTGTTGAACTCTTAACTGTCTGTAGCTGTCCATCATCACGTGAAATCCTTTGTTTTCTTACCAGTTTCTGGATCAAATATCAGATGATGATAAGTGCATGTCCGATGAGGAATACATACCAGACTCAGAAACAGAAGATGATGATTCAGATGCAAGCATCCCCATTATGCCTAGTCAGTTGAAAGCCGAACAGATTCAAGTAAAACCAGTACTACCTGATGTTGGAACATCTTATGGGTCAGACACGAGCGTCCCAGTTGTGTCCACTTCAGTAAAAGGTTTCCCACCTCTTGAAGATCACATGGTTGCCAATGCTGCTGAAACATCTGATTCATTGAATCCTACCAAAGACTCAACAAAGGAAAAGTGTGAAGTTGCGCTTCACGAACAACAAGTACCACATCTGACTATGACCAAAAAGAATTACTGTTATGTTTGTGGTAAGCCACAAAGCAAAATTTCCCGCCATTTGAAAACACACAAGACACATGCTGAAATTGTAAAAGCATTTTCCCTCCCTGAGCACTCAAAAGATCGCAAGATATTAGTAGAAAAGATGAGGAATAAGGGAAATTTTAGACACAACACTAAAGTTTTACAAGATGGAACAGGACCACTGAAAGTGAAAAGAAAACCAAAGGCTAAAGCACTGGCTGGAAAGTTTATTCACTGTATGTACTGTCAAGGCATGTACATTCGTAAGGAACTTTGGAGACATGCCCGCAGATGTCCCTTTAAGCCAGAAAACAAAGATGAAGAACCTGGGAGAACCAAAGTACTGGCTTTGGCTGAAGCTCAAGAATCTGCACTCTGTCAGCAGATCTCAAGTGGAGTGTGGAGGATCCTTAGTGTCATGAAACAGGATGCGGTTGCCTCAGTTGTGCGAAATGACCTCACCATTATTAATTTAGCTCAGTCACTCTATAACAAACATGGACAAGATCCTACCAAGTATGAGTACATACGACAAAAGCTCCGTGAAGTGGGGCGTTTGTTGCTATGTCTGCGCGAAGACTTCTCTGTACATAACCTAGAGGAGGCTGTTAAACCTGCTAACTTCCAGAGGGTTGTGCAAGCTGTAAAGAAAGTTTCAGGTTTTGATGAAGAAAAACACTCATACGCAAGACCAAGCCTCGCGCTGAAATTGGGACATGCACTTCAGAAAATCTGTGACATTGTTCATTGTAGGGGCCTCATGGCAGAAGATGAAGAACTGATCAAGTCCACTGACATGTTCAAGAAGCTGTACACTACCAAGTGGTCTGAGATGGTGTCTCACAGTGCCCTGAACACACTGAGTGACGCAAAATATAACAAGCCATCAACATTACCCTTCACTGAAGATGTTCAGAGCCTTCATCGGCACCTCGAGAAGTCTGCAGAAACTGCCTTTTGCAACTTGAAGGAGAAGACCAGTACTCAGAACTATGCTCAACTTGCAAAGAGTACACTTACACAAATCATTGTGTTCAATCGAAGACGTGCTGGGGAGGTTTCAAAAATGCGCCTCAAAAGTTTCCATGAAAGAGACGATACAAAGCTTCATGAAGATGTTGCCATGGGGTTGTCGAAGACTGAACAGAGACTGTGCAACTATTTCAGCCGAATCGAAATCATGGGAAAAAGGGGCAGAAAGGTTGCAGTTCTGCTCACACCAAGCATGATGGATGCTCTGTCACTCCTTACCAGTAAAAGAACAGATTGTGGTGTTTGTGCCACAAATGTCTTCCTGTTTGCGATACCCAACTCGATGAGCCACTACAGGGGACAGGACTGTTTGCGTGTTTATGCAAGCGAGTGTGGAGCAAAGCACCCCGAGTACCTCAGGTCGACACAGCTCAGGAAACACGTCGCCACACTCTCACAAGTCCTTAATTTGAAAAACAATGAACTTGATCAGGTTGCAGATTTCATGGGTCACGACATCCGTGTTCACCGGGATTTCTACAGATTATCAGTTCCCACAACACAACTGGCCAAGATTTCCAAACTGCTTTTATCGATGGAGAAAGGGAATCTTTCCAGCATGCAGGGAAAATCACTGGATGAGCTTGAAGTGGACGGTTTGTAAAGAAATTAACACTTACAACACACCTGATACTGTTTTAAATTTTATATATGCTGCCATATAATAAGCAAAAATATTTCCAACTTTGATTTGTTTTTATGTGCAGCTTTTCATGCGAGAACTACTAATACTATTTTCCAGATGAAATTGCATTCAGCGGCACTGAAGACGAGGACAGTGGGAGCGAATCCGATAACTGTGGCACAGCAGGCAGAGCATCAGAGTTTGGAACTAGCGAGCCTGTAGATGCTACATCTGAATCTACAATCACAGAGCAGGTCCATGACTTTGAAGATTCAGGTAGGTTCCCTCACTTTATACTTGTCGCTGTTCACCAAATGTTCTTTAAATTCAATTTGAAACTAAAGTATTGTGAAATTGTGTGTTTAGCAGGAACAGTGTCGTCCACAGTAACTGAGACCGCCCCTCTCTCTGAAGGTAAGCCAAGTTTGATGGTAGAGCACCTTTTAAAGTAGTTACATTAGACACAAAAAGGCATTGATGCAAGGTATAGAAGAAAGAAAAGGCAAAATGAGAAGACATACGATTTAAAAAGAGTGAGGAGCGCCCAAGTAGTTCACGCTAAAGTTCACTTTCAAGAAAAATGCAAAACAAATATTTTAAAAAGTGGTATGAATATATATATATCTCTATCTATCTATATCCCTTAATTCATTGAAGATGGGATTGAAGATTGTGGTAAATATAACTAATACCAGATCTGTTAAAAAATGTATCATTATTTATAAACTAAAACATAACATGGCCGTAGTGAATTTCATTCTACCCGTTTCAGGCACACATACGAATGAGTGTACTACACTCATTGGACCCATTTAAATGTTTCACCCTGATTTTCACTGTGACCAGAGACTCCTGGTCTGGTAAGAAAATTGCAGGCTTGACTAATCCTATTTAAAATATGTTGTAGTCCATACATATTTATACAGTAACCGACTGACTCACTTTTTATTGTTTTGTCTCGACTCTTGGAAATAGCTTTAAGCGGGTTTTAGTAATAGTTTTAAGGTTTATCAGAAGCCATAACATTCACAATGGCTAATAATACTTTATGGAAGGATTTTGAGAAGGAAGTTATCACGGCAACAAACCATTATCATTCATGTACAAAACACATTAATCTCATCCAAGGAGACCGATGCATTTTACCAAATTCCGCTGCTTTCGATCTGCAGTCTCAGGACAGACACAAACCGTTAGGTACAAAACGTTGTAGTAAATAGCTATTAGTACCAGAAATGCTGGCACTTATTTTGCTGGATGAAGTGGCATTGCTTTTCCCCTCTGTGCTAGCACCGACACTAAATCAACACAGCTTGCCTTTTTCCAGAGCAGACCATAGTCTGAAGATTATGACTAATATTTTCAAGGTCAATATTGAACTTTCAGGCCCAATTCCCACTGTTAATCCAATGTGGATGTTAATTCAATAATTTTTTTAACTGTGAATTGGATCTTAATTAAAGTTCCAGTGTTGATTGTTCATTTATTTCTTGTTCTATGCCAAATATATGTAAAACAATATCAATATCCAGGTAACTTTCATCAAAATCCCCATAAAGTCCCTTTCTTTTCTCAGCAAAACAGTTTCAAATGTTTGAAGTCTTCAAAATGTATCCGATCAAACAAAACTTTGAGCCACGAAGTAGCCACACCAGTGATATCACCTTTTTGTTGATCTTGGTAACAATGTGGAGACAGACAACAAGAGATGTGCATTTGAATATCGGTGGGAAGAAAATGTACTTCCGCCGGTCTGCGTTGTCAGTGGCTCAGCAGAGAGCTCTAGGTACCGGTCATCTGCATGTACTGGCTACGGTGCAGTGATACTGTGCTGTTTCAAAATCTGCAAGGTTTCCCTTCCATCTCTCTACCAACTGGTGAGGTGTGTAAAGCCAACAGTCCTCTGTAGCTCCATATCATGCTAAACTCTAAGCCTGCCCACTCTTTAGCTGTCCAATCAAATGTGAAGAATTTGATCCCACTTGTTACTGTACACAGCTCAAATATTCTGTTTCATTGGAGATTGCGTCACAGTATAGAAGGTAAATACGCTTCACTGAGACTTTTAACTCAACATTGTTTTTTTTCTTTAATTTCCAATCTAGTGTGTTAGAGTACAGAACCAAAAAAACAGAAATGGTTTCCCTCATGCACTGTAATGAGTTATCTATTGAAATATAAAAAGGTTCAGCCACTTTAAAATGTTAAAGATGTTATCACAGTAATTTGTTGTAAGTTTTACTGCTTAACATATTCCTAAGTGTCCGTACTTGATTGCTTCATTTTGCCAATACATTTTGTTTTCTGTTTGTGTGATCGTCTTGTCTACTTTGTATATCTTCCAGGAAAAGATGCTGGGTCCAGAAGAGGGACAAAGAAAGCGTGGTCCAAGGCTGAGGTTGCAGCAGTAATGCGGCACTTCAAAAATCACATTCGTAAAGGTCACCTGGCCTCCAAGAACGAATGCAGTCACTGCAAGTTGGTGGAAGGACCAGTCTTGGAACAAAGAACTGTGCAAAATGTCAGAGACTTCGTTCGGAATCGGGGAACAGCTGAAAAAAGACAGTCACAGAAGCTGTAAACAAATATCCTTTTTTGTTATTTTGTTTTTTTTGGCAGGAAAGTTAATGTTCATGTGTTCTCTCTCGTTCTCTCTTTCTTTCTCGCTCTCTTTCTTTCTCGCTCTCTGTCTCTGTCTCTCTCTCTTTCTTTCTCTCTCGCTCTGTCTCTCTCCCTCGCTCTCTGTGTCTCTGTCTCTCTGTCTCTCTCTGTCTCTCTCTGTCTCTCTCGCTCGCTCTCTCTCTGTCTCTCTGTCTCTCTCTCGCTCTGTCTCGCTCGCTCTCTCTCTCTGTCTGTGTCTCTCTCTCTGTCTGTGTCTCTCTCTCTGTCTGTGTCTCTCTCTCTGTCTGTGTCTCTCTCTCTGTCTGTGTCTCTCTCTCTTTTTCTCTCTCTGTCGCTGTCTCTCTTTTTCTCTCTCTGTCGCTGTCTCTCTTTTTCTCTCTCTGTCGCTGTCTCTCTCTCTCTGTCTCTGTCGCTCTCTCTTGTTCTCTTCGGTTTGTCAAGAGTTGTTTACAAAAAATTAAGTCTGTGGCCTGAGTTTGAACTTAATAAACTTGACTGAATGATAAAGCGCCCCACCTCTTGTTTTTTTTCATGTTAAATGAAAGCCAGATATTGAAGCCAGGTTCAGGCACTCGCTGATTCTCTCTAGATAGATAGATAGATCTATCTATACACATACTGTCTCACTCTGGAGGTGGCCAACTTGCATGCCTCCAATTTGGTCATCTATTAAGATTAGTTTTGATATTAAATTAACTGTTCCAGTAATGCTGTGTCCTGTCAGGTGTGTGTATTTATGTTAATGAGGAGGGCGGGCTTATTGTCCCTTTAAAGACCCAACAGTGTTTTTTTGGTCCTCATAAGTCACACTTTTGTCAAAAATAGAAATGTCTGCCTATACCACAATAGAATTAGGTTGCTGTGTATTGAAGTTGTTTTGGTTGTATCTGAAATCTAAAGTGAGCTGAATTTTTTTCAGATTTTTTAAAGTGTTTTAACCGAACTGCCAAAGCTGTGGGACCTCAGGAAAGGGTAGTCCATCCAAACCACAACCGGGCCTGTATGGCGAAAAAGTCCGCCTATTACATATCCACCAGTATGTGTGTGTGTGTGTGTGTGTGTGTGTGAGAAAGTCCTACAGGTGAAAATTCCTAGATGAGATTATTGAAATTCCTGGAGGTGGAATAAAAATAGCTAAATAACGTGATAACATTGATTAATAAGTCATAGGATCGCTAAGCAGAGGCATGTAAGACTTACTGCCGATAAGCAGATGGGCACTAAATCTCAGGAATACTAAGCGGTATATTTTTGAGAAGAAAATAAAATGAAAATGATACTATAAAAAAAGTACTAATGGTGCGTTCACACCAAACGCGGCGCTAATTATTCGCGCGAGTAGATTACATACAAAGTCTATGCACAGACGCGATGAGACTGGAGTGACGCAAATCTGCGCTTGCGCGGCACGTTTGGCGCGGCGCCAATTCGGGCGAAGTCACGGGAATTTACGTCAAACCCCAAAATGCCCCAAACGCGTGAGTTGAAATTTTTCAACTTCGGCAGAAAAATGGCGTGACGCTGCGACGCGATAGCCTATCAGCGTTGAGATATTTCTCCTGTCATCACAGACGTCCTGCCGTTGTTTGAATCAGGAAATAAATACTGTAGCCGTCTGTGTTCACCCAGAGCTCTACGATACCTCATATCAATAGAGACCGGACCAAACTATGTGTATAAATGTGTGTGTGTGTGTGTGTGTGTGTGTGTAAACCTTGCGGAGAGAACTAACTAAACATGAATTCAGACATTTTACAAATTGGCATCATGACGTAGTTATTTCTGAGTCCCTTTTTGTCGGTTTATTGGCGTTGAATCACAGCCAAATCAGTTTATTTTGTGTTCATACAGCTGTAGTAAACAGCGACAGTGAATACAGCTCGATACAATTCCCAGAGCTCGTCTGGACTGTTATGAACCAGACATAACGGCGTTTAGTTTCCCGGGATATCTGGGACTTAAATAGAGGTTAGTATTTCTTCCACGTTGATGGCGGACAGTTGAACGGCAGCCACACCCCCTCTCTGGCGTGTCCAGCGCGATTCACGCGAATGAACACAAATAGTCCCCGGCGAGAATGACGCGATTAACGCGGCGCGAATTGTTCTCGATTGGTGTGAACACGGCATAACAGGAAAAATAGAGTTAAAAGCACTGACAGAATTTATCAAACCAAATAATGCTCCTCTGTCCACAGTTTGTTTAACAGTTCATTAAGTGCACATCAATTAAACACCAACTGCAATTAATACATACTGGGGGTGTAACGATACGCGTATTTGTATTGAACCGTTCGCTACGAGGCTCACGGTTCGGTACGCATGACGAACCGAATACGTTTGAATAAAAAAAATCTCTTTTGCAAGATGTAAGTAACAATACTACATAACATTAAGGAGCAGTTTTTGTTTTTTATGCTTATGTGTTGCTAAGAAGACACCCCAGAAGATGGGTCACTCAGGTATAGTTCCATCATTGTTCAAAGTCAAAGAATAACTTTATGATGTTAGTTGTAAGGAATCAATATATTTTAAAATCAAGTACATTTCTCTGGCATTTATAGTTTTCTACTGTACCGAAACGTACCGAACCGTGGCTCCACTGTATCGTACCGAACCCAACCGTGAATTGTGTGAACCGTTACACCCCTAATAAATACAGGATTTAATGACATGACACACTCCTATAATCTAGGATCCTTTGTGAATATGGCCCAGTTTTATGGTTAGTACTCCTCAGAAAGTGAAAAGAGTTGTATAATGTGTTCACTGTATCTCTGGCGGAGCTTTGTCAAGTCTGAGAAAATACCACCGATGATGTCATGGTTATGGCATCAGGATTAGCTCACCTTGGTCTTGGAGACTACACATGTACAAACCTTTCTTACAAACTGAAGGTGTGGGGTTTGAAAGATGTGACCAGACTGTTACCAGACAAGGAGGGTCTAATGAAAGTGTAGGACTCAGCATTTTGGGAATTTAGTAAAATGTTGTTTTTTGGCTTCTGTTGCATCATTTCCTTTTTTAATCTGTCCCATGTGAGTTCCCCGAAATAATAAGAGAACAATACTAAATCCCTGGAATATCTCTTTAAAATCCAATAAAAACCAATAGTGATCATTTTGAATGAGATTTCTGTTGAACTGTTGTTTTTTTTCTGTGACGTCAGTATTTCCTTCTCTGTCTGTCTCTTGTGTGTCAACTGCTGAATATTTTGCAACCTGCTGAGTAAAATGAGAATAGAGTGAGTTATAGTTGTATTACATATTTATAGCTACAGTTGGTAACTCTGCTCTAATTGGCTGTTTTTCTTCGGGCGTGGTGGAATCTTGTAAATGCCATTAGGAGATCTAAAAGGAGGCAGAGGCCCCTGTTGTTTTCATAGATTATCTGTCTCATGTACTTCTGTCAGGATATAGTGACAGTTTGAGCAAACATGACAAAAAGTTATTTTTATGAAAGTTACCAACTGCAGTTTTAAGTTACAGGTGATTATTGAACCTTTGAGATTGGCCCTAGTCGTATTCGTTCCTGCTATGGCTGATTAGAAGCCCCAGTAGTCCTACCTTTCACAGGATGGCACACCTAGAAAATGGACTGGGGGGGACTCTGTTCAAAAGGCTAAACTTGAATGTCCTCGCAGGGGGAAGGTATCTGAAGCATGTGCAGAGAGTCTTCTCTCTGCAGCCCTTGCTAGGACATTTCAGGACAATTGTAATAGGATTGTGTTGCTATATATAGAACGGATAGAGTGCGGTTAGAAGTGTTGACTCATTCTTTCCTCCCCCAACAGGAAGAATCAATCGACAGGTGGACACCCCCAAGAAAAGCTTTATACCAAAATAAAATAACAAAAATAAATATGAATTTCAAAAGAGACTGATAATGACTGACAGGAAACACTGCGACATGCTGTTTCTAAATGAAACAAAACTGTGGTGCCTCATGCACTGTGTGCTGGTGAGTCATTATGAAAACCTGGTGAGTTGATTACAACTGAGAGTGATTGTATTTGGAATTTAAAGACACACTCCATGATTTTGTCAGAACTTCCGACTGAACTAGAGGAAACAAGTATAAGCGATGAAATGAGCATCAATCTTAAATACGGCTGTTTTTTTCCAGACAAGATGATAGGTTTGGAGCTAAAAGACAATTACATAAAGATATAATAAGTACAGCCCTGTTGGCAGAAACATTTTTTGCATTTTGCTTTTCCGAAAACCATTGAAACGTTGAATGTGCACATTTCTTTTGTTTGACTCTGGAAGTTTTTGCATACAGGAAATGACGAGTTATAAATTCCACACAGCGTGGGTGGGAGATGCAGCGGGTGGCCACTGGTCTTATCCTGCGTGAAAATAAAACTAACCGTTGACTTAAAGCATGTTACAGATCAATATTACGCTTGTTACTATATATTATGCCATGAAGTCGTCTAAGGGCCGATGTTATTTATTTACGGTGTTTATTTATGTTGTTATATCACGTAGTCACATTACGTTATGTTGTCAAGTTAAATGTTTACATTATATTGTTATGTTACATTGTTACATTACACGGTTACGTTAAGTTGTCATGTAAAATTGTTATGTTATGTTGTTATATTATGTTACGACGTTATGTTACGATGTTATATTGTTACATGATGTGTTACGTTACGTTGTTACGTTACGTTGTTACGTTACGTTGTTACGTTACGTTGTTACGTTGATACATTACGTTGTTATGTTACGTTACGCTACGTTACGTTGTTACGTTACGTTGTTACGTTACGTTGTTACGCGTAACGTTAAGTTGTTATGTTAAGTTGTTATGTTAAGTTGTTATGTTAAGTTGTTGAATTGATACGATACATTCTTACGTTACGTTGTTACATAATTATTTAATTTCAAACCATTATTTTTTTAAATATTAATGACACAGTTTTGGTTCAGAAACATTCACAGTTAACGTATATTGTGATTTGCAGAAACGTACAACGCCAAAATTTGTTCTGCCGATTGGGTTGTGTCAAGAAGAGTTGAGCCCACAGAGCTGCCTCGGTAAACATGTTGGCACATTCAAGGGAGAGTCAGGATATAAAAGCACAAAGCATATACTCAGAATAAGGTGTAATCAAAAGATAAAGTGTATGAATTATATAACGAAATGTTTAATCAAAATGTAACGAATGTTTAATGCATAGAGTGATTTAACAATTGTAATAAGTATCTAAAAAATGTCCTGTGTAACCGGAGCTGCGATAAAAGTGTTTGTCAGGATGACTTGACAGAAAATAGGAAACAGATGTTATGGGTGGGGTTAGGAAAAGACTGTTGCAAGAGATGAGTCATAGAGGCATGATACAGGATGGAGCCTGGACATGTCTGGACATGAATGAACCCAACGCCCTCTCCAGAGGGTGGGGGGATGAGATCATGTATTGAACAGGAGGGGGCTGACAGCCCAAATGATGGATAAAAGGAGACGTTTGCAAACAGCAAACTGGGATTTCAACACGGGTGCCGTCCAAGTGCACCGATGAGAAGATACGGACGATTGCAACTGAAGTATTGAGGACTTCGTCTCTGTTCACGGAAAGAAGACCGCTGTTCGTGGACAATAAGATTTAAAGACGGAGGTTTCCTCTCCCCACTGCTCGATTCTTAACAACTGGACAACGGAGAAGACGCAGCAGCCCTAGAAAGACTTTGTACTGAGTTTTGAGGACTATTGAACGGACTTCGCTGCAGAGCGGGAGGACCGAGGGTCTGGCCAGACCTTCGCTCCTAACAACTCCAAAATAACCTTTTCATCGCACCTTTGAAAATCCAGCTCCAACCGAGCCATCTCGGCAACTAAAACTAATGAGTATAACCTGAGAAGAAAATTAACGTAACGAATCAAGTGTAGTAACATTTTATGTGAGCTGTAGCTTAACCCTTGCAAACTAACTAAATATAACCTGCAATAAATATCTAATCTGCATTTAAAGTAAATTTCTCAAGTGCATTCATTTGCTCAAGTAGTAAAAAGTTCCTTGTGGCAGTAAAAGGTTAAACTCATTGTATGTCAAACAACTGAGTTCTGAAAGGTTATCCTAGAGACCGAATCCACTTAACAACCCCTTACGGTTTTAGAAAGAAGTAATCCTAGCCATTAAAACCTAACCTGGCATTTACCAAGAGCACGGATCCATAAGAGGGAAGCTGCCATAACCGACGCGACTGGTGGGAGCGCCCGGGGCCAGGACTGGTCTCTCGGCCGAGCGCGCTCAGACCGGAGGAAGCAGGGTAGACGTCGGGAGTAACGGCAGTTAGCGGAGCCAGGCGAGTTCCCTCGCCAGAACACCAGCTCGACAATCTTTTAATAGAGAGCTGAGTCAGTAAGTAGCCCCGTATCGGGCCAGAAGTATCCCAGGATCTAACAGTTGATAAGTAACAACGATATCGTATAGGCTGTCTATTTAGTGTAAAATCTCAATCTTCAAAGGAACCAGTAAGTAACTGTAGTTAAGTTATAAAAATAATAAACAATATCATCTATGCATTTTCTGCTATGTAGGAAATATTTGTATCTGTATGGGTTAATGTTTTCCATCTTTTTACAGCTCTTTGTACTTTGGACTGGTCTGGGCTAGAATCGATGGAAGGCAAAAACCTGCACTTTAAAGTCAGGACACAAACATATCATATTATCTCATTATATCTGTAACAACAATAAACTGTGTAGAAAAGTGAAATTATATGACATCACTGCTCTGTTATTCAATGATGCCACTTTTTATTTCAATACTCGGTACCTTGATCATTCATTGAACTTCTTTATTCTGTCTTCAATGATAAATTGTAATAATTAAAACGATATAACATATCAATATAATAAGGTAGAAAACAAATAATTTCAATTAAAAATGGAATCACAAATTAAATTTATAAAAAATATATATATATTGTCTTTGGCTTTTCCACTCCTATCATTTTAATGCCAAGAGTTATTTTATATAAAAAATGTAATCAAATGAGTTTTAATAATTTAACAGCAGAATATGCAGAATGTGTGCATCTTTTTCTTTTTCATATATTTATGCATTCATATATGTTACTGTTTCAAGCGTACTTATTAAACTGCGATTAATTAGAATAAGTTACAACCAGTACTTTGTTTCTTGAATACATATGCCTTTGTTTAATTTAAAGACATGATAATGTACTAACTAAAGGAGGAGTCAGTTATTCATCTAGAGATGCTACTGGGATGGATTGAGCAGCAGTGATAGCAAATACTGTGTGACTGATGTGCAGGAAATGATCAGTGAACAAAAGATCAACATTAATTAAGTTCACTAATCTTTCTGTCTTTTTATGTTGCTATGACATCTGTCCCTCAGACTCAAGAGAATTCCCGTGAAATCATCTGATGGAAGGATTGTCTCTGCCATTTCCGGTCTGGCCTATCAGGGTCATGTCAAAGGACACAGCGCATTACAGCATTACACCGTGCAGTATTTCTGCTGCTTCATAATCCTCATTCTGACTGAGTGACTTTGTCCTTAGTTTAAGACAAAAAACACAGACTTTTGAGACAAAATTGCAACACCAGCAAGAAAAAGAAAACAGAAGGAAACAAAGTGAAAAAGGAGAGAGAAGACAGACGGAAAGCCAAGGAGAGACAAGACAGACGGACATGGAGGACAGGTGTATCAAAGTGTGTCCACCCTGCAGCGTCTTAATGGCTTAATGGCTGCCACATGCTGCGACCTTGGCACTGCAGGGGCAGATTTAAAGCAGTACCCCCCACTGTTCAATCCCTCCCACTGTTCAATCCCTCCCACTGTTCAATCCCCCCACTGTTCAATCCCTCCACTGATCAATCCCTCCCACTGTTCAATCCCTCCCACTGTTCAATCCCCCCACTGTTCAATCCCCCCCACTGTTCAATCCCCCCCACTGTTCAACCCCCCCACTGTTATATATAGATATATAGGTATATATCTATATATATATATCTATATATATGTCGATATATATATGTATATATAGGTATATAAACATATATACGTATATATATAGGTATATATATATACCTATATATGTATATATATAGGTATATATATATATATACCTATATATATATACCGATATATATACCTATATATATATTTATATACATATATATACCTATATATATATATATATATATATATATACCTATATATATATATATATAGGTATATATATATATATATACCTATATATATATATACATATACCTATATATATGGTATTTAAATGCAGCCTTATATTTACCTGTGCTAATTGCATGGAAACTTCATATAAACCAGCCATTTTATAGGTCTCTCTATCTATACACGTGTATGTTCATAACTTCCTTTCATAGCTGTGATTGTCCAAGGTCACGGCATGTTAAAAATGGTTAATTGTCTTGGGAGCATGACTGTGCTCAGTAGATTTTATTGCAAAGATCAGGAGGTGAACAAAAATGACCATTCATCCCCCGGGGACAATGAATATCAACAACGAGATATTGACACACAGTATCTACATCGGAACCACAGACAAAGAAGAGGGGTGGATCGAGAGTTAGAGAGGAAATCAGAGAAATTGACAGGGAGCGAAAAGACAAAATGGAATGAAAGAGTGGATGAAGTGACAGGGCAGAGAAACCCAAGCCCTGATCACAGTTTTGATTGAGTTTTTTTGCATTTGCAGGCCTTCATAAAGTTCTCACACATGTTGGTTTTGTTGTGGACCTTGAAACAGTTGAAAAGAACCATTGATCATTTTGTAGCTGTTCTTGTGTTTTCAAGAGAGTTCCATGCAACTCATGCTGAGATTCTTCTAGACGTCTGTATGAATGTATTGGAGCAATTTAAGAACATTTAATTAAGCTAGTCTTTTAGACATTTTGATCTGTTCTGTTTTTCTGACTTAATTCAATTATTATCTCAGAATTCTGTGAAAAGTTTTCATGAAAGTAAAATATATTTTTCTCTTTTTTTCTGAACTAACGAACCTTAACCTTAAGAACCTTCTACTTGAGCACTCAATTTCATGGAAGTAAACATGTCCCGCTGGTTTTTGTTTTTTTAAATCGTTTTTTTGGGGGTCTGGGTTTGAGGCATTGGGACAGGCAGGACATGTTTGCTTCTGTTTAATCAAGCTAGTAAGTAAATCAAAGCTTCCTTCGGGATTTTAAAGTATCTCGCTAATTCAGAAAAAAACTGCAAATGTATATTATTTTCTCAAGTGAAAGCATTTTGCTTCCAAAGGTGAGGAAACAAAATTACTCGGAAAGTTTGAGACGGAGGCAGAACCGTGAACCATGTATTTTCTAATACCCTCTGTGGTTACATGTCTGTAGGAGCCAAATTGAATGTGATGTTAAATATTCACTTGTATTTACATGTTTAACTGTAATCACATCTGTTTCTACTTTGAATGTTACAAGGATGTCGTTATAATTTGTTGTAGTAAGAAATACATGTAAGTGACAGACAACTGTCCCTTTAAGGACACTGCGACAGTTACTGACAGTTGTGAGTAATATCTGAAGCAGTATGGAGCCGCACAGTTTTCCGACCGTGTTTTGGATCGTGTTATGAAACGTGTTACAGGGAACGATCTACGTGGATTAAGTTGTGGATAACCGGTGGATACGTATAGTTATGTCGAAGTAATCAGCGTACTTTTAGGAAGAAAGGAAGTTGATTGACTGACTTGTACGAAGGAAATGGATCAATAAAACACGTATTGCTTTCATCTACGAGCGGCGTCGGTGTGAGCTATGTGCTAAGGACTAGAAACACGCGTCAACTAAAGGTTTACTTACTGCTAAAGATTTGGACGCTACATTAGTCGGAAAACTCGCTCCTCACGGATTATCGATGACGAGGAAATTACGACGCGAGGTGCCAGGCTAGAGTTTTGGACGGACTCCGGTAAACATGTGCTAATAAGCTAGCTTGCTTCGTACTGATGATCGTGGAGTGTTATGCCGGTAGCGTAACTCTAGGAGCTGTCAATCAAGTTCACGTGGATAAGGTGCATTAACAGTATTACTGTGAAGCAAAGGAACCTGATTGAAACGCTATGATGGAAGAAGAAGAGTTTGTCAAAGGGAAAAGGCAAGTGATAATGACAGAGAAGGCTGTAGATGAAACAAGGAATAAGCTAATATAGCAAAGACGGAGTAAGCTAGCTCAGCTAACGAGCAAAACCAGGGAAATAGAGCGACTACGGGAGGAGGATCCTGATGTTAGCACTATAAAACGAAAACTGAGAGTTGACTATGAAGGGTTACTCAGAGACTTTGAAGAGAAGAACTATGCTCTGAAACAGTTCCTGACTGAAGAGGAATACATGAATGATCAGCTTTGTTGGTTTGAACCTAAAGCACATGAGGCCAACATTTTCATTGCTAAAACTGAAAGATGGATAGAGTTGTTTGATGAACGTGCTGAGCAAGCAAAGCTATGTGATGATGAAATCAAGCCCTCGGATAGCATATCCACAATACTGTCTACCACGAGTAGAAAGAGTAAGAAACATGGGAAAGTGGGAGTAAGAAAGTGGGGGTTCTGTGTCATCCACAGCATCATCTATTCGCCTTAAAGCAGAAGTGGAGAGAGCTACATTGCTAGCTAAGGTTGCCACATTAAAACGAAAACAAGAATTGGAAAAACAGGAAGCTGAATTAAAGGCTAAAAGAGAGGAGTTGGAGTTGAACATTGCTTTAGCAACTTCAGATGCTAAGCTTAAAGTGTTGGAAGATTTTGGCATGGGACGCATGTCGATAGTACATTCAACGCCAGGAATAAACGATGTTAGAGAAAACTTAGCATCAAGAGAAAGGCACGAGCATCGCAGCCATGTGGAAACTGGTCCAGTTCATCTTCCTAATCCACAGCCAAGCGATTATGGTCGTTCAGTGCAGCCACCCAGGAACGCTGAAATCAGTGGCAATGTTGTGGAGACATTGTGCAGTGTTATGCAGCAGCAAGCCAACATCTCAGAGCTAATGATGAAGCAGCAAAAAGGATCAACTTTGCCGTCGTTGGACATTCCCACCTTTAAAGGAGACCTGCACGATGACCATCTGT
Organism: Melanostigma gelatinosum; assembly: GCF_949748355.1. NCBI lineage: Eukaryota > Metazoa > Chordata > Actinopteri > Perciformes > Zoarcidae > Melanostigma > Melanostigma gelatinosum. The sequence goes on along the minus strand of NC_136648.1, from coordinate 24,815,620 downwards.
TCATAAGGGCCTTCGAGCATGGAGTAGAGGACCGTACTGATAATACCAAGGATAGGCTCTACTATATGGAGCAGTTTACTAGTGGTCAGCCCCGAGAGCTAATTAGAAGCTGCCTCCACATGGATCCTGAGAGAGGATACAACAAAGCCAAGCAGCTTCTCAAGGAACAGTTCGGAAATGAGCACAAACTTGCTGTGGCCTACATCGAATTAAATTAAATTGGGCTCCCATCAAACCTGAGGACGGTGAGTCTTTAAACGCCTACTCACTTTTCCTTACTGGATGCTGCAATGCCATGATGGATATTAGCTACCTGGAGGAAATGAACAATGCTGCCAACATGAAAGCTGTTGTCACAAAGCTACCATACAAGTTGAGAGAAAGATGGAGGGGAATCGCATGTGACATTGAGGAATGGCAGGACAGGAAAGTCAACTTTAAAGACCTTGACGACTTTAACCGTAGACAAGCCAAAATCGCTACGCATCCAATATTTGGCGATCTAAGGGATAGCGAATCAGCTAAGTCAGCTACAAAGGTGCATGCAGAGGCAAAGACACAGGATTGGAGAAGCAAGAAAACATTCACTACAAGCGTGATGCACATGGACCACAAGGTTAAAGACTTTGAACCAAGCATGCAAAAGGGTCCCTCAGACATTGTTGCAACAAACTCATGCATATTTTGAAAAGGACAACACAGCATAGACTCATGTAAAACGATGAGAGGGAAGCCACACAAAGAAAAAATTAAATTTTTGCATTGCAAAGGACTGTGTTTCAGCTGTTTAAGGCATGGACATATGAGCAGGAGCTGCAGTGAAAGGCTTTGCTGTCAGGTGTGTTCTTTAACACATCCCACACTCCTGCATATGAAAAGACGAGACGATGCAACTGAACAGGAAAGCAAAGCTACTGACAATACAGAGAGAAGTGGTGGTCTTCCAGTCACTAGTGCAATGATATGCGCTGGAAATAAACTATGTGGAGTCACTGGGGCCGGCGAAGAAGAGTGCATACTCTCAATAGTTCCTGTCCGAGTCAAAACAACAAAAGGAAATAAAACAGTGGAAACGTATGCCTTCCATGATCCAGGAAGTACGGGCTGCTTCTGCACAGAAAAGTTGATGAACCAACTTAAAGTCAGTGGAAGGAGAACAAGCATCTTACTGAGAACGATGGGTGATGAAAGACCTGTTGACACTTACGAGGTGTCCGGCATAGAAGTCAGTGATCTGTCTGAGGACAACTTCTTTGAGCTCCCAAATGCCTTCAGTAGAAAAAACATTCCTGTAAACAAAGAGAACATTCCACGTCAAGAGGATTTGAAAGGATGGTCTCACCTTAAAGACGTGAGAATTCCTGTAATCAATGCAGACGTCGGATTGCTCATCGGAGCTAATGCGCACAAGGCCATGGAGCCATGGCAGGTTGTGAACAGTGTCAACGACGGACCCTACGCCACAAGAACTAGGCTAGGATGGACTGTAAATGGACCATTAAGAGAGCTAATTAGAAGCTGCCTCCACATGGATCCTGAGAGAGGATACAACAAAGCCAAGCAGCTTCTCAAGGAACAGTTCGGAAATGAGCACAAACTTGCTGTGGCCTACATCGATAAAGCCTTAAATTGGGCTCCCATCAAACCTGAGGACGGTGAGTCTTTAAACGCCTACTCACTTTTCCTTACTGGATGCTGCAATGCCATGATGGATATTAGCTACCTGGAGGAAATGAACAATGCTGCCAACATGAAAGCTGTTGTCACAAAGCTACCATACAAGTTGAGAGAAAGATGGAGGGGAATCGCATGTGACATTGAGGAATGGCAGGACAGGAAAGTCAACTTTAAAGACCTTGACGACTTTAACCGTAGACAAGCCAAAATCGCTACGCATCCAATATTTGGCGATCTAAGGGATAGCGAATCAGCTAAGTCAGCTACAAAGGTGCATGCAGAGGCAAAGACACAGGATTGGAGAAGCAAGAAAACATTCACTACAAGCGTGATGCACATGGACCACAAGGTTAAAGACTTTGAACCAAGCATGCAAAAGGGTCCCTCAGACATTGTTGCAACAAACTCATGCATATTTTGAAAAGGACAACACAGCATAGACTCATGTAAAACGATGAGAGGGAAGCCACACAAAGAAAAAATTAAATTTTTGCATTGCAAAGGACTGTGTTTCAGCTGTTTAAGGCATGGACATATGATGTTGGCGGCGCGCGTAGTCGCAGCGACCTCTCGCTCCTCCGACAATGCAGTGGTTTGTTTATTTAATAAGAGTCCGTCAGAAAGTTTGTCATGTTCGTCTCGTCTGTCTACGTTGGAGTATAAATACAATCAACAGGCTCTGCTAAACATCAGCAAGCTTCACTATACTTTGGACACTTCAATAGAGTCCATCATCGGGGAACTCGGATTACTCCGCCAGCCCGGGGCCACGTCGTACTCTAACACGGCGACCACATCCCCGGTAAGGAGACTACCTCACCAGCCCGTGACCACATCGGACTCTACTGCGACCACAGCCCCGGTAAAGAGACATCGGAAACGGTGTGCGAGGAAGCAGAAGAGGGGTAAACGCGGAGGTATCCGAGCTAGGCTAGCGGCTAGCCCTACTCGTCCAGCCATACCATCCATCATCCTGGCTAACGTACGGTCTCTGGACCACAAAATGGACCACATACGACTGCTGAGGTCAGGAAATAGGACAGTGAGTAACTGCTGTGTGCTTGTTTTTACTGAAACATGGCTAAATGACAATATCCCGGACTCCGCTGTGCAACTCGATGAGCTAACATGCTATCGGGCGGACAGGGCCCATGCTAACGGATGTAAACAAAGAGGCGGGGGCGTGTGTGTCTACATACGTGACGTGTGGTGCCGAGACGCTGTGGTAGTATGCAGACACTGTTCACCACTGGTGGAGTTTATGATCATAAAGTGCCGTCCTTTCTACCTGCCGAGGGAATTTAATGCAGTCTTGCTAGTTGCAGTATATATCCCTCCAACCTCCAACAACAGTGACAGGAGTGCGGCACTCTGTGAACTGCATCATGCCATCAGTGAACAACAGACGGCTCACCCGGATGGTTTCATTGTCGTCGCAGGAGATTTTAATCATGCAAACCTTAAGACTGTTCTTCCAAATCTCTACCAGCATGTAAAATTCCCAACAAGGGAGAAAAACATCCTGGATTTAGTCTACACTTCACTTAAAGGAGCATACAAGGCCACCCCTCTCCCCCACATTGGACTCTCTGACCACCTCACTGTTATGCTAACGCCAGCATACAGGCCCAGAGTGAGAGTGAAAAAACCGGTTCGAAAAGAGATCACAGTGTGGCCCGAAGGATCAAGATCTGCTCTCAAGGACTGTCTCGCTACAACAGACTGGGACATGTTCAAACATGCAGCCACGTACAATAACAATATAGACAATGAGGAGCTCACAGACACTATTCTTTCCTACATCCGGAAATGCACAGATGATGTAACGGCTAAAAAGACCATCACCACTAGGGCTAACAAGAAGCCTTGGCTGACAGGGGCCGTCCATCAGCTGCTGCGGGCCAGAGACAAAGCCTTCAATGCCGGAGATAGAAATGGCCTGAAAACAGCGAGAGCCAACCTGTCCCGGGGCATTAGAAAAGCAAAACAGGACTACTCTGAAAAAAGCATCAACCACTTCAAGGACAGCAGAGACACACGCAGCCTGTGGCAGGGCATCCAGACCATAACGGACTACAAGCCTGCTTCACAGACCTGTGATGACAACATCTCTCTGCTGAACGACCTCAACAGCTTCTTCGCACGGTTTGAATCAACAAACACCACTAGCCCACAGAAAACCTCACCCTCCCCCCACGACCAGGCCCTGTGCCTGTCTGCTGCAAGTGTGAAAAGAGCACTCTCCACCATCAATCCCCGAAAAGCAACAGGCCCAGACAACATCCAAGGCCGCACACTAAGGGACTGCGCAGAGGAGCTAACAGATATCTTCACTGTTATCTTCAACACTTCTCTGAGTCAAGCTGCTGTCCCATCACACCTCAAAACCTCCATCATCATACCTGTACCCAAGAAACCGGCTCCATCCTGCTTCAATGACTATCGCCCCGTGGCACTGACCCCCATCATTATGAAGTGTTTTGAACGGCTAGTCATGGCCCACATCAAGTCCATCCTCCCCCCCACCATGGATCCCTCTCAGTTTGCATACAGAGCAAAACGTTCCACAGAGGACGCAATCTGCTCTGCTCTCCACCCAGCCCTCACCCACCTAGAAAAAGCAGACTCGTATGTAAGAATACTTTTCATAGACTTCAGCTCAGCATTTAATACCATAATCCCACAACAACTCATCTGCAAACTGGACCAGCTGGGGTTCAACACCCCACTGTGCAATTGGGTCCTGGACTTCCTCAGTGAGAGGCAACAAGCAGTACGTGTCGGCAACAACACCTCACGCAGCATCACCCTAAGCACTGGGGCCCCACAAGGCTGTGTGCTCAGCCCCCTGCTCTTCACCCTGCTGACTCACGACTGCGAACCTACATACAGCACCAATCACATGGTGAAGTTCGCAGACGACACCACTCTGGTTGGTCTCATCACCAAGAACAATGAGACCAACTATAGGAAGGAGGTCAACCTTCTGACCACGTGGTGCAGCGACAACAATCTCCTGCTGAATGTCACCAAAACTAAGGAGATTGTTGTTGACTTCAGGAGACGCCACACTGTACACCTGCCACTGACCATCGATGGTGCTGCTGTGGAGCAAGTAGAAAGCACCAAATTCCTGGGGGTGCACATCACTGACGACCTCTCCTGGGCCACCAACTGCGCATCACTGGCAAAGACAGCCCAGCGGCGCCTCTACTTCCTTCGCAAGCTGAAGAGAGTAAAAGCCCCCACATCAGTGCTGACATCATTTTACAGGGGCACCATTGAAAGCATCCTATCCAGCTGCATCACTGTGTGGGGTGGTAGCTGCACCCAACACAGCAGGAAAGCACTCCAACGCATTGTAAAGACAGCCGGACAGATCATCGGTGCCCCACTCTCCTCGTTACAGGAAATATACACCACCCGCCTCACCCGGAAAGCCATTCAAATTGCAAGCGACACCAGTCACCCTGCACATAGTCTGTTCAGCCTCCTACCCTCTGGAAGAAGGTATAGGAGCCTCCGCTGCCGCACCACCAGACTAAAGAACAGTTTTACCCACCAAGCTGTCAGGACACTGAACTCTCTCCCCTCACTCCCCCCAATCATATCCTCCAGCCTGAGGGAAGCTGAAGCTGAAAGTACAGAAGTACTGTAAATATGTACTCATATTTATATTTATATTATATTTATTGCCCACTTTTCACACACACACATACACACACAGTATTATATTAATTGCCCATTTTCCCATCATTATTATATCAATTGCCCACCTGCCCCTACATTATTAATTATTTATTACATTAATTGCCCACTTTTCCCGTTTTTATGTGTATTGAATGTTTTATTGTAGTATAGTATATGTTTTAACTAGGATATCTGTCTTCACTTAGCCTAGGAAGTGTTTTATGTTTTATGTGTTGTGCTGCACTTTATGTTCCACCGTGGGAGAGTGGGAAACGTTATTTCGATTCCTTATATGTCCTGACATGCAAGAATTGACAATAAAAGCTACTTTGAACTTTGAACTTTGATGAGCAGGAGCTGCAGTGAAAGGCTTTGCTGTCAGGTGTGTTCTTTAACACATCCCACACTCCTGCATATGAAAAGACGAGATGATGCAACTGAACAGGAAAGCAAAGCTACTGACAATACAGAGAGAAGTGGTGGTCTTCCAGTCACTAGTGCAATGATATGCGCTGGAAATAAACTATGTGGAGTCACTGGGGCCGGCGAAGAAGAGTGCATACTCTCAATAGTTCCTGTCCGAGTCAAAACAACAAAAGGAAATAAAACAGTGGAAACGTATGCCTTCCATGATCCAGGAAGTACGGGCTGCTTCTGCACAGAAAAGTTGATGAACCAACTTAAAGTCAGTGGAAGGAGAACAAGCATCTTACTGAGAACGATGGGTGATGAAAGACCTGTTGACACTTACGAGGTGTCCGGCATAGAAGTCAGTGATCTGTCTGAGGACAACTTCTTTGAGCTCCCAAATGCCTTCAGTAGAAAAAACATTCCTGTAAACAAAGAGAACATTCTACGTCAAGAGGATTTGAAAGGATGGTCTCACCTTAAAGACGTGAGAATTCCTGTAATCAATGCAGACGTCGGATTGCTCATCGGAGCTAATGCGCACAAGGCCATGGAGCCATGGCAGGTTGTGAACAGTGTCAACGACGGACCCTACGCCACAAGAACTAGGCTAGGATGGACTGTAAATGGACCATTAAGAGAAAGTAGTGCTCACCAGCAGGGAAAACAATGCAAGGTTTCATCAAACCGCATCTCAGTAACAAGACTTGATGACCTGTGGCAGCAGCAATTTAAGGTGGATTTCCCTGAGAGGGAAAAAGATGAACAGGTCGAGATGTCCAGAGATGATCATTGCTTCATGGACATGGTCACCAGATCAGCAAAGCTTCTGGATGGGCATTACAGCCTGTGTCTACCACTAACGAACCGGATGGTCAACATGCCAAACAACCGTAAAGTTGCTGAGCAGAGAGCACTTAACCTACGGAGGAAGTTCAACAGAAATCCAAGCAAATCAACTAGAGTACACTGCCTTCATGACTGACCTCATGGAAAAAGGTTACGCTGTGCAACTATCAGACGATGAGCTTCAATACAATGTGGATAAAGTCTGGTATATACCCCACCACGTGTATGCCATACTGTGAAGCAGAAGTTAAGGGTGGTGTTCAACTGTGGTGCATTATACCAAGGCATGTCATTGAACGAACAACTTCTACAGGGACCAGACTTAACCAGCAGTCTTGTAGGTGTCATAATATGATTCAGACAAGAACCGGTGGCACTTATGGCAGATGTTCCACCAAGTCAAGGTGGCAGAAGAGGATTCAGACCTTCTTAGGTTCCTGTGGTGGCCTGGGGGAGACCTCACGAAAGGTTTGGTGGAACACAAAATGGTGGTGCACATATTTGGCACTACTTCTTCACCTAGCTGCGCCAGTTTTGCCCTGAGGAAGTGTGCTGAGGATCATAGGGAAGAGTTTGATCCAGATGTGCCCGACACAGTGCTTCAGAACTTTTATGTGGATGATTGTCTCAAGTCTGTGGCAACAGAAGAGAAGGCAGTTGTGCTGTGTCAGGATCTAAGAGCAATCTGTTCCAAGGGAGGTTTCCATCTCACAAAATGGGTCACCAACAGCCGTAAAGTCCTAAACTCAATTCCAGGTGGTGAGTTGGCCAAAGAGGTGAAGAACCTGGATCTCGAACAAGACAAACTCCCAATTGAGAGAGCCCTGGGTGCACACTGGTGTGTTGAGTCAGATACCTTTCAGTTTAAGATTACTGTCAAAGACTATCCTTTTACCAGAAGAGGCCTCCTTTCAGTTGTTAGTTCAATCTATGACCCCTTAGGAGTTCTCGCACCAGTGGTGTTGCCAGCAAAGAAAATCCTTCAGGAACTGAGTCGGATGAAAGTGAGCTGGGATGACGACTTACCAGAAAAGGTCAAACATCAGTGGACAGATTGGTTGACAAAACTTCCCAATGTAAAGGACTTCAAAGTCAACCGGTGCATCAAGCCACCAGGATTTTGAAATCCTACATACGCACAGTTGCACCACTTTGTGGATGCAAGTGAGGAAGCTTACGGCACGGCTAGCTACTTACTGTTGCGGAACGAGAGAAATCAAGTTCACTGCACAGTCATGATGGGGAAGGCCAGAGTGCCGCCTTTAAAGCAACCTACCATCCCACGGATGGAGCTGATGGCAGCAACAGTCGCAGTGAAAATGGACAAGCTGCTGAGAAAGGAGCTACAGTTGGAGTTATCCGATTCTGTATGTTGGACCAGGGAATACTTGCTCCAGGAACGGCAAAGATGGTCAAGAGCATCGAGAAACTTCACTCTGGGAGACATCGTTCTTCTAGTGGATAACTCTGCTCCAAGAAACTCTTGGGTCATGGGGAAGGTCATTAAGGCACTTCCAGACCACAAAGGACTTGTTCGTCAGGTCTGCATAAAGACGAAGACTAGTGTTTTACACAGGCTCATTACAAAGCTGTGTCTGGTTTTGGAAGACGAACAGTGCTAAAGACTGAGCAACAGTGAGGAGTCTGTTATCTGCCTCCGGCTCTTATATCGTTATTTTGTGAGAATGTTCCTCTACAGTACATGGCTCTCTTATTTTAAGTCAGATAATTGTTTCAAATGTTAAATCTTGAGAACAATTAGGGGCCGGTGTGTAGGAGCCAAATTGAATGTGATGTTAAATATTCACTTGTATTTACATGTTTAACTGTAATCACATCTGTTTCTACTTTGAATGTTACAAGGATGTCGTTATAATTTGTTACAGTAAGAAATACATGTAAGTGACAGACAACTGTCCCTTTAAGGACACTGCGACAGTTACTGACAGTTGTGAGTAATATCTGAAGCAGTATGGAGCCGCACAGTTTTCCGACCGTGTTTTGGATCGTGTTATGAAACGTGTTACAGGGAACGATCTACGTGGCTTAAGTTGTGGATAACCGGTGGATACGTATAGTTATGTCGAAGTAATCAGCGTACTTTTAAGAAGAAAGGAAGTTGATTGACTGACTTGTACGAAGGAAATGGATCAATAAAACACGTATTGCTTTCATCTACGAGCGGCGTCGGTGTGAGCTATGTGCTAAGGACTAGAAACACGCGTCAACTTAAGGTTTACTTACTGCTAAAGATTTGGACGCTACAATGTCCTTAAATATGTTATTTTCAGATAACCTGTAAGGTCTTACGACCACTGTGGGGACTTGTCTTCACCACACTCAAGATGGACTAAGGACAGGAAATGTGGTTGTACGGGTGTTATTGCTACTGAGAGAAATGGAGACTAATGTTGAGACCAGAGTCTGTGTATCATTAGAATGTGAATGCTGCCATGGCATTCAGTCTTCGACAGAGACAGAGCAGAATAAAGACAGAATTATAGTAATTACTCCAAAGAGAAGCTTCTGGTGTTCTGTGTGACACACGGGGCTGTAATTAGCCACACGTGGTATTTTATTAGCCCTCCAGGCAGGACGATCACTGCCACCAGCGACACTGAACCACAATGGAAGCTGCTCCACTCTGGTTCTGTTGGTTTAAGGTCATGAACTGAATCTTCGACTGTATTCGTGGTCCTTATAACAATGTTTGATTCCAAAGACAAACACTTACAGAGCAGAAATTCAGATTTGTTTACTTTAACAAAAATATGTTTAGACAAAAAATTCTTTCCAAAAATCTATATCAGTTTAAGTAAACGCTATATTTTGAATATTTTGACGGCTTTACCTTGCTGTCAGACATGACGTGCAGCCGGGATCTATGTTCTCTTCAGAGCCAGACACTCCTTTGACAAAAGCAGTCATTTTACCTCTCGGTCCACAGGATTGCCTCGATCGGCTCATTTGTCTGTGTTATTGTGTGACTTTGGTGTTTTAATTGCTTGTTTGGATTGACCACAGTCACACAATAACACAACAAACACGGATGGAATCCGGCAATGGTAGACCAGCAATTCCCTTGTTATGGGAGGAAAAATGACTATTTCCGACAAATGGAGTCTGGTGGCTTTGAAGAGAGCATAGATATCAGCTTCACCTCTCCGTCAGGAAACAAGTCTAGACTTTTGTAAACTGATTTTGGTTGTTTTGGTGTCTAAAATACGTCCACAGCAGTACATTACTTTGTTCCCGTGCTGGTACTCCTGTCTGTCTCTCTAAACTCCATCTACTGTAGTGACACACTGACTATGAAGGACCTCATGCAACCACACTTTCGAACTGTCCCTTTCAATAAAAAGGTTGCTTGGGTAATGTAAGACATTTGAGCAAAAAACTGTAGTTAGTAGATATAATAAAAGTGTTTAATAATTCATAATTAAGAATTCATAATTAGTCATAATCATAAGGGTTTTGGGAATGCATAATTAAGATAAACATAAAGTGATGTAGGATTAGTAGCTAAAAGAAATGAAGCTTCTGCCAAGTTGCAGAAGTCTAGCTTATATACTGAAGGACTATCATAGAAGGGAGTAAGTCATAACTAACAGGATTTGAATGTGTTAGCTGCTCAGGGAGAGAGAGATGTGGAGATAGGAGTTTACAGAAGTGCGTAGGGAAATTGGCCAATAGCAATTGAGATAGACGGAAGGGGAGGAGTCGCGAACGAATATGTGGGAGGTTTGATTTAAGTCTTTCTCTCTCGCGTGTTTTTTATACCTGAGAAGCTGAGTTGAGTTTTTTGCAAATGGGGTTTTATTGATTTAATATTTCATAGGAGTATGTACTCCAATGTTTAACTGTGATCGTACTTGCATCAGTGGAATTAAATTCCTTATAATTGTAAACCAGTCTTGGTAGATTTCTTATTGGAGCGTGTCGACTGCACAAAGCAGCCGGACACACGTGCTCCGGCCTTCTCTCTGTGGGGTGTGAGTTTCAGCCCCCAACAAATTTGGCGATCCACGAAGGGACACCCTTACCGGCCTCGCTGTGTGTGCTGGAGGCAGTGTTGGTCAAGCAGACATCCTGGGCCCATAATATCGGTAAGCAGAGCCGTTTCATGAACTCTGTGAGGTAGCTTCTAGGATCTTAGGGGAGGTCTGCTTGGCTAAGCGTTGCTAACAGCTAGCTCTGCGGTGCCGATAAGGACGTTCCACGGAGAAGGCCGAATTCCGCTGAGGTAAGCTACGTTTTACTGTCTGAAGTATGGTGAACTAAGGGACTAGTCCAGTGTATACAGAGGATCCTGAGAATAAAGAAATTAAAGGCAGACAGCGCTGTAATTAAATCACCACATTGGAATCAAACAGTTGTTTGCTTAAGCGGACTGAATTTGCACATACTGAGAGACACTCTGGCTCAGCGCGTACATTGTTGGGTTTTTGTAGACAACGAGTTTAAAAGCAGTTATGTAGCTGGGCGAACTGAAATATCGTGGCTTTGAGGGGCTTTGGGGTGCAATCCATTGTAGGCTTAGATCACGAATTTTGGGTCTCGTTGCATAAGCTGTTTAGAGAAGCTAGGCTAGCGGGAGTTAGCTTCTGAGGCTGCGGTTCACGGGTGATGAAACACCGATCCTGGAAGACTATCTCGCTTGCTTTGGCCGTGCATTAAAAGTAGAGATCGTGTGGGTGATTCGGAAGAAGTAGAATAATGGGCTTTTGGGGGTACTAGGCGGACTGGGGGAGTGGTTGTGTGGCCGCTGGCAGTGTAAAACTCGCGTTTCATAACGTAACGGTGAACTCGGGTCTGGAGGAGCTAATAGCCTGTTAAACCAGAGGATTTGAGGTTAAATAAAACCGGACAATAAGTCCAATAATACGTGTGACTATTGTTTTAGCAGCGTGGAAATACATTTAAAATGATGAATAACATTGCATGATCTGTAGCCGCGCTGTGAGGAGCTAACGCTAGCTACGTGTAGCTCCGGTTTTGAGGTACGCTGTATGTAAAATAAAAGTGCTTATAAAATAAAATAACCAGTGGATTGTGAGAGGAGACAGAGGGCGTACCAGTGGAATTAAAGTGTGGGATGTTGGTGAAATTTGTGTGTGCGTATGCTTTATTAGAAGCTCCGTTTTTGTCATTAGCATAGCGGTTAGCATATCCGTTACCAAAACAACCAGTTTGAGGTAGAACTTCCTGTTGACAGAAAAACGTAGAAGAAGGATAAAACGCCAGAAAACCAACCAGCGGCCAGGAGGAGTAACTGCTAGATGATAGTAATAAGTGTTTAGAATCTGTGAATTTTTTAGAGCTTCATTGTCTAAGACCTGTAAGCTTACATCCTGACTTTAGTTTTAATTAAGCATTACAACTTTAGTTGTTGACTTGGTTCTAATACAGCATTTTAACAAAGATTAATGGTTTCAGTTGTGCTTCTTCAATTCTTGAACTTAATTGTGATTCATTCGTAAATGAGATTCATTATTGTGCAGACCAGAGTGTAAGTGCAGTTCAACAGTTTGACTTGCATTGGTATTTCTGATTGAATATCTTTGAATACAGTTATTGATTTTTTGAAGTTGAATTTAATATTTAATTGATTAATTATTCATTGTTTTTTAATTTCATTTTACTTCGGATTTTAAACCTGTTGAATTTTGATTTGGAACTGGATTGTGATCTTGATTTTGATTCTGATTTTGATGTTGAGTTTGATTTAGGAATTCTACCTTCAATTTTGGATTCGAGATTCCTTCACATATCCACATATCACATATCCAGTATTGACTAATTTTGGTACATTTACTGTTTTACATCGATCCTAAGAATCAATTTTGACACGGACGGCGCTAACATTTGAGAGATCGTTGACCTCTCATACACTACAGACGTATGCTAACATTTACTGCTGAACTTTGGGAAGTTTTGTGTTTGTTTAAGTCAAGGTGCGTGGTTGAGTGGATCCAGATCTGGGCAGTGGAGCAGTGGATCCCAGTTTTGGAGTCAACGACCTCACACAATACAACACAGAGGGTGAGTTGACTTTGATTCATGTGAAGGGAAGTAGGAGAGCTGGTAAGAAGACTAAAATGTGAAGTAAGAGAAGTAGAACGCATCAGAAAAGATTTGCAACAGCAGATAGAGGAAAGACGAGCAGAAAGTAAAGAAGACGAGGAGATAAAGAGAATGCAGCGGCGACTGCTGAAACTGCAAGTAACAGAGGTCGACAGAGAAATCAGTAGAAAATTTCAGGCCAAGAAACAGATGATAGCAGCAGAAGCCCAGCAGCAACAAAATCCAGCAGTACCAGCCCCCACGGTGGTGTACCATCAGCCCCCACCACGATGCAGAAGTGGTGCATCCAACAGAGGGAGAGGTAACGATAAAGGGGGGCATGAAGGTCTTGTAAGTAAAGGAGTGTGCTACGTATGTGGGAGAGAAGGTCATTGGGTGAGATTGCCCTCATAAAAGAGCAGGAGGACCGATCAGTGCAGCACCACAACATGCTCCGTTCCCACCACAACATCAGCAGTACCTACGACCAGGTCCATCTGGACCTCCTCCCGTGAGACAACAGATGCACATGCTGTCACCAGGACCATGGGGAGGTTCAGTGTATAGCCAAGATACATAGATGATTACCACGTGATCTCTTACAGCAGAGATATCGTGGTGATGGGGGGATGTGGTTAGGTGTCAAACATTTTGTAGATCCACATTTAGAATAGTTTTCAGTAAAGGTGCTACTCACAATTTATTGAGATTTAATAACGTCATGATAAACCACAACTTTTGAATTTAAATACAGCAAAATCCAAGTCTTCTAACTCAGTGATAGGTCTTAGCCTAGACTTGCTAACTCTATAAATTGAGAAATATACTGGAGCTCTAACTAACATGAGCCGAGTGTTGTTTTCTCAGGTGACAAACGCAGAAGCAGCAGCTGACAAAAGGAAGCAGGCTGACGTGTCACCAGGCAGTCTGGTGTGGATAAGAGTCCACAAGCGCAGGTGGAGTGAACCAAGGTGGACAAGTCCATGGGAGGTAGTATTGGCAACCTCACATGCAGTAAAGGTAAAAGGTAAAATGGGAGCGACTTGGCACCACCTCACTCACTGTGCAGCAGCGAAGGTAACGAGTGAGACACTCGCAGAGACAAGATTGAACATCAAACAGGCAAAATTTGAAGCTAAAGACACCTCAAAAGAGGGGTTAGACAGTACTGAAGATGACGTTTCCCCCACAGTTTAAGCGAGGCCTTCCATTAGGAGACTCTGGGGAAGTCTGTAATTATTTGCTTCCTGATTTCAGTAGTTTCCCTCTTAGTATGGGGAATTAACCACAGACAGGAGCCAGAACACATGCATGACTACATCAAGATTCGACATTTAGCCTCAGTAGCTAATCAAACCGATCTCAGACCACGTAGAGAGGCTTCTCTGACGACACTCACCTATGAAAATGTAACTCTCACTCTTATGTTCAAAGAAGGTACAACATCAACGGTCCAGTTCGACTTCTGAGAAGTAGTTTCCTGCCCCAAGTATGAACACACCTACGGTTGGATGACCAAAACCTTGTGCATCATAACTGACCAGTGTGGGCCCGCCACAAATAAGTATGGGAAGCTGTTATCATATTATGACTGTGATGTGTAGAAAGGGGGTGGGTAGATGTAATCCTTTAAGATTTACCTTAACAGACCCAAAATTGACTGACGGAGGACTTTACGTAGTACAGGGAAAGGCAACTACTGATAGTCCTGCCCCACAAGGGCTCATTAGGATTATTGTTAAGCCTGTCAAAAAGACCAGGTTCGACATACGACTGACGCAGAGAATGAGGTAAGGGGTGGAAACTGGAATGGCAGATGGGACTTTATGGTGGGTACAATATACGGCTTCAAGTCAGAAGTACAGATTGTATTGTGTGTTCAGGACCTAGACCCCTAGCAACACCAGTTCCTTCAAGATTCAGACCCCTAAGCCCTGAATTTAATTGTATTTTAACTCTGTTTACTGATGACACTTTGTCACAATGCTAGCGACTATCTATATAACAGTGTGTTAAGACAGACAGCACCTAGAGCTGATTTATGTTGGTGGTGTAGAGGAAGAACCATATATCCAATCCTGCCTAAAGATTGGACAGGTAGATGTGCGTTGGTGCAACTTATATTACCATTCGATATCTTGCCTGTCAATGATGCAACTTATAGAGAACTCATCTCTCCACGCCCACATGCTAACAGAAGATCCAAAAGAGATGCCGGTAGCCCGAAGGGAGCTTTTGATGACCAAGTGTACATAAGATGTCATAAGGGTGCCAAGGGGGGTGTCTAGCAACTTTCAAGCCAGAAATCAAATAGCAGCAGATTTAGAATCTGTTTTCTCTCAGAGGGTGACGATTAATAAAAATGTCGATTGGATCAACTACATTTACTATAACCAACAGCGTTTTGTAAACTTCACCAGGGACGCCATATCAGGACTGCATGCACAGCTGGCGAAGACTAGTTTAATGACCTTGCAGAACAGAATGGCATTAGATATGATTTTAGCAGAGAAAGGTGGCGTTTGCCAGATGTTTGGGACTGCTTGTTGTACTTTCATTCCAAATAACACAGCTCCTGATGGATCGTTGACCAGGGCGCTGGAGGGACTGACAGCACTCAGCCAAGAGCTAGCGGAGAACTCTGGTGTCACGAATCCATTCACCGACTGGTTGGAAAGTATGTTTGGCAAGTGGAAACATACATTTTTGTCAATCGTAATTACTCTGTGTGCTGTCGTCGTAGGCCTCCTAGTCGTCTGTGGATGGGGGTTCCCTTGCATCCGTGGACTTCTACAGGGGTTTATTGCTTCAACGATGAGCCAGACACCAGTCCAGGGCAACCAGTTATGTGTCGAGGATGAGGGAGAATTGGAGCTTCTGATGGCCACAGTCTAGATGAGGCCACCAGCGGAACTTCAGAGCGGTTCCTGACCATCCTCTCGGAGATCCTGAAGGACCTGATAAAGGCCCAGATGGACTTCTAAAACATCCGGTGAAATATTGGAAATTTGGGAAATAGACGGATTGTTTTGGATGAGTATCTTGAGATTTTATGTTTTGTTTAATTGGGTTATAAGGGGATTTTAGGGTGTAAGGATTAAGAAATGTAATTTTGTCAAGTGTAAAAGAACAGTCAAGGCTTCTCAGTATGTGTTCTCTAGCCTACAGACTGTATCCTGATCCTGCCAGCCCCAAGACATGGAAGGCAGTGAACTTCAACGCATTCGATTTTTTCCTTTTTACGCATTCGATTTTTTCCTTTTTTACGCATTCGATTTTTTCCTTTTTTGCGTAAGCGAGGCAAGCGTAGGGTGAAACGGACCGAAGTAACTAACTACATTTGAGTAACTAACTCACAGTGAACTGTGGGTTAGGGGGGAATTGTAAGAAATTTTAGCAAAAAACTGTAGTTAGTAGATATAATAAAAGTGTATAATAATTCATAATTAAGAATTCATAATTAGTCATAAACATAAGGGTTTTGGGAATGCTTAATTTAGATAAACATAAAGTGATGTAGGATTAGTAGCTAAAAGAAATGACGCTTCTGCCAAGTTGCAGAAGTCTAGCTTATATACTGAAGGATTATCATAGAAGGGAGTAAGTCATAACTGACAGGATTTGAATGTGTTAGCTGCTCACGGAGAGAGAGATGTGGAGACAGGCGTTTACAGAAGTGCGTAGGGAAATTGGCCAATAGCAATTGAGATAGACGGAAGGGGAGGAGTCGCGAACGAATATTTGGGAGGTTTGATTTAAGTCTTTTTCTCTCGCGTGAAGGCTCTCAGACGACGGACGTGTTTTTTATACCTGAGGAGCTGAGTAGAGTTTTTTGCAAATGGGGTTTTATTGATTTAATATTTCGTAGGAGTATGTACTCCAATGTTTAACTGTAATCGTACTTGCATCAGTGGAATTAAATTCCTTATAATTGTAAACCAGTCTTGGTAGATTTCTTATTGGAGCATGTCGACTGCACAAAGCAGCCGGACGGACGTGCTCCGGCCTTCTCTCTGTGGGGTTGAGTTTCAGCCCCCAACAGTAAAGAAATGTGGTGCTGAACGCAGGGACACAGGAGATGAACCTGATGGAGCTTCTGGATGATACAGCTGATGTTTCTGTTCAATTCCATGGCGAATGCAACTTTAATTGACACTTCATCAAAACATTCAGGAGGCATACTATTCCTCAAGCGGCAGCATCTATGGTGTGATGAGGTGGATGTGGTTCTTTGACAAAACAAGCCTCATCCAATCTGTTACAGGCCACATTTTGGACTTTGCCGTGGCTTAAACAAACGACACCAATAGAAAAGTTTGGTCCAGGTTTGACAAAAAGGTCAGTTAGAATGAACGTGTCGGTAGCTGTAAGTCACTCTAACTACACAAAACTAGGAATACTAATAAACTATTATGCTTCTGCATAGTCACCCAGTAATAGTTGGACATTAATCAGCTGCAGGAAATACCCATGATGTCTCTCCTGTACTGAAGACAGATAAAGTGAACAAGAAAAGAACAGCCCAGCAGCTTGGGAGCTGTGGTACACTCATGCCCACAGAGCAGTAGACAGACAACAAAAGAGTTACAGTCAGCAGGAATAACTCTGCTGTAGACAGCAAAGCACTTTGGATCAGCCTCTCTCCTGCTGGAGGGATACATAATTCCCATTAAATGAAAGCATTGACTATTGGGAAGCTACAGTACATCAGTGCATAAACATCAGTGTAGCTCGGCACAGAGCCAGTCGACTAAAGACCTCTGAGTATACTTACTGCTGAAAACATGCTTCCTGCACAATGCTGCAGGAGACACTTTACACACACAACCAATGACTCATTGTTGACTTTTACAATGTCCTGAATTCCACTCAGGATTTCACAGTGAATTTTAAAACTGTTGCAAGTGTTGAAATTATTGTTCATTAGTAAATTAACAAAGAGAGAGAGAGCTTGGACTGCTGAGACAGTTCTTTGTATTTCACAGCTTGTAGTTCCTTGCATGTAGTACCCTGCATTAGAGGATGCACAGTGCAGCCTACACAAGGGGAACCACACAACTGCACAATAGGATCACAGGTATTAACAAAACACCAGGAGTACATTTTAAAAGTAATGTAAAAAGTACTTATTTTTCTGCTGTAATATTATGAAATGAATGTTGATAATACAATGTAATGGCTATAGAATAATGTTTAGATTGGTTCCCTATAAGCATCCCTTTCTCCATGCAATTCTGTCAGCCATCTCTCAGGAAAATGAAGGTTTGATTTTTGTTTTACTCGTTTTACTCACAGCAATGAGATCGGGGTTTCTAGTTCAAACTGGGATTCTTATGGTTGTTTCTTGCTTTAGAACAGGGCTCTCAAACATCAGCATCATGGTCGCCCACAAAGGGCCGGTTGAAAATGTAACTACTCGTAACATATTGGTAAATAACTCTCTGCATTTGATTATTGTTTATTCAAGTGTAAACAATATTGTACATGCAGTTATATAAATGTAAAAATATATTTCAGCACATTTCTGTTATTATAACTTAAATCCTTTTAATTTAGGGTTCAGAAACCCACATTACTCTATCAAAGCTCAAACTATTAAAGAAAATAGCAAAGACAAATATGAAACACAAGTTATTACAATAACTTTGTTGAATGCTTAAAATACTTTCAAGGGTGCGTTTGCACAATCCCACATGAAGTATTTCATGTGTTGTAAAGACATGTTTAAAGTCGTCTTCAATGTGCTCACAATACATTCATGTCACATGTACAGTAACCAGCCAAAGAGCTGCTTCTGTGACTGTGTGTTTAAGTATCTCATCATTTTGACTTGCTATCATAGTTGTGACTTTCTATCTCATAACTTCGACTTTCTATCTCATAATTTCGACTATGGGGATATTTTTACGATCAAGTCTAACTTAAAAACAAAATGTTTTAAATAATTTCTTCTTTTTTAAAAAAATGTAAAAAACAAATTTTTTGCTGCCGGATTCGCGGTCCACATAAAATGACGTGGCGGGCCGGGAGTTTGAGACCCCTGCTTTAGACAGTAGCCAGGCTGGTAGCGGCGGACATGTTGCTAACGCTAACTCAAACAAACGCAAGGAGCCAGACAACAAACCAGGGTGGAAGTTCACGAAAGTTAATTGTAACCTTTTTGGTTGCCTTAAAATGTCTTGGCTCCACCCTCTCATATCACTGGTTGCAAGATGGCGAAGGCCAAAATGCCAAACTCAAGGCTTCAAGCGGCAGTCCACAAACCAATGGGAGACGTCACTTTTACTACGTTTACAGTCTATGCAAAGGACACATTTTTTTGCAGTGGCCTTTCTAACATGAGCATTTGTGTGTGCGGGGGGGGGGGTTGAAAAGTTCACATTCATTTGAACATACACATAAGTGGTTTAGGTGAATATTGTTGTACTAGTTCACTACCTCGCACTGGCTTACTGATGCACTCTGTTGGTAGAGTCACTCTGCTCCCAGACTTCAATAATAAAGCTTCTGGGTACCATACTCTACAGAACCATGGCTGAAACTATAAAACAGAAGGCAGGTTGTTTTAAAAAACATTTTTTTGAAGTAATCGAAAGAATACTGACGCTCCAGTAAAACTTTATCTTCATTGAAAAATGGAATTTCCAAGTGCTGGAAAGCCTCTGACAAAGTCAAACGCTGATAATATGTGACTCTGCTGGTCTTTGTAAACTGGGATCAGAATGTAGAATCTACATTATTGTACTTCAAATACAGTTATGACATTTAAAGATTATCTTGGTATGCTGAAGGTGTGTAAAGTGTGTGACATTACAATGAGACACATGTATGTATACTCATACATATATGAGTATACATATATTGGGACATATATTGTATAAAATTGTGTTTTATATTAAACTGGTCCTAGTGCCATCTATAAACATACCTCTTTATTGTGCATTCAATACTAAGCTATTCTAATAATACACAGGTTCATATATTCATGTTGTTATTTTAAACATGTGTAAGGCACAGTGAGTAGGGAGGTCGTGCCACTGCCATTTATAAACCTTGTCAGCTGACACCAATATCAACATTGTCTGTCAATTGCATGATAATCCTGCATACAAGCTGTTCACACTGATGTTTATATTTTAAACATAAATGTGGAAACGAAAATGAGTGATGGTCTATTAGTGCCACTGCCATGCATAAACACACCTGTTATCTTTCACACAATACTGAACTATTACAATAATGGACACATTCATGTTTTTTGGTCGAGTTACAAAACGATCCATTTTTGCTCATAACGATGTCCAAACACTCATAATAATAAACTGGCCTCAGCAGTTGGCTGTTGTGGAGAGGAGCTACAGTGCTTTAGTAGGAATATCTTGCAAAAATGATTGCACAAGGATTCGTGGGTCAAGTAAATGTCGTTGTTTTTACATTAATTATTTTATTTATATTTCTCGTCTCGTGCTGTGAGTGAGCCGGTGACCCGCTTGAGAGAGCTCCTGTGTGTCGCTGAATGTGTGCATTTCTGACTGAAAGATGACATCTTCTGCCTCCATTTATCCATTCACCACAATATGTTGTAATCATGTTAATGTCTATTTAAAGACCTTTAAATTTGTGGAAAAACATTGGGCAAAAAATATAAAAAAATATGAAAAATGGTCTAATCGACATGGCGAGCTAGACATTTCTCTCCACCTCTCATTTATTTTCTGTGGGGAGTGTTGAATGGTTCATGATTAGACAGCTAGGCAGGTGTTGTCATGGGGTTCAAACCAGTGAACGGTGACCTAAATATTATTATTATATCATGATTATAGCAAGAGACTGAAACATGAACAAGTGATATTCTGCTCAGCAAAAGGCTGGTTACAACATGTTGATTTAAAAACACAGGACTTTCACCCAGGAAGCCGCTGTTTGTGTCCTGTTGCGCTGTTTGTGCGCAACTGAGCAACTTTCATAGTAATGAAGGAGAGCCCGCCTCCAGCGCTGTATTCACTTTTCTTTATATGTACCGATCCAAGTAGTTGATGAAACCTAACCACGTACTTTGGTTGCACAAGTAGACCTAAAATCAAAGTAAACCAGCGTTGGAAGTGTATTTTATAAAGAGACTATGCGCATGTAATGAGCCAATACTAACACGCCGTCCCTGACACTAGAGGGGAACCTAGAGCCTCATAGTTTGAAGCGTATTGACCTTATGTCTTATTTTATAGGTATTTGTAGTTAGGGTTAAAAATATGTTGCAACATCATACGAACAAATAAATGTAAAGAAGCAAAGAAACTGGATACAATACCACTGGTCACTTCAGATTACCTTCAGCTGTAGACTGAGACCACTAGGTGCACTACAGAAGGCCTACTTACTGTTATATTGTAGTTTACATTAGGCACTGGTGTTAGTATCACTTCTTATCCACTTTATATTTTTACTCTTGTATTTAATCTTTGTTGTTGAATTTTACTTTTCCTGTTTTTGTCAAATGATTTGGATTATTCATTATTAACTAATTGCTATTTCTTTACTCTTAATAATTGTTATTCTATTGTTCATATATGTTTATATTTGTATTCTATTGGTCTTTGCTATTCTTCTGTTGTAATCCTAATGAATTCTGATTCATAGAGTTCTATCTCATCTTATTTTATGTTATCTTATACAATATTATTCCAGCTATTGTCTCTCATTCTGATAGTTGTCAACCATTCATTAATGATCAAATGTCTTTGTTAGCTAAATAGAATCAAGTCCATAAAACTAGGGGTAGCAGCTTGGG
Source organism: Melanostigma gelatinosum (assembly GCF_949748355.1). Lineage (NCBI taxonomy): Eukaryota > Metazoa > Chordata > Actinopteri > Perciformes > Zoarcidae > Melanostigma > Melanostigma gelatinosum. The sequence goes on along the minus strand of NC_136648.1, from coordinate 24,794,145 downwards.
CCCAGCCAGAAATCTGAGACAAGGCTCCTCTGAGGCCCCTCCCTCCTCTCCTCCCTCTAATTATCCGCAGTGGAGTTCCGGGTTAACATCTCCTATGCCTCCTACATCCCTCTCACCCCCCATCCCCGAGCTTAACCCCCCCAGCTCCCCCTCCAGAGACCCCTGCCACACTAACATACACCACCGTACTCGAAGGCAGACAACTCGACCCATTAGCCCATCTCGTTTAAAGGTTTTGTTTCCCAAAACACCATTGAGTTGAACTTTTTTTTCCTTCCTGTCTTTTCTCTTTTCGATCGGTTTTGATTGTGGCAGATTATCTTTGGATTCCTGTCTTTTAACACCATGTTTTACAGCTTACTTGTCAATCAATGTAAATAAGAGTAAATATATCAAAAGATAAAACTAGTGGTAGCCTAAGTGACTAAAGTGAAAAACAATTTGCCGCCTTCTTCCAAAACAGTTGTTTTGTCTTTATATTTATTTCAACCGGTTCCTTATTTCGTGGATTTCTTTTATAGTTATACCAGAGAACAGTGGATTCTGATTGGCTGAAGAGGGTTCTGATAACTGGCCAGCTCATACCTATATGGCATTGTCATCAGTATTCAAAATGAATCTGTAAAGGGTTTCAAGTTTAGCCCACATGGATGTCATCTTTAAGGACTGCCTCGTTTAATCAGAGGGGGATTCTAGATAATAACCTTGTTATTCTTCATTTTTTGCGATGTTTCTGCAGGTCAGAAGGTGGACAGGACAGACTATCCATCCAACCTGCCAACAGTTAGTCTATTAGTAGCAGCAGCAGTCCTGGTAAAAGCCCCAAAGGAGATTAAGCCATACTCCTAAATCATACTGTGTGTGTGTTCTTGTATTTGCTACATAGTGAGGACCAACACATTTTTTAACCAACAGAGTGAGGACATACTGGTCGCTTCTCACTTCTTCAAAGGTTTGTTTCAGGGTTAACACTTGGTTATAAGTTTCAGTTCAGACTTAGGTTTAGGTCAGGGTTCGGTTGTGGTTACGGGCTAGGGAATGCATTATGTCAATGTGGGTCCTCACAAGGCAGAAGTACTGGGTGTGTGTGTGTGTGTGTCCACTTTTAACAGGCGACCGTGTTTGCAGGCATGCTGCCATAATTCACTGCTGGATCTATAGTCTATAATATTGCTTTTACCAGTTGTGACATTACTAGCATGTCCAGCCAAAAGCATTAAATATGTTTCAGCGACTGTTTGAAAAGGACCTGAAGTTAAACAAACCTGTTTGTGTACGTGAGCCTCAACACAAAAGATATTGCAAAGAAAACATGTCAAAAAATAAATAAAGCCAGAGACAAAAATAAGAAGATTACATGGATTATGTAAAGTGTACGGAACTAATCTCTATTATTGGAACATTTAATACTCATATTATCCAATAAAACTCAAAACTATAATGGGAAGTTGCCCATCTGGACTCTGAACTACTGCGTGTGCGTGCGTGTGTGTGTGTGTGTGTGTGCGTGTGTGCCCCATGTTTTCCAAATGGCCAGGTAATACTTCTCTTCTAATCAGCCGTAGCACTGAGCTGTCAATGTCACCAGGAAGAGGTGCTCCTATTGGTCGGGCCATGAGCTGTGTCACTGGTTGGTGTCAGTGCAGAGTGTCCTAAGCCGCTTCCCTCCTGCTGACACCACAGTTCCAACGCAGTCACATGGCCCTCTGAAGGCCAGCGCCGCTGTATTTATAGAGCGATGAACTCTGTCAACTCACATTATCACATCACGTCACATATATTTGGTGCTGCTGTTGGCCATATTGTCAGATACTCAGTTTATTCTATGATTCACAAAAGATCAGACTATGGGAGCTGTTAACGTGGCTCACATACACCTGAGGTGTCTCTGGTAATAATATTTTACCATCAACTATTTCATTTTCGTTTTCAAGATCCAAGACACATTATTGTCATTGTAGGCATACAACGAGATGTGGTTTGGTAGCTCCCACTGTAGTAAATGTCTAAAAACCACCACGCAGCCTGACATTTCAGTATTATTGATTTAACTAAAACTTAAAGTTCATGTTCATGTATCAGATCTCTCATGACTTCCAGTAAGGAACACAGATGTCACACAGATATCAAAAGGAATAAATGTTTGCATTGCCCATTTATGAATACCACGGATACATTGAATGTGGATGTTTTTGTTGTTGCAGTCGATCAGAGCATATGGTGTAGTGTATGGAGCTTGCGTTATTGAAAGTTACGTGGTATAATAATGAGTATCACAAGCTGAGAAAGACCTCCGAGGGTGGTTTAGGTCAAACAAACAGGATTTTCACTCAGGAGGCCGCTGTTCGTCTCCCGTGTGAAATAAAAACGCTGACTTTACGCTTTTTATGTAATGTTACACTGTTAACTGAATTGTTTCATGACATTGTTACATTATTATTTGAAGACAAACATGCTGTTTTTTTTAACTTACCCATGTAGTTTTGTTGTCGAAACCTACCCAATCGTGTCACAACGCTGAGCAGGTGGCATTGTGTGTTTTAAACGTGATACGAGGCTGATGTGAAACATGTTCGTGAAGTGTTTTTCTTTTATATCTCCTGGTTTGAAGCAACATGCAATACCAGCATTGTGTTTGTGGTGGGCAGGTTGGATAATACGGTTCTGTGTGGATCCAGCTGAGTGAACCCAGAGCTCATGCTGCTGACAGTGCTGTTAATCATATGAGATTTTGCAAATTGACTCACTGAACATAACAACAGAGACAAAGTCCTGATCACATTCAGAGGAACATTCACTTCACTGACCTGCACATGATATCATCACACCCGCTACACACTGGACCTTATCTTCCTCAACCTTCCAGTAGGAATGGGATTCCCCAAGACACTGGGCTGATTAAATGCATTCTTACTATCGTTCCGTTCCTCTCCTCTCCCCTCCCCTCCCCTATCCTCTCCTCCCCTCTCCTCTCCTCTCCTCTCCTACCCTCTCCTCTCCTCTCCTCTCCCTTTTTTCTCTCCTCTTCTTTCTCTGTTTGTCTCTTCTCCTCAAACTGGAAAACGTCAAATGCATTTCAGTGAACACCATAAAACTTATTGTACTCCTTGGCAGTGATACAGATTTACCATAAGCAGTGTATTAAAATGATTACAGATGTCCAATGCTGTTCCATAATTCGGACTAGACCAATGCTCTGCTTAGATCGTGTTCTTAGAAGCTGTCTATCTGCGTCGGCCTGCTCTGCTGCAGACAGTAAAACAAGCACGGTGAGCTCACTGTGGGAAACAAATTGCAAAATGTGTGTTTTTCCCTCTGAGCTTGCAGTGTGTACTACCACACAGTGTGTACTACCACACAGTGTGTACTACCACACAGTGTGTACTACCACACAGTGTGTACTACCACACAAAGCTTGTAGTACACAAACACAAACAAGATCAACTGATGTATACAGGAAACAGTTCATTGTTTTCATCAGATACAGAACTATTGAACCACGTGGACTCCAGCAGGACAAGAGCAACCTGTCTTCAAACAATCCCAAAGTACAGAAACTCAACTCAATACATGTTGCAAAAAAGTTTATTTGTAAGTAACAAAAAAACAAATCTCTGCAGGATTTGATATCAAATGTGTGTATTATGAAGAAGCACACACACCGACAGTTTGTCCAGAAACAGTCAGAAGCTGGCGCGTTATTGACTGATGTGTGAGCGGGAACCTTCTATCAATAAGATGTTGTGCAATAAAGATTGGACTATGTATTGCTATAGATGCATCAGACTGCATCACATAGAGCAGATTCATCCTCATAAAACACTTGAACTGTTTATCATTCATGACTCTATTGAGGCCGTAACTTGTGGTTAAGATGACAGCATGAGACATGGCTTCAGTGTTAGGGCTCACAGGAACACGTTATAACGCCCTTATCTATAATTCAATACAAACATACTTAGAATGCGTTATAATCTGCTTCTAGCAATGTATCATTTTAATTATACGTATGGGAATTATATAATATTATCACCTTATTGGTCATTATATAATACTTTATAAAGTGTTATGACTGTTAAAGAGCAATGTAAATACTTATAAGTACTAATACATTGAACGTATATAACATTATAATGCATTACGATCACTGTCATGATGTGTTATAACATGATTGTTCTAACTGGTCATTGGGTGTTTTACGTAAATTGAAAGAAATATATATCTACACAAGAACACTCAAAACGTTTGCAGCGGGTCAGGACAGACATTGAGTATATTTTAATGCATGACGACAGTTATTATAATGCATTGTAAAATGTTTATAATGTAATACAACTATGGGAATTGTAAAACACCATCATCCTGGAAAGAAATGTATGATACTTGACCTTACAGTCATTATGAAAAGCTTTATAATGTGTTCGGATTCGGGCTGTGTATTGCATCCATATCATGATGCAGCCTTCAATATACATGATGTGACACTTAAAGCAAAGTACGCTCTGCCATGTTCATAGAATCTGAGTCAAAGTTTGACTTTTTTAATGTAAATCAGATTTGCATTAAAAGATCCAACATCACACACAGCACTACTTTGAGAGAGAGCATATGAAATACAGTATTGACTGAGTTCATCTTTTCATGTAAACTATCAATTAAACCGATAGTGTTTTTAAGAAATGATACGGTGTCACAAAATATAATATTATTTAAAAATAATGACTATTTATGAGTGCTGACTGTGTGTTTGTAGGCAGGAGCCCGAGAATGCCTGTGTGCGTAGATGCGGCTCTGCTTCTGAGGATTATCCAGAGTAACAGAGACACTCTAGTGTAAGTGTCTTATGTTTCCATGTTGTGAGCCCAACCAGCAGAACTCCAATCATCTCCACTGCATTAAGTTGGAGGCAGAAATCTCAAACCATGGACAAATAAACCCAAACTATCTGCACCAGGAGAGGGAAAATATGTCACATTCTGTTGGTTTTGCAATTGACCCTTCAAGCTTAAAACCCCCACTCTGTCCACTAATGAGGACCACAGTCTGGTACAGTGCAAACAGGCCAGAACGCAGGAGAATAACGCAGCACTAATCCTCCTCCTCCGTGTCTGTACTTTGCAGTTGAAGGAGGATTATGGCTCATCATGGCTCCCTAATGGCCTCTGATGCCTCTCCATGCCTGCATGAGGCTGCTAATCACAGAGGCAGGAGGAAACGGACCCGATCAGATGCCTCAGTCTCAGATACTGCTTATAAGAAGAGGACGTAGTCACCGTGACGTCACCAATTGGTCTGTGGACTACGGTTTTAAAGCCTCGGGTTCGGCCATCTTGGGGTTTTTTTGACTTTTTTAGGGGACCAAAAATGTTTCAAATAACTTACATGAAGTGAAAACACACCGTGCAAGGGTTAAAGTTGCCCTGCCTTGCCATCAAAATAAAGGGAAAGAAATTCTTCTCATTAAATCCTCCCTGCCTGGTAAATATCAGGTGAGTGAATGCAGATGTGTCTTCAAACCTGCATTCTCTCTAGTGTCCACCAGGGGGCGACTCCTCTGGTTGTATAGAAGTCTATGAGAAAATGACTCTACTTCTCTCTTGATTTTACCTCAGTAAACATTGTAAACATGAGTTTATGTCTCAATCTCTAGTTTCAAGTCTTCTTCAATACAGCATGATGTTCATTTAGTACATTATGGTCCATTTAGAGTCACACAGACCATAAAGCAGGCAATGCTTTAGGGGCGGGGCTACTGTGATTGACAGGTCTCTTATCCGCATTCCAAATATGGTAACTTCTGTTCTTTGGTAGCGAAAAAACAAGATGACCACAGCAAAATCGCCAAACCCTCGGCAGTCCATTTCTTAAATGCAGTATATGGTAAATACCCACGTCTTTCAAACTCCATTCTAGTCTAGGATCAGTGGCGGCTGGTCAATAGAGGGCCATGGGGCCTGGCCCCACCTTGAGCCACACAAAAAAAAAAAGAAGAAATTATAATAATAATAAATTATACAAATTGTCAATATTTGTGTTTTTGAACTATGGAATGTACCCAGTAATATGTGTAAAATATGATATCTGCGCAAAATATATGCTTTTCCTGCTCGGCAGTTTAGTCAATTGCTGATTCAAGATATAAATGAGTGACATACAATTTAGCTAATCAGCGCCCTCAAATAGATTCAGCTGTGGGGCCAGAACAATCAGGCCCCCCTCGCTGCGCGGTCTCGTCAGGAGAAGTCTCTACAGGCGAGCACTCTTCCTCCAAGACCCGTTTGAGAGGAGAACTTTGAGGAGATTCTGCAGCCAAAGAGCTGATATCAGATCAGCCTGACCTCACAATCAGACAGCAGACTCGCGGGAAAGGGAAGCAGTACATGAAGCTTCTGTACTAGCTGAACACCAGACAGGTTTGGCGCGCTGGATGACGTCATGCTAATCATTTATTTAGCTTTTTAAAACAACGGGGACGGATCCAGCACGGACAGTTAGGGAGTGAGGGATGAGGAGGTAAGGAAACATGAGAACACCAGGGTAGGGAGTGAGGGATGAGGAGGTAAGGAAACATGAGAACACCAGGGTAGGGAGTGAGGGATGAGGAGGTAAGGAAACATGAGAACACCAGGGTAGGGAGTGAGGGATGAGGAGGTAAGGAAACATGAGAACACCAGGGTAGGGAGTGAGGGATGAGGAGGTAAGGAAACATGAGAACACCAGGACACACATGAGAACTCTGTCAAGCTACATATTAGACAAAGTGAACATCTTTTCTTCTACATAGCTGTCCTCAGTCTCATCTGCTTAACTTGGTCATGGAGGCATCAACATGTAATAGAGATGTTAAATTAACAGTAAAAACTCATCATAGCTTAATTTAACATCATTATTCATAATTACACTTCATGTTTACTTCTCCTGATCTTTACCTCCTATAACAAGGTCCATAGGGGCATCTCAATAAATGAACATGTTATATTATATTATGTAAGTGTTATTTACTGATTGTTTTTGTGTTGGAATAAATGTTAAATATTTAACTGCAAAGTAATAATGCGTGTTTGATACTTAATTTTTTTTGCATGAAATCATACTGGGATGTTTGCTGAAATTGACAGGATGGCCCTACCTAGACCATTTTCCACCAGCCGCCACTGTAGGATGTAAGTTCCCTTTAGCAGCATAGTTATAGTGTGTGTGTGTGTGTGTGTGTGTGTGTGTGTGTGTGTGTGTGTGTGTGTGTGTGTGTGTGTGTGTGTGTGTGTGTGTGTGTGTGTGCGTGTACGTGTGTGTGTGTGTGTCGTTACCTTGGCGGCCACAGATGAGCCGGGTTTCTCCAGCAGGTCCCAGAGCTTCTGTCTCTTGTCGGGACAGCAGCCGTGTTCCTCCTCCTCCCCGTCTTTCTCCCTCAGCGTCTCCGCCTCCCTCCTCAGCTCCTCGTTCATCTGTTCCTTCTTCTGGTGGTACCGCGCCTGGCAGCACGACTCCAGGTAGATCTCGTCGATCCCCCAATAGTCCAGCTCCTGGCCAAAGGACAGGGCGCACATCTCCTCCATCATGTGCAGCTTCCCCGTTCTGTAGAAGTTGAGGATGGAGGAGAAGGCCACCGGGTGCCGGTCGAAGAAGTACTCGTTCTCAGGGAGGCTGTAGTCGTCGCAGATCTCCAGCAGCGACTCATGTGTGTTGCAGTCCCTTAGCCGTCCCAGGCGGGTTCTGGGCAGCCGGTCCAGTGTTCTCCACAGGACCTCATGTGTGAGACCCCCGACATTGAGCCTGACCCGCCGGCAGCGGGCCTTGATGCGGATGATGTCGATGGGCTCGGGGGGGAGCACGGGAGCCGCGGCGTTGAGTTTGGGCGTGCTGAAGTTCCCTCTGCCTGTCATGTTTGCTCTGCCGTGAGAGTGGGTTACCTCGAACAGGTTGTGGTGGTGGTGTGTGTGTGTGTGTGTGAGAGAGAGAGAGAGAGAGTGTCTGGAGCTTGAGAGGCTCAATGGGATGGTGAAGGCGGTGGTTGATTGTGGGGGAACGCTGCCCACCAACCTCACCTGGCTGTGTTCAGACCTCGAGACTCCTGGTCGGATCCATGGCTGGAAAAACAAGACGTCAGACGTCAGACGTCGTTCCTCCTCAGTGACCACAGGATGTGCAACTATACCAACATCTTTAAAGGTAATGACTTTTATAATCGCAGCAATTACCTTGGGGTCCCGAAGGAACAAATACTTTTCTATAAATCCTCAGCCCCAGCATTCCCTGTGCATGATCATACATCCATCTTGACCAAAGCGACTTACATTGTTCTTGACAAGTCGTACTTCTATGTCTTGCTCAAGGATAAGCTTGGGATCATACCACCAACCTTATATATACATTACACCAGGGGTTCTTAACCTTTTTGACCTCGGGGCCCAACTTTTCAAGTACAAAGTGTCCCGGGGCCCACTCTGACTATATGCATCAAAAGTGTCAGAAATCCTGTAGGTTATACAGAAACAGAGCAGTGGGCCTTTGGAGTCAGTCAAAATTTAAGATTTTTGTCCACATAAAATAAAAAAGTATCTTTCAGTATAAATAACTGCCTGTGGCTGTATCTGTACAGGTAAAGGACAGTATAGGGCTGTAACTACACTATCAGTGAACAACTGCCTCAAATTTGAAGAAGATTGGACAAAGTATGACCATTCTACAGTGTTTCTTCCATGAAGAGATCCAGGCGGAGCTCTAAAAGGACATTTGGAGACCCAAATGGACACATGGTACCCAAATGATATTCTGACACACTAAAGGTGTTTCTCCCTTTATATTTTGATATTATATTATTTTCCTTTTATTTTTAGCCTTTGCAAATTGCAAAAACTATGTATATAAGGTCGAAGACATGGTGTGTGAGTAGCGGACTTGCTGTGTGTAATGGCTGCGACCGAGCGCACGATCGAGTGTGCGGGTAGCTCAGTTACGCAGAGGTTATACGTTGGTTGATGGCTTATAGAAGAGGAAGATAAGGTTTGTACTATAAATACTAGCGTTTTCTGAAGCCACTAGCTCCATGGTAACATCTGATAGCACATTGTCGGGTCTGTAATGTGTCTTTTTCCGTCGGAATGCTGCATGATCCGACTTGCAGCGGTTATGTCGACTTTGGACGTAGTTTGCGTAAGCAAGCCGTAGGAACGGAAGGGAATCGAGGACGCCGGCGTCATCGCGGAGTTGAACAGGCAAAACCCTTGTTAAATAAATGAGATGATAGAATGTGATGATCACAAAGACATTTATTATCATGTGTATGTAAACCTGCATACATAACAAGAAGCCCAACAGACTTTCCCACGAGCGTTGGATGTTTCGTCGCTTGGTGTCGCTTTATTTTTGAAGGCTTCAGTACTTCGTTTGATAGCATTAGCCCACATTCCACACACTGAGCCCTCGGCTCTGCCTCGTTGCCTCCGTTCACAAAGCCGTACTTAAGAAAGTCAGGATTGTACTTGCGCACACATTTAGACTTTTGGGGGGTATGGCACCACTGTCGTCTTCATTTTTTCTTTTTAAAAAACGTATCCATAACTTTCGCTACAGGCTAGCGGCTAGCTGAGTGTCTTCTTCTGCTTATTGGCGCTTGTTAAACAACTGACTGACGCATTACCGCCACCAGGTGGTGGGAAGCTATATTGTAACTGAGCGTCTCATGGATAACAGTAATATCTTTGGTGTCTTCAATTGATAACCTATGCGGTCCCACGGCCTTCGCGGCCCACAGGTGCAAAACTGAAAGTTTTTTGCGGCCCTCTAGGTGGCACTCGCGGCCCAATCGTGGGCCCCATGGTTAAGAATCACTGTATTGCACCAGTGGCGGGCGTGCATTTTATACCTGGGCCTTCACTGCTGTCCTGCAGCTGAAATACCACCTTATAACCACATTGTGGCGCCACAGCTATTCATTTGTAAGGCTTTAACTATGTACATTGTTGTATTAAACAGTTCGGTACTAGTCGTTTGAATAATGCTCAAGCATTTAGAGAATGCAAAAGCCTAAATTCAGGAAAATATAATGTTCTCAGCTGGTCTGGCTGTGGGATCCACCGTCATTCCTTAATGACAAGCCGTGACCCAAAGAGAGTATCATAGGATTTTACTTTCACAACTTGAATGTTTAACGTAGTGCTCTGCAGAGTCTTTCCTCGGCTCAGCACCCTCTATCATGGTGTAGCTCAACTTAGTCAGAATGCTTTTTTGATTGGCTGAGCTGCATCACGTGATGTGATTCACTACCCATCAGCCTCTGCTGGCTGTTAAGTTTCATTTCACGATAGTCACGTGCTCGCCCACTGACCAATCACAGCACACTCTGCACCTAGCGGGAAAGCTACAGATGAACACTGAGCGGCATGTAATGCTGACGTACTTGTAGGCCGGCTAGCAGGCGCTGACACGTCAAAGAATACGCCCAACATGTCAAACTAAAGATCTGATTGGTTGAACACTATGACAATCAACAATATCGTCCCCATGTACTTTAATCTGAACTGGCTGCAGGTGAGAGTCTGCAGGCATCTGGCTCTGTTCTACCTAGAGACACAGAGGTGAGATCTGATTGGATAAAAGCTCTACTTAAAACAAGCTGCACTGGAAGCAGAGCAACTGAGGAAGACAGTAGCTGTGCAGAACATAAGATAATGATAAAAATATTTTTATAAATTATAATACAAGAAAAATTATAAAATTATAAAATAGAATTCTTTTTTTTTTTTCTTAAAAAAAAAAAATAGATATAGCTTTGTGATTCTGTTTAGCTCAGCAGAAAAGGCCTTGCAGGCCCTGACGGCCCGCCACTGCATTACACATGACTACAGCTCACGGCGTCAAGAATAAAGCAGGGCCCACCTTAAAGTGACAGTTCACCCCAAAATCAAAACAGCATATGTTTCCTCTTACCTGTTGTGCTGTTTATCATTCTACATCGTTTTAGTGTGAGTTAGAGACATTTGCTCACAGCAACAGTCTTTGGATTATCTTGAGTAACAAGGTCATGATATCTCCAAAACCAAGTCACTCACAGCAAAAGCATCTAGATTTATATATTGCACTACAGGTAAGAGGAAACATATGTCAGTTGGATTTTGAGGTGGACTGTCCCTTTAAGGCCCTTATGATATCAATTCCTATTGTGCCACTACAACAGACCTTGTGGAGAGAGAGAGAGAGGGAGAGGGAGCAAGAAGAGGTCACATGTTTGCTTTGGGGTCCCCTAACAGGTGAATGCTTAGAGGGCTGGGTGACACTGGACAGGTCCAATCTTCGAAAATATCATAATCACTGTCATGAGGACAATGTCTACTCTACATGCTCAGACATTGAACTTGCCGCAGTAACACTGGCGTAAGGTGATTTTAATGGACCCCAGTGCACACTATTACTGGTTATGAAACACACACACACACACACACATACACACAACTAGCCACTGTTTATCGTGTTGTCACGTGATCAAAAAAAGACTTGACATTGGGCAACATAAACACACACATATTACCCAGCAATCATCATTGTATTCTTCACACTATTCATTGTATCTGACGAAAACACCAAATTAAATGAGAAATCATTTAATTGAATTTAATCATTTTCTTATAGATTCTATAGTTTATGTATCATTTTATCATAGATCCCTACGGACAATTTTACCCCCCAAAAAATGGAATCCATAATGTCGCTTTGCGTTTTAGAGGCGAAATATAACAAATGGCACCTTAGGTAGCCGTAGCTGTCTTTTTGGAACCCACTTGTAAGAGACTAGACCTTCACTAGATCGCCTGCTCTCTCTACGGGCCCCAGTGTAACCGCACAGTCTGTTTACGGCCCTGCCCAGTTCTATGTATGCCATGGGCTTATATTCCACTTCAGAGTCATATTATTCAGATATTGCCCATGTCTACAGTATATATAAAATCTGCTTCTAACACTGTATCGTTACAGTTAAAGCACTCATACATATCCACAATGCCTTGTAACAATAATCACAACACATTATCAAGCATTGTATCATGACTTATAAGGTCAAACATCATAATAACTTATTACTGAGACTCTAAGTGTTCATTGTTTGCTTACTTCTTCTATACAAGAACACACAAACGTCAAATACAATTTCATTGACTTGAAGCAAACAAAGATCACTTAGAGTAATTTATATTCCCATTATATATAATGGGAATATAATATATTATAATTATATAATATATTACTGTGGGAATAATAAAACTCTATGATTCTGGAAACAAAGCATTTTGGATATTTATGAGTGCTTGTAACTATAATTATAGCACTCATTATATAAGTAATTACTATACAGTGTTTACACAACTATTTTGTATTTAAAAAAAAGATATATATACATATATATGAAATACTCAGATTTGCCATTGATATATATTTATATATATATATATATATATATATATATCAGATTTACCAAAATCTGAGTATTTTCATTTAATTTTCTCTTAATTGGAAATATCCAGCAGCCATGTTAAACCCTGGGGGACTCATCAGAACCCAGGAAATGTTAATTAGATATAATGCTCTAATTAAACGGTATAATCTTTAAACAGCCACTCTTATGCAATGAACCTGGTGTCAGAGAAAGAATGGAATGTGAACTGCATTCTGTTTGTCTCCCGTTGGACCATGAAGGCCCCCCCGACGCCATTAGAAGTCCTCTGACTGCGGGACCTTTATCTGATTGTGTAACGGAGTTCCACAAATCCCAGTAGTGGTATTAGGCTTCGTCTCCCCTGGCTCAAGTCTGCCTTAGTTAATTATAGACCGTCTATCTTCTCCTGGGACACACACAGGACATGCGGCTACGTCAGGAGCCAAGCTGCTACATCACCACTGAAAAAATGCCAGACCTTCCCCTCCGCAATAAAAGACAACTAATGTCTGCAACATCAACATTTCAATTCATAAACTGGCTATTTATATATATATATATATATATATATATATATATATATATATATATATATATATATATATATATATATATATATCATTTATATATTGATTTTGAAAAAAACAACACGATTCATTTAATTGTCACAAATAAATGAGTGTGTGATGGAGCACAGATGGCAGTTTTTTTTCCCGTTCCACTTTCTTCATTAACCAGACCATATGCAGAGAGAAGTAGAACCCCGTACATGCAACACAGAACAAGAGTCCAGAGTGAGAGCGTCCAGTTCCAGAGATTAAGGAGACTGGGGCTTAACCAATGATTACGTACCTGACAGCAAGTTTAAATAGACAAACAGGAAGTATATCTGGACCAAATCACTATTCCATTACTTCCACTTAACACGCAATAGCAGCCTATACTACTGTTATTCAAATATATATATTTAGAAAAGGATCTGTAAAGTAACAGAATCTCCATGTAGCCCACCTCTGGTAAAACTGCTGATATTTCGTGAAAGTTGAACTCGTGCCCCTCCAGGAGGTCCCACCATAGCACCCGGTTCAGGTAGTTATCCCAGCTGCCTCGGCTCCCCGCCGGCCACTGATCCACGAAGCCTCCCGAGAGCACCCAGACTGCTGCAGATCCGCATGTTGGCCCCCAAAAGAGGAAAATAAAAAGTAAAAAGTAAAATAAATAAATCTATCAGCGCAAGAGAGGAAATGTCCTGGGAAATGTGTCCGCAGAGCTGAGAGCCATGAGGAGACACACACACAGCAGATACAGAAAGAGAGGAGTAGTGTGAACCGGCTGGACCGAACAGCTACTGGCCCGGAGGATAAGAGAATAAAGGGATGAGAGAGAGAGAGTGGGAGAGAGTGAGTGAGAGAGAGAGGGAGGGAGGGAGGGAGAACGAGAGAGAGGGAGGGGAGAGACAGACAGACAGCGAGAGAGAGAGGTAATTGGATTGAGGCGTTCAGCACCAAGGACAGCTCCACATCAACAGCTTGTTTCCACCTCGAACTCCTACTGACCGTGGAGCTCTGTGAATTTATCGAAACAAAAAAAAAAAATATATATATATATATACACACATACACACACAAAAACAAATATACATATAAGGATTAAACATATATATATGTTTTGGGGTTCATTTGAAGTTACGTGTTTTCAGCACTTATGTTACGTTTTACTTGGTTTACGTATTTGTTTTAAGCCCAACCAGGATGCTTTCCCTAAACCTAACTCAGTGTTTTTAGTTTGAATGTACCACGTTAACCATGTATGTATATTGGACCGACAGAAGGGGAACAGAACCAAGACGCTATCCTCATCATGATTTGAATACAGTCTATTGAAGAAAAAAAAAGTTAGACGCCCTGTATTTAGTTTCTCAGCCTTTGACAGCAGTCGTAGCTCTATAGTGCTGAGGTGACGTAGAGGTTTCCTCCAAACTCCAAGCAGTTTCATTCCTGTCAATATTCTGGAGGTTTCTACAGAGGAGTTTGTTGATATATCACTTATAGCCTGATTTATACAACATTTTATTTATGGCTAATGACAATATTTTCAGATTTATGGAGTGATACAAAGAGATATCCAAAAAACCTTTGACTCTAATATGTTTGACAAAATGAAATAAAAAGTTACGCAAATCAGCACATATTTGATGAAATAATCCGTCATTTGCACATTTAAACATAAGATTTTTAGAAGACATAATTGCCTGCCGAGGTAGTTTCAGCTCTGCAGACCTCATCCCATTCATCCCTGGTCAAACTACAGACTGAGATTATTGTCAAAGCTGATGATACTTTGTTGATGACTTCTTGAGAGTCGTGCCAACAGGAGGCCACGGCTGCTTCTTTCACCTGATTAGAAGAAGTGGAGGTACCTTCACCATCGTCTTTGTTGTGGGGAGATGTCTGAGTTATTATCTGCAAACGATTCAAACCCGTTATCATTATGAAGACCACTTTCTTTGTTGAGCTTCCCCCCATATAAACTGTGCCATTTCATTGGTCTCCATGGGGACTGTCTCCTATAGAGCAGTGCAGGGATGACGTAGGGGGGTTACATCATTCACATTCGTGGACAATTTTAAATGTTTAGAGTTTGCCAGTTCTCAGATAAACTGTTTTTGGAATCAAAAATGATTGATGCTGTATTCGAGATTACAGAAACTGATCCTTCTTGGAAAACATCACAACAATGAACCAAAGGTAGAGGAGTGAGTTTATCATGAAATGTTGTTTAGAGTTTATGGGTGAGACCATCGTGGTCTGTGGTTACAGAGGCCGAAAGATGAATAGCTGTCTTCATTTCATCAGTTAAGTTGTTCTCCAGCAGTCTTCTCAGCACCAATAGAAGCTCCACACTGTGGTCAGTCACTGTGACCAAGAGCAGAGTGTAAATGATAGAGTTTCATAATAATCCCTGAAGATAAGGTGTTGTGTTTGTTAGACTTTTAAAACTGAGATTATATTTCCCACTTTCATCTCTTTTCAGTGTACAGGTTAGGTTGATCTCTCAGCATCTTCATAACATTTGGCTTGAGTTCTTCTATATTACATATTAGCTTTGCTGGAGAGAAAGGAATAAAGCTAAACACACATCTGACACTAATATTTAAGACTGAGGGGTTCTTTAGCGCTGCTGCCTCAGCAACTTTTAGCAAGGCGTCAAATCTCCGTTGTGATTATGACTTCAATCTGTTTCAACAGGAGGGACAGACAATTATGTTGCTACAGGTGAGTAAGCTCAAATGTTTCACTAATCGGCATCAACATTAAACTTCAACATTTGACAACTTAAATGAAGACAATTATTTGTAATTTTTGAATATATCATATCATTTTGAATATATCATATAAAAATGTTTATGTTTAAATAAATTAAATAAATCAGAAAATACTGTCAACAGCCATAAAAACAGGCAATGAATGATGTAACGTTTGGTGGATGTAAGAGCTACTGAAGTGGAGATTCTGGCTCAGAGTCAATGAAAAACAATGTTTTGTAAAATTACAAAAAAAAGTTCTCTGAAATATTATGTTTAAATATACAAAGGAGGCATTATGTATGTATGTAACGGTAACGTTTGGTGAATTCAGGGGGAATCTACAGACAAAGTAAATAAACACTGGACCGGTCAATATGACAAGACACCCCAAATTGCTCCCGAAGGCTCTGCCATCGGTGTGAATGATTAGTTAGTTCTGATGCCATCAGTGTATGAATGCATGTGAATGGGTGTAAAAGCATTTTGAATGGTGGGACGAATAGAAAGGTGCTGTACAATTACAGTCCATTTACCATTTAAATAGCATTAGAAAACAATGCTTTTACCTCTGGTGTCCTACCTTATGAACCATGCTTTCCCAACGTTTCAGCGTGGATGAAGTCACTGAACTCATCCTGCAGAGCTGCCCCTTGAGGTGGTGCCTTGTTTGCTTGGGAGCATGAGGCCGAATAATCGCTTTGGTACATTTCTTTGATCACAATTGAACTTCTCAAATCTACTTGTTCCACCACATCATCGAGTCACTTGTGCACATCATAGAAGCAATTTCTCATTCTTTTGAACAAATTGCTAATGCTTTGGCATGTGTACTGCTCTCGTTGTGTGTGTGTGTGTGTAACTTGGTTCACAATTCAGCAGCAAGCCAAACTCCATTCAAATGAATACGGGAGTCAGGATGTAGCTTCCAAGCTCCAGATGCTTTATTGTGCAGCATCGACGTATACGAATCAAATAAGAGTAAAACTAAAACAAACAGAAGAACACAATGAGCTAGATGCATATGAATTACACACTACAAATTTAACTTTATGTATCTCCCACGCTTCTGTAGCAGTCAAACAAATAGTGTAACCACAACTGGCTACGGATACAAAATGAACCTTTACAAATATACTTAAGAATAAAGTATTACTAAAATACTATTCTGTGGTCTGTGCTGAACAAATACTTACAGAATATGCTTTCGAAGGCGTAAATTTGAAAAATGATTTTCTGAGACCATCTACCTAAAACTACCACATGTGGCGAACTTCCTGTTCCATGTCAGGGTGCATGTCAAAATAAATGCAAATTAACAACACAACCTAAAGGGCCCAGGAGGGGGCGCCAATTCCCCAGTCCTGAGGGCAGAACAGCATGTTTCCTACATCATCAACTGCACTGATCAAACTGTATGAGACTGATTCTCTCTTGAATAGTCTAACCCCCTGTTATGTGCCGTGTTGTGTTTGTGCTCTCCCTTAGTGTCTTCTGGGGTTCCACCTTCTGTCCCGGGTGCAAGCTGCAGCGGCTGATTGGACGCGGCTGCGTTCAATCGCGATCAGCGGTGGATAAGAGGAGAGGAGCTCCTGAAGGACAATCTCTTGGGCAGACCACAGGAGTCAGGCTGTGCGTACGAGTCTGTGTGGAGCTGACACCCTTGGGGCGAACCTGCAGCTGAGACGAGTGTGGCGTGGACCACTCCGGGTACAGCCGTGTGGGCTGTTGTCACCATTATTTTGTGTCTTTTGTGAGGATAGTTTTCTTTTGCCAGCTAGTTACATAATAAACATTCCTTTGTTTAAGCCTCCGCAGTACTCTCTCTCTCTTTCCCCGGGAAAATTACAACGTTACTCCCCCGCATCCCTTAGATGCCCTCATTAAATTCACTACCTCCTCCCAGAGACTCCTCTCAATCCAGACTACCTTCACAGGGAGGGATAGAGACTACCTACACACAGGGAGGGGTAGAGACTACCTACACAGGGAGGGGTAGAGACTACCTACACACAGGGAGGGGTAGAGACTACCTACACAGGGAGGGGTAGAGACTACCTACACACAGGGAGGGGTAGAGACTACTGACACAGGGAGGGGTAGAGACTACCTACACACAGGGAGGGGTAGAGACTACTGACACAGGGAGGGGTAGAGACTACCTACACACAGGGAGGGGTAGAGACTACCGACACAGGGAGGGGTAGAGACTACCTACACAGGGAGGGGTAGAGACTACCTACACAGGGAGGGGTAGAGACTACCGACACAGGGAGGGGTAGAGACTACCGACACAGGGAGGGGTAGAGACTACCTTCACAGGGAGGGGTAGAGACTACCTACACAGGGAGGGGTAGAGACTACCGACACAGGGAGGGGTAGAGACTACCTTCACAGGGAGGGGTAGAGACTACCGACACAGGGAGGGGTAGAGACTACCTTCACAGGGAGGGGTAGAGACTACCTACACAGGGAGGGGTAGAGACTACCGACACAGGGAGGGGTAGAGACTACCTTCACAGGGAGGGGTAGACTACCTTCACAGGGAGGGGTAGAGACTACCGACACAGGGAGGGGTAGAGACTACCGACACAGGGAGGGGTAGAGACTACCTACACAGGGAGGGGTAGACTACCTTCACAGGGAGGGGTAGAGACTACCTTCACAGGGAGGGGTAGACTACCTTCACAGGGAGGGGTAGAGACTACCTACACAGGGAGGGGTAGAGACTACCTTCACAGGGAGGGGTAGAGACTACCTACACAGGGAGGGGTAGAGACTACCGACACAGGGAGGGGTAGAGACTACCGACACAGGGAGGGGTAGAGACTACCTACACAGGGAGGGGTAGATACTACCGACACAGGGAGGGGTAGAGACTACCTACACAGGGAGGGGTAGAGACTACCGCCACAGGGAGGGGTAGAGACTACCTTCACAGGGAGGGGTAGACTACCTTCAAAGGGAGGGGTAGAGACTACCTACACAGGGAGGGGTAGAGACTACCGCCACAGGGAGGGGTAGAGACTACCTTCACAGGGAGGGGTAGACTACCTTCACAGGGAGGGGTAGAGACTACCGACACAGGGAGGGGTAGAGACTACCTACACAGGGAGGGGTAGAGACTACCTACACAGGGAGGGGTAGATACTACCGACACAGGGAGGGGTAGAGACTACCTACACAGGGAGGGGTAGAGACTACCGCCACAGGGAGGGGTAGAGACTACCTTCACAGGGAGGGGTAGACTACCTTCACAGGGAGGGGTAGAGACTACCTACACAGGGAGGGGTAGAGACTACCGACACAGGGAGGGGTAGAGACTACCTACACATGGAGGGGTAGAGACTACCGCCACAGGGAGGGGTAGAGACTACCTTCACAGGGAGGGGTAGACTACCTTCACAGGGAGGGGTAGAGACTACCTACACAGGGAGGGGTAGAGACTACCTACACAGGGAGGGGTAGAGACTACCTACACAGGGAGGGGGAGAGTAGGCTTCCTGATTACATGAACCACAGGTCCTTTGTCGAACTCCCAGGAAGATGTTTATTCAGACACTAATTCAGGGACACCTCAGCGTTGTGCGAGGTCATCTACAATACAACTAGTATTGTATGTATAACTGATATTTCACACAGTTCTATTGATGTTTTGAGAAAATACCATCATTTTGTCTTTGGCGCATGAGAAGACTAGATACTCATCAGCACTGTGCAGATAACAAGGATAAGAAATCATTGTTTGGCTTCTTGCAGTTTTAATCTTACTTTTCAAAAATAAGGACAAACGCAAAAGCCACAACACAAACCGGTTCACAAGCGACTTTGCGTCTCAGCCACCGTAAATAGTGTGACCGAATGAGGAAACGCTTGAACCAAGAAGGCAGCGAATCTGACTGCGCTTCAGCTTCACCTCTTTAGTGATATTTCATTGCTATACAAATGTTGGTAATATTGTTCTGCTGTGTATGAAACAGTGATTCAAGAAACATTTCTAACAGCTCCGTCAAAGTGAACTCTAATGTGAGCCCCGACACAGTCCTGGCTCATGATGACTGAAGGTTGGATCGTGAACTGTTTCACCATCTCACTGCAGACTAACAGATCAGAGATCAGTCAGATTTCCGCATCCTGAAAACAGGATGAAACTCAAGATTTATTGGTTTACAAAGTACACAAAATTCCTTCTATATCCATATATCATTTATAGAATGCCTTCCATTATCGGTGCATCATAATGCAGCTTCAACATTAAGACTGAACATCAACAGGTGTACATGCAGAATTAAACCAAAAAAAAAAACACATTTGTTATTAGAACATATAAAATTGCATAACAGCCTACCAGCATTGTATTTTTTATTTTTTTATTTTTATAAAAAAGGAATTATTACTAAGAGGTTCGTCAAGCAGTAAACAGAGGGGGGGGCGCCTCTGTCATTTCTACTCTTAAAAAAAAAAAATCAAACAACACTTTTTCACGATTCAGATGAAAAAGCAAAAGTCATGCTTTGTTTTCTGAACGCAGTGTATGGACTGCATGGAGTGCATACAGGAACGTCTGTGTAAGAGAGAGAGGGGGGGGGGGGGGGGTCACATACATCAGAGCAATACTGTGGTCCCAAACACTGAAACAATAACACCACCCTGAGCCAAAATATAAGGACAGCTCCAATTCAGAAATACATTAACAAAAATGCATAGAAAATTCTGCGTCCAAATCCTGGGATTCGACCCTTTGATTAACAAATGAGTCAGCAGGGAGAGAGGACATGAGGGGAAATAAACACAAACCTAACTATGTACATCCAAACAGTAGAGCACTATTATTACATTGTTTTGTTGCTTTTTTTTCCCTCTTCCTCCTCCTCTTCTTCCTTCCGTTCCAAGCTCAAGTTTGTTGGTGTGTTTGTGCTGAGGTAACGCTTCTCCAGCAGGGGGCACTCTCCGTCTTCACTTGTGTTCCAGTCGCAGCAGCTGCTCCTTGCCGTTAATGGTTAGTGACCGCAGCTGGCCGTCCTCCTCCACCTCTACCCGCTCCTGACCGTTCTCCACGATCCTGGGGGGGGGGGGGGGGGGCAAAGTTCAAACCTGACATTACTTAATTGGCACAAATCCTTCCACCCCATCCATCCCATAAAAAGACGTTTATTAGGACAACGGTCTATTGAGCAAATGGTCCTGAATGGCTTCATTCACACAGTGAGTGCCGTCACTGCTGTTGTGTTGCGTTATTTATTTCTGAATGAAACCACAACAAAAAAGACTAAATATTCTTCATGTGCTCTTAAGTGGTGATGTGTGACGGGGGAAGAATGTCCTCAACACAGAGCAGTCATTCCCAAATACTGGTTGGGGGCCCACAGGTGGGTCAAGGATATTTTATCAAATAAATCAGCCGACTTTCTTCCAGTGTTTTCTTGGACATGTATATGTGCAGTTCATCTTTGGGCCACATGAGGGAGCCTGAATATTCATATTATTCGGATAATTGTAGTCTACGTATTACTTTGAATCTAATATGAAAGGCAAACATACATTTAGTTTGTTCTTACTGATGCTTAGCTAGCTAGCTCTTTTGTCTCATTTATTAAATATTTAACATGTATATCCATGTTGAATAACACATGCACAAAACAACGTTGTAATTTATCAGATGTATTTCTCTTTGAATTGTCTGGTTTACCCATTTCAGATCCTATAAGGCAGGGGTGTCAAACATACGGCCCGCGGGCCGCATCCGGCCCGCCACGTCATTTTATGTGGCCCGCGAATCCGCCAGCAAAAAAATAAAAAAAAATAAAAAAGAATATTTTTATTATTATTTTTTTTTTTACAAAAATTAAAAGTTAGATGTGAAAATAAAAATATCCCCATGGTCGAAATTATGAGATAGAAAGTCGAAGTGATGAGATAGCATGTTGTCTGTGTGCCGACATTAAAACGATCACAACAGGTGGACAGGAGATGCAACAACCCATAAAGAGGATTTCCAACAAGTGATCGTGCCTTTCTCAACATGCGTACTTCTCTGCACTTGTAAACTCGTGGACTTGTGAAACGTCATCAGTCTCAGCCCAAGTACTGTTCCAATTCAAAGTTCACATCGAGCGGAGATGTTTGAGTATAAAAAAACTTTGAGTTGAGCCATTCGCGCCGCCGGTCTCACCGGGGGCTATTTGTGTTCATTCGCACTGGACGCTTCGGAGAGGGGGCGGGGCTTATCGCCCTGAAAGCCGTTCAACTGTCCGCCATTAACCATGGAAAAAATAACCTCTATTTCTGCTTAGTACGTGTTGTGGAAGTCACAGATATCCCGGGAAACTAAACTAAATATGTTAGGAGTGGTTACATTTACAACCGGCCCTTTGAGGGCGACCGTGATGCTGATGTGGCCCCAGAGTGAAAATGAGTTTGACACCCCTGCTATAAGGTGATGTGGAAATGGCACTACAGATGGTCAGGTACGTTTATCTAACACAGCCCAACCGAGCATGGCTGTGGCTCGTTAGCGTGAGAGCCACGTAGCTGCTATACTGAGCTGACATTAGCACCACGGTAGCGCTTCATCAGCGGGAAAGACACTAACCAGATGTAAGAACACCAGAACATACATCATTGTGATGAGAACTACCGAAAAAAAGACAGAAAAATGTATTTGACGTTAGATTTTCTACCACCTGGAGAGACTTTGGATTCACTTCTGTCCATCTTTATAGACAGTTTATGGTTCTTGCACAATGTTTCCTGGTTTATTCAACATATCTGAAAAAACATTTTATTTCCTTTGTTCATAATAGACGACGATGTAAGATCTAATGTTAGTCTTCAATTCTACAGGTCTGACCCAGGTGGCAACCTCCAGTTCTGCCAAGTGAAGCTGATGCAGAAGAGAAAATGACTCTACTTCTCTCTTGATTTATTACCTCAGTAAACATGAGTTTATGTCTCAATCTCTAGTTTCAAGTCTTCTTCAATACAGCATGATGTTCATTTAGTAAATAAAGCAGAGTATGCCATATCCGGCATCTCTATGTCACTTTGCATTCCAAATATGGTCACATCTGTTCATCATTTGCAAAATAGCCAAGATGGCGACGGTGAAATCACAGAACTAAAAGCGTCATACAAACCAATGGGTGACGTCACGATGACTACGTCGACTTCTTATGCAGTCTGTGGTCTGACCTAGTTCACCACCACCACCACATGATAACCACTGCTAAAACATCTTTGGTCTCATCTTTGACTCTGACCTCAGCTTTGACAAAAGGCATTCAGTTGTTCTGCAGTTCATCCAGCTGAGGACATTCCGAAGATTCCACAGCCTAATGCTCTGGATGAGTGCAGACCAGCTGTTCTCACTTCAGTTTTAATCTGTGGAAGGCTGAAACCACAGGGTTTGTTGCATATGTATTACAATCGTAATATATTGAAGGGACAGAAGCTGCACTGTACTTTGGTTTGTACTTCATTGATACTTGATGGATCTTTGGCTTTTCTCTCCAGGGTAAAGGTGTGTCTACTAGTGCAGGTGGTGTCATTCCATAGATCACCTTTTAGTGGTGATCTTCCTGCCGTTGATGATCTTGGAGGAGCTGGACACGGAGCGGAAGTTGCCCATGCCTCCTCCTCCTCCCCCAAAGGAGGAGGAGGAGAAAGAGGTGAAGCCTCCGCCTCCCAGGCTGCCCATGGGTGCCATGTGACCCATGTGACCCATATGACCCATGTGACCCATGTGGCTCATGGAGCCGAAGGAGCCGAAGCCTGGGGATAAACAGGGCAGAGAGTCATTTAAACCAGTGACAGTGGTGTGGGGACTTTATTGGTTTATTGGTGCCGGTCTTACCTGGGTCAAAAGGTGAGAAGCCAGCACCGAACGGAGGAAACCCAACAAAGCCTCCGAAAAACGAGCCGCCCGTCCGGTTGCGATTCGCCCGACTTTGGTGCCGCCGGCCGCTGCCGAAGAACGGATCATCACTAAATGGATCTGTACCTGAGGGAACAGGACGTAGAGTATCTAAGTATTATTAAAACTGGTGCAGCAGATGAGCAATGGTCGTTCTGAAACGCACTGATATAGTACGACTTACCGAAGAAGTCTGCAAACGGATCGCTGCCGCCGAAGAATTCCCTGAAGACGTCGTCTGGGTTGCGGAATGTGAACTGTTCGTGGAAATGGTCTCCGTTGTGGAAATGCCCTAAAACGTGATGAAAACTGATAAACGCACGAACACGAACCAAAACAAAAAAAATAACAAGATGCATTCAATAATGCTGGGGTCAGCGTTTATTGTCACCAGTCCAGCCATCGCCACCTGTTCCATGAAACTGGCCGGGACAGGACCCCCCCCCACTCTCTACTGGTCCTACTAGTCTAATTCTGCATTCACGCTCTCCACACGCCGATCCCGGATAACGTTACATTGTCAACAACAAATCGGTGTTGAAACGGTCCGGAGACCAGCTGCCTGACGTTGGCAGCACTGGAGCTGAAGGCCAACACACGGAGGTTGAGTCGAGTTACGCCATGATGTGTTCATGCTATGTTCAGTGAAATGGAGTATTGGTTTTAAGAGGTTTTCACAAGCAATTTAAATCTGATAATATGACCCGATTAACTTTCCAACACCTGCTCTAAACAGCTTATAATACAATCTGTTATGTCCTAATCATTGGAATTGTGTGATTCTATGCAAATAACCACTATAGACGACTCTAACAAAGTAAAAGGATAATATTTAGAATCGTTCCTGCTTTACACTGACTTCAGAGCGGTTCAAATTGTTCTTCTGGACGTGGTGATGAATAAAGGTCTGGAGCCTCGTGTACCAGCTGCTGTGACGAAACAGAACCATCTATACCTGCGGGTATGGATCATCCATCATCAGCCATTTCTATTCGCAAACAAATAAAATGGCTTCAGCGGCATCTCGAATTGAAACATGGTGAATGTTGTTGCTATGGTGATTCCCCCATGCTTTAATGCTACATCAGCAACAGAAAATAATCCAAACAAAGTTGTCCCTCGACTGTTGATAGTAATGTGCTTTCCTACGCTGCATCCAGAATGTGTGAATTGGATAATTTACTCTGGCACGGTGTGACCTCACTGCTGCACCATCAACACGCCGTCCTGACGCTCTCACTACATCTGCTCTGCTCGTCATTGTGTTCTACAAAGTCTCGCTCGAGGAGAAGTCTGGTCGCAGGCATCAAGTCACATGAGCGGATAAAGCTTTCATTTCTCTGGAGGGCTCTTCTCATTATTTTCTCAGGCACTCATGACAATCAGAGCCTGTCAGTGACACAAACCCAAGTTAACCTCCAGGTTCAAACTAAAACAAGTTCTTCTCACAACAAAAAGACTTGATTTAGATCCATCACAAGTTTGGAGCTTACCTCTTCCTCCGTTGCTCCCCGTCAGTCCCTCTTTGCCATAGCGATCATACATGGTCCTCTTGCTGGCTGGAAGAGGAAAGTAGAATCACAGCAAAGAGAAGAAAGTCAGACACATGAGGAACGAGAGGAACTCAGACCCTGTGCCGCTGCGATTAGCTTCACTTCATGTTGGTCCTGTTCACACCTGGCAATAACACTGGTCTCCGCTCGACAGCACTGCTGTCTGCATCTACTATTACTGTGTTGCTCTAATTCCGCCTCCGACCTGTGGTATCTTCCTGTGAAAGGTTCTGTGGGGGTGAATCGCCGTTTCTGTTCAACACGTTGTCTCCTGTTCATGCTTAGTCGAGGGAGTTAGGTGTAGTCCTTCTACCTCTGTGTTTTAGGGCTGAGCCCGAATTCTGAAGTAGTTTAGTTCATTGTTTTGGCCTTCGGTTCACCTCTGTAAACCATTTCAACATTGCTGTGTGAGTGCCGACAGCAAATCAACTTGCTAACTGTAGCATTCATCTGCTCTTCCTTTGACTTGTTCTCATGCATCTCTTCCAAGCCCCTGGATCGGGCGTAACAACAGCTCTGAACACGAGTGTAATGGTGATCCGATCACTCAAACCGCTTGCCCGAGGTGGTCTGAGACGAACATGATCACATCACTTATCGTAGAGTAAAGGCGTCCGTAACGTTGAAGCCACTCTCCTTTCTATTCCTCCCTTTCCTCACATTGCTGAAGCCTGAAACACACCAAGGATTGGACCTGGTCTTTGTCCTTCTTCCTCTTAACTTGTGACAGACTCGTCGCTGAGACGTATATGGAGACACATTCTCCGGGAGTGAACCGGCGTACTCCGAGCTTGTGATGAGGTGTGAACAGGGCCACTGGTGTTTGTTTGCGGCCCGAGTAGTGATACAAACCATCTGACAGGACTTCATAGGCCTCCGACAGCTCCTTGAACTTTATCTCGGCATCCTCCTTGTTCTCCGGGTTCTTATCAGGGTGCCACCTCAACGCCAGCTTTCTGTACCTACAGGAGGACAGAGGGAAGCCGGTTGAGTGACAACACCAGACTGAAGAGATCAAAGTGTGAGTTATGTAGAGCTCATGATGCTGCTGACTAATGATGAGAACAATCAGCCATGTTCTGTCCCACACTGCACAGTCTTATGGACATTTGGTTTCTTTTGTAGGTTTGATGAGGTTCTTCTCCATAGTCAGTGTATTACTACCGTAGATGGCGTTTGGAGGAATAGAGAGGAGTACCAGCACGGGACATATTTTAGACACTTAACAATCATTATCAGTTTAAGTGTACGTTCTATGTAGAAGATGTTCACTGCTTTACCTTGCTGCCACACAGTCCTTTGTTATGGGGGAACTGAAGATGCCATCCATCTCCTCAAAGCCTGGACACTCCTTTGGCAAAAAATATTTTTTTACCCAAATTAGAGTTTGCTGGTCTACCGTTGCCTCGACCAGTTAGCCTGTTGGTGTCGTTGTGTGACTTTCGTGAATCCAAACTAACCTTTTAGAACACAGACACAAAGCAACCGATAGAAGCGGCGGTATATGCTTTTGTCCTTTGAGAGCATAGATACCAGCTGCAGCTCCCCAAAACAAAGGACTGTGTGGCAGAGAGGTGAAGAGCTGAACATATTCTACATATAGTGCACATTTAAACTGATATGGATTATTTTAGGTGTCGAAAATACGTCCACGGCAGTACATAGCTTTTATCCTCTCTGTTTCTGTCGTAACACACAGACTATGGAGAATTCAGCGGTTTACATGAAACAAAGCAGCATGCTGCAGTGTTCCCGTCTGGACCGTCATCTCATTGCTCACTGACCGCTCTCTACTCACCCAACATTCTCTGCTGCTGCTTCACATTAATACAGTTCAACTGGTGAACAGGGTGGCTTTTATTGTGAAGGACCAGGGGAAACACAATGTCACGTCCGCACGACAAGATACTTTTGTCGTTTTTCTTACAGTGGATGACTTTTAAATACTGCAAACGATCAATCACAGTGAGCTACAAAGGGAGTAGAAACTCTGGAGCCTGATGCATTGGAACACACTGTGTCATTACTGCCACATGCATTCAAAATTAACCAAGACTGAAATGTGAGGAATAAGGGACACTACTAAGTGCTTTATTAGATTAGTCATTCTTTAAAGTGGACCTCACTGTATTCTGTAATTCATATGCTAATGGTACATTTGTTTAAATACATCTTTTTAACAAAAACAAAACTTAAAGACATAACTTTTTTAAATGATCTTCCTTTAATGCATTTATTAATATCCTGAATTTGTGACTTTATAATCTCATAAGTTTTTTCTGAGAATATCAACCTCAGTATTCACCGGAATTGTTCTTGGGTTTCAGCTGAACGTTCATCGCTATCCGTGTGTTGGACGTCAGCTCTTTGTGACGGTTAAAGCTGATGGAAGGCAGCGGGAAGCAGCCTGATATTACCAGACTCAGATACATGAAGCTGAGCGGGAGCAACTTGAAGTTTAAATCTCAGTTTACTGCTGCATGCTTTGTAAACTTTACAAATGTGTCCCTTCAGATGCCGATGGATCACTCCAGTAGTTTGAGCTCACTCTGTGGTTGTGTTGCTAATGAAGCTCCGTAGAGAGCTGACCAGCCATAGAGATCAGCTGTCGAGCAGCCGGCTATATACGGAGGACGAGATGTCTGCTGAAGTGTTTCAGAGGATCACAGCAGAGGTGGAACATTTCAAAAACGTCATCAACTCACGCTTTCTTAATGTCCTCCGCGGACGAATCTCTCCGTACTCCTAAAACCTGGTAGTAGTCCACCATGATGAGTGGATGAAGGGAGGAGCGTCTGTGAGCCCGGTGAACCTGAGAGAGAGAAGGAGAGCTGACCAGTGTTCCACACAGGAAGTGCTGTAGCCTTTCTAATGTTTTCAGCGTGTGCGACTACGTTGGTGATGTCAAATATACATCTTAAATAAATATCAATATATAGGTTAAGAGCTCAAATTAGGCCCCAAAACACACAAAGTTAGTTGAACTGTGCATCAACTTGGATTATTGCACAGGAATATGTGCATACATTTACCATTGTGTAATAATTACATTAGTATTATGTAATACTGGTTCTGAACAAAAAGGATAAACATCCCTGCAATTCACTCTGGACAATAAATCAAACGCCTCAGCATCCTCATCCTCCTGGACCTCTCTGCAGCATTTGACACCGTCTCCCATACCATCCTCCTCAACCGCCTATCTGACCTTCTAGGGGTCACTGGCACCGCCCTCTCCTGGTTTACATCCTACCTCCATAACAGGGAACAGTTTGTTTCCATCAACGGCTCTATTTCCCCCCTAGCCCCAGTCAATCATGGCGTGCCCCAAGGCTCTGTGCTTGGCCCCCTCCTCTTCACCATCTACATGCTCCCCCTTGGCAAGATCATCCGCCATCACGGACTGAACTTCCACTGCTATGCTGATGATACTCAAATCTATCTCAGTACTACTCCATCCTCCCAGCTCCCCCCTCAGTCCCTTGTCAACTGCCTGTATGAAATAAAAACCTGGATGTCATCAAATCTCCTCAAACTCAACACCAAGAAGACAGAGCTCATGGTTGTGGCACCCAAGGCGCTGCTCCGGAAGGTTGGTGACTTCATCCTCGAGGTTGACGGCTGCTCCATCTCCCCATCTCCTGAAGTCCGCAACCTGGGTGTCATCCTGGACTCCACCCTTTCCTTCGAGTCCCACATCAAGTCCGTCACCAAAACTGTCTTTTTCCATCTCAGGAACATTGCCAGACTCCGACCGTCACTCTCGGAGTCTGTTGCTGAAACCCTGGTCCATGCGTTTGTCACCTCCCGCTTGGACTACTGCAATGGTGTCCTGTTCGGGGTACCCAACAAAACCCTGGACAGGCTCCAGTATGTACAAAACTCTGCTGCCAGGGTTCTCACGCACACAAAGCCCTGGCAGCACATCACCCCCACCCTCATCAACCTCCACTGGCTCCCGGTCAAGTCCCGCATCTCATACAAGATCCTCCTCCTCACCTACAAGTCCCTCCATGCCCATGCCCATGCCCCCCAGTACCTATCGGACCTCCTCCGCCCACATGCCCCTCCCCGGAACCTGCGGTCTTCAGACTCTGGCCTGCTTACCACCGCCCGCACCAAACTGCGAACCTTCGGGGACAGAGCTTTCAGTGTGGCAGCCCCCACCCTCTGGAACTCTCTCCCTGCGGTGATCCGCAACATCTCCACTCTGGACGCCTTCAAAAGGGCCCTCAAGTCCCATCTGTTCACCAAGGCTTTCGGCCCCTAGTTTACTTGTTTTGTTTTTCTGACTGTTTGTCTATACTGTTTTTGTTATTCTTGTAAAGCGGCCTTGGGTCCCCTGAAAGGCGCTATATAAATTAAAGTTATTATTATTATTATTATCACACATTTAAAAAATAATAAATAAAAAAAGTATTATTAATAATATTACTGCAATATATATACTGAGGTGAATATTAATGTAGGAATATGCAGCTAATTTGTGTGTTTTGTTATTTTTTATTTTGTAATTAGTGTATTATTGAATTGATCAACAAATCAAATGACTCCTATATAAAATACAATAAGAAGTAGTAAGTAAATAGGGCTGGGCAGTATGACCAAAAATCCATATCACGGTATTTTTTTCCGCCTTAATGCAGTGGCAGGCCGTGCATTTTATACCTGGGCCTTCACTGCTGTCCTGCAGCTGAAATACCACCTTATAGCCCAGGGGTGGGCAAACGTTTTGGCTCGGGGGCCACATTGAGTTTTAAAATGTGACAGACGGGCCGGGCCAGTAGCAGATGAATGGAGTGTTTGTGTGAACTAATATAAATTACAAGTAAAAGCCATGACCTAAAAAGTAACTTGCATTTAGTTCCAGTGGGAACAGTGCTGTTGGTCACCCTTTTTAACCAGTGCGTCAACGTTTGGTGTCAGTTTGGTTGTGGTAATTCTCAGAACAGATCTGAGGTGTTCATCAGTTAACTGGGATCTTACACGGTATTTTTTTAGTGCATAAATGCATATTTTATCATGCACATACTTAATAAGCAGTCATTTTTGACAGAGTTTCTCTTGTAAAGGTTAATGACTGTGGTCTTTTTAGCAGCTTGATTCTTTGAAGGGATCATATAAATATTTAACTGTCACATCTAACATTGTCAGAGCTCTGCTCTGTAGTCTTTCCTTGTCTCTCCCCCTGTGTCACGGTGTGGGTACATCTCACTGGCGTCAGGAGACGTATCAGAATACCCTTATTTTATTGGTTAAACTGCATCACGTGACTTACAACGCATTGGTCGGTGTTTTTCCTGCACAGCTCAACAAAGTGCCGTAAATGCTGGAAAGGAGCGTGAATAACTCCGCTGCATGAAGCAAAGGCCACTGAAAACGGGTCCGCGACGAACCACCAGTTGAGAATCACTGGTCTGCAGGATGGTGACGAGCGGTGAACAGCTGTTTGTGTGGCGTGTCTTCCGTCTCTTCCCGTTTCCTTCGCCTACATTCCCCTGGGTCCTAAGCCCCTCCCTGTACAGCTTCTTATCACCCTCTTTGCACCAACGTACATTTATAACAAATACCACGCATATTACGGTAATCAGCGTTATTATGTGTCAACTCTATCGGTGCATCTCCGGTCTGTCTGTGTTCATCCTGCATCACTCTGTTCTGTTCTTTCATGTAATGTAACTGGAGGACGGAGCCTCTCCCAGCTGTTAGCAGACTGTTGTGCTAGCAGGCGCTCGCGAGCTGTACCCAGCATGCAGTTCGGCAGTGACATTTTATAAATGTACAATTATTAGTGTTACAAATTGTTTGTGTCACAGACTGTTGTGTGCTGTGGTGTTTTCTCTGTTAACGAGCGTTAGTTGTGGGTTGGTAATTGTTGTGTTATAAAGTTATGACCATGACTAGAGTGCCCTCTCAATACATATAAGACAACTAGCGCTGACAGCAGCAAAGAATACATTTAGCTGCCTGTTGAAAGCAGACAGCAGTTGTTTCGGCTGTGCACCGGTATAATGGTGTGTGAAGAATTCATATCATACCGGAAATAAAAAAAACGTATGCTGCCCAGCCCTAGTCTTTATTATAGTTTGGGCAATTTTGTACAAATATCTGACGGGCCGGATTAAAAGACCCAACGGGGCATAACGTTCCTCGCCTCAGCACCCTCTATCATGGTGCAGCTCAACTCAGTCAGAATGCATTTTGATTGGCTGAACTGCATCACGTGATGTGATTCACTACCCATCAGCCTCTGCTGGCTGTTAAGTTTAGTTTCATGATAGTCACGTGCTCGCCCACTGACCAATCACAGCACACTCTGCATCGCGCGGCAGAGCCTGTACATGGACACTGAGCAGCCCGCCACTGGCTTCATGCATTAATTAATTAACGCTGTAAACTAACACAAGAACGCCAGTCAACCGGCGGTGAACAGCTGTTTGTGTCACTTCCTGTTTCCTTCACCTCCAATTTTCTCTAATTTACCCAGCATGCAGTTCGGCGGAGAAATTTGATAAATGTACAATTATTAGTGCTACAAATTGTTTATCTGTCACAAACTGTTGTGTCGTGGTGTTTTGCCCTGTTAAAGAGCGTTAGTTGTGGGTTGATAATTGTTATGATAATTGTTGTTATAAAATTGTAAATTAAACCATGACTAGGGTTCCCTCTCAATACAGGTAAGACAACTAGCTCCTACCGCAGCACTCCTAGTGGCAAACAGTATATTTTGCTGCCTGTTGAAGAGCAACAGAACTTGATTCGGCTGCGTGACGGTATATGAAAAATTTATATCGTACGGGAAATTGAAACTGGTATACCACCCAGCCCGATAAGTACAGAAATAAAATGTAAAATGTAATAAAAAGTCACAGGTATTAAATGCATGTTCCTACACTTGAATATGCACATACAATTAAATCATTACTTTGGGGCAGTGGTGGCCCAAAGGTTAGAGAACTGAGCAGCAGGATAAATCTGGTTGGGGAAAGTGAAGAAGCAGCACTTTGACCCTCATTACCACCACCGAGGTGCCTTTGAGCAAGGCCCTGAAACCAAATCACTCCAGTGAAGCCAGAAGTAAAAACGTAACGCAAATGTGATCAGGGTGCTGAGAGGCGCCCCCTCAGTTTAAAAACAAAACTACTAGACTGAAAATGTAAGACTGCAGGTGATTAAGTGTGCGAGGTAAAGCAACATTTCTGGCTTGTGATATTTTCTAGCTGAGGCAATGTCACAGCTTGCCCATGTCTGTGAAAGTGGAGCTTCCTTCTCAGATGGTTTCATTTCAATGTGCATTGACATGGTTGTATGTTTAACAAAGGGGTGCTTTGTAGCTGCTGGTATAGAACGGAGCCTATTGTTCACCGAGTCAGTCTAAACTGGTCCACAGCAGCAGCTCACAGGAAGTGGACAACGAGGACATTCAAAAACCATTTCGATGACCGAGTCAATGTCCTAAAATCCCATGGGATTATTGAGGAGTGCGATGACTTTTCTTATTAGTAACTGTATATAATAATAATTGCGAGAAAAATAATTCCATACACATATATTGTATTTCTGTCACTGTAAACAATACAAACTAACACTGGTCATGTTTACATAACTCTGATGACATACACAGTAACTGAAGTTATTATGAATTGTTTGTTGATGTAAATTCTATGGATCCCTACAATCACTGTACACGATATAAACACCACTCGATCAAAATCTCAGTGCTGGACACTGAACAACACTTGTGAAGTTTGATGATTTTAAGCTGTGAAGTATTTTAGAACCAATACGGTGCACTGAAATAAGAACTAGAAAACTCCGCAGGAAATTTTGACAGTGTGGCTGCTACTGCCCAAAGACGTCGCAATATATAGCTACACACGCTGATGTTACCGGTCGTATTGTTGAGGTTCAATTGAGATATCGCTTCTCTCTATTTTAGATTCATACTCTTGGATTGAATCTTGTATTTGTGGGGCTTTTATTTTGAAAGGGTGGGACTGGGTGGGTGAGAGAGGGGATATGATCATAATGTTTGGCACACATGCACAGAGGTTTTTAAATGACAGGTGTGTGCGAGTGAGTGAGTGAGTGAGAGAGAGAGAGCCTGCGTGCATAACTGGTTGCCATGGTGAGGACGCACCTGGTGTTAAAGGCAGACTGATTAAGAAACGTTACAGTAATCAGTGATTTTGAACAAAACTCCTGCCTCCTTTTAACGAAAAGCAGGAGTCGTAGTGCCAAACTGTGGATACCGTGAGAAAGATAAGACTCTGCCGAACGCGGTGATGTGGTTCTTATGTTTGTGGTATTAAAATGTGAGCTCCAGAGCAATGTACAAATCGGGTACCGTCTGCGTTCTTTGAGAAATGAGTGGTGAGATTTAACATGGAGTCTAATGGAGCAGTTGGTTGGAGTTCATGTCGCTCTGTGGCTCCTTGAGCCAAATGTGTAAGTGCGTTGGATTCCATAGACATCTGTGTGCGACAAGCTTTTGAGCCATAAATGGTGTATAAAGAGTAACAATTGTGGGAGCTGGAGCAATTCGTTTCTAAAAATATCACAGAATATTTTCCTGCTCCGCTCCACTCTGACAGTTATGCTCTCACTCTAGCTCTTAACGAGCCGTGCAATACACACCCATTATAAAATACACACCAATTATAAAATACACACCCATTATAAAATCTGAAACAGACACAAAATCTTCCTGAAACTTAATCTGTGACTTCATGAAATCTGTGCTTGCTATCAAAGTGTCCCTTTGGCTCAATAAAGTGCAGCGTTTTGTCTACGTTTTAAACTTTGACTCATGTTTCTACGTTAAAGTACGGCTAGTCAATATGGGCCCAAAGTTAAGTGTTTTTTTTGCTCTCTTCACTCCGAAACCCCATTCAAGTGAATGGAGAAATGCTTTGCTCAGATTTTCGGGAAAACCGCTCGGCAAATCTCTGAGAAAAGTCATTGCACACGATTCCCGATCAGACGCACGTTTTGATGCATTTTTTAAGCAGGTGTGTGACGCTGTGTGAGGACAAGCGCGGCAAACTTTCTGGTTAAACATTATGATTATTGTTATCATTATGCCCGATGGAAAATATACAGTGTGCTTTGGCACAGGCAGTTTTACTGCCTTTGTGCTACAAAGCCACACTGAATAACAAAATGCCATGGAGACAATTAGGCAAGAAACTATGTATGAAGAAGAAAGGGAATTAATCAAATGCCAAACAAAATACAGCATCAAGATTGAGAAATACATTTCACATGATAACATGCTCCTGGTTGGTATTATTTACCAACAACTTATAACCACAGAAGGAATCTCCATACTTATGAACAACAACTGAACCGGGTTTCATCACTTCACGACATCATTTTAAGGTCATATAAAGCGTTAGCATGAAGACGTGAACGCTAATTTGAGATTTATCTGAATGACTTTAACGGCGAACGTCTAACGTTAAACCCGACGAGTCCAGCTTTGGTAGTGCCGCTAGCTAACGTTAGCTTGTTTATCTCTCTGTGA
The DNA here is from genome assembly GCF_949748355.1 of Melanostigma gelatinosum. Classification (NCBI taxonomy): domain Eukaryota; kingdom Metazoa; phylum Chordata; class Actinopteri; order Perciformes; family Zoarcidae; genus Melanostigma; species Melanostigma gelatinosum. The sequence continues at coordinate 24,759,423 of NC_136648.1, read as the reverse complement.
CCCCGAGGCGCTGCCGCTACCCGGCAAAACATGAATGGGCAGAAAGGAACAGCCGCGCGAACGGGAAAGACACGGTCTGACCCAGTGAAGAATATCACCTCACCGACATTGTTTTGCTTGAGGCGGTAGCCTGCTGTTAGCCGCTCACTTTAGCGAACATAACGTTAAACTGGTTACAGCGTTAGCTTCGCAGCGGTAAACAGCAGTAGCCACATTCGTTGAGCTGTCAAACACTTACCCAATTCCAGTCCAGCTGTCGGTGATCCGCGGCCGTCCAGGACAGATACACGGTCTGTTGTTCAGGAGATAAACAGGTTCGGGTTTACTGATGTTCAGCAGTCTGCAGGTTCCCAGATTAGACGCAACGTCCTGTTTCTGACTCCATCTTCTTCTTCTTCTTCTTCTCCGAAATTCAATGGCAGCTTGCGTCCTTAGTGTTGCATTACTGCCATCTGGTGTTGAGTTAGTGAACTCCTACACTGCCCGGATATTCCCTGTGGCCCTTTCCTTCCGAGTTTGAAAGTGCACACACAAGTTTTCTTTTTTGACAGCATGTTGGGATACTTTAACCACTCTTACATTAAAGAGTAACTAAATCCAATATTTTTGGCTGAAGTGCCTCTAACCTGGAAACTCAAAAGAATGCCTCTAGAGCAGGGGTCTTCAACGTTTTTCAGGCCAAGGACCCCCAAACTGATAGAGAGATGGAGGACTGACCCCCGACTATATATATTGAATAACATTGTGTTTTATATTAGACTGGTCCTAGTACCATGTTTAAACATACCTCTTTATTGTGCATTCAACACTAAGCTATTCAAATAATACACAAGTTCATATATTCATGTTGTTATTTTAAACACAGTGGTGGGCCGTCAGGGCCTTCTCTGCTGGGTTTACACATGCAGTTCTGACATTGAACAGTGGGTGGCACATTGACCTAAAAATGCATAAAGGTAAGTGCCTGTTAATGAGAATCAGGTGTGTGGCTGGGAAGCTAACAGTTTTTGACCGTGTCAATGTGGCGGCATGTCAGCCAGCGTGTCAGCGTGGAGTTTCAAGGTGTTGTATTGTCAAGTATCCTGTGGTGTTCTGTTAGTTAGGGTGTCAATGTGCAAATGGAGGAAATGGCTCAACGGATCGAAAGAAAGACTGGACAGTGAAATGTTCGTGGAACACGTGTCCAAACAAGTTCTCCCGTTCGCCCCCCAGTGGCTTTAAGATATAAAATGGATATTTGTTAAAGTCACTACAGTGCGGATGAAGCATTCCGTTAAACACTTAGCTGCTGACTACCACCAGAAAGTTTGCCGCACTTCTCCTCACACAGCGTTGCCAACACCTGCACAAAAAATACATCAAAACGTGCGGACTGATGGAATCGTGTGCCATGTATTTTCTAGAGAGATTGGCACAGCGGTTTTCCCGAAAAATCGCGAAAAACATTTAACTTTGGGCCCATATTGACTTGCCATACTTTAACATAGAACAATGATTTGAAGTTTAAAACGTAGACAAAACGCTGCACTTTCTTGAGCCAAATGGACATTTTGATAGCAAGCACAGATTTCATGAAGTCACAGATTAAGTTTCAGGAAAATTTTGGGTCCGTTTCAGATTTTATAATGGGTGTGTATTTCATAGAATGTTCAGCACTAGAGTGAGGACATAACTGTCAGAGTGGAGCGGAGCAGGAAAAAAGTGTGATTTTTAAGAACAAATTACGCCGAGTCCCACAATTTTTACCATTTTTGACCAAAAAGCTTGGAAATGTTGTGCTGTTGCACACAGATGTCTGTGGAATCCAACGCACTTACACATTTGGCTCAAAGAGCCACAGAGCGACATGAACTCCAACCAACTGCTCCATTAGACTCCATGTTAAATCTCACCACTCATTTCCCAAAGAAAGCAGACGGTACCAGTTTTGTATATTGCTCTGGAGCTCACATTTCTAACACCAAACATAAAAACCACATCACCGTGTTCGACAGAGTCTTGTCTTTCTATGGTACCCATATTTTGGCATTCATCTAGCTTTTTGTTAAAAGGAGGCAGGAGTTTTGTTCAAAATCATTGTTTACTGTAACGTTTCTTAATCAGTCTGCCTCTCCAACCAGGTGTGTCCTCACCATGCGCGCGCGCACACACACACACACACACACACACACACACACACACACACAGTCAAAGGCATTGTTAGACCTCCTGTCTGTGTCTTTTTCTCTCTCAATGTTTGTCAAACATGATTCTGTCGCCTCTCCCGCTCTCGCCCCCACCCAGTCCCACCCTTTCAAAATAAAAGCCCCACAGAGTAACGGTATCTTAACATGAAGCTCAGAATGAGGTTCATGTTAAGAAATGTTAAGTCTTTCCATCACAAATACAGAAATGTAATTTTCAAAGGTTTGTATCTCAAACAAAGATGTACAGTATATCTCCCATACAGAAATGACGGGAGCCATTTGTTGACTGTCCATCACGAATACAAGATTCAATCCAAGAGTATGAATCTAAAACGCAGAAAAGAGAAAAGCGATATCTCAATCGAACCCCAACGATACTACCGGTAATATCGGCGTGTATATATATTGCGACGTCTTCGGACAGTAGTAGCCACTGTCAAAATTTCCTGCAGAATTTTCCAGTTGAAATTAACATTCATGATAGCTGCCCCACTTCCAATTAGCTTAATAACTGCTGGGGCTGAGATATGGCTATGCTACTGATTCATCCATCAGTAAAAACCTGCATATACTTAGCATACCATCAGTAAATAGCTTTCAACTATCAGCCCCAACCACTAATTAACACGAAAAGCATGACAGCAAAGTCTAGACAACAGTACAGTGTTACTTAAAACAGAAATTAGATAAAAAGGTTCAATTTTAATAATTTTCTCCTTTCTGGCAGGATATCCTGACATTAGACAGTCTAACAGCAGTACCACGGACAGTTCCAGTTGACCGCATGCACATCCCTGGCTGTCCCAGGATCAGCACCTTGGACAGCAATCGTGACACATGTCGATTTACCATTACTGTACCATCACAAGGAGAGAATGTACTGTATGTCAGACTGCTAGTCACAGAGACAGCATATTTAATTCTTAAAACATATTTTCTCTGCAGCATTTCATCATTAACGTCCATCTTGTACGACACCTGTGTAGATTGAACATTGTCTCATTGATAGAGGTTTTCCTCTGTGCTGTGTGAGGGTTTACAGAATTTTGTGCAATTTTTGCACATGCAATGTCTGCTTTTAAAATGAATGCAAAACATTAATATATGTATATTATATGTAATGTGTATATGATCTATCAGAGCTGAACAGGGGAGCAGGTGATAGACTGTGGGAGGATCTGGTGATACTCTTGAACCTTCATCTCATCTACACAGTTTTGTTAACTTCTCTTTTCATTGGTTATGAAACGGTTAATTTAATACTGGTGCCCCTATATGACCTACGTAAGGCGACTCGACCATCGTTGTCAATTTTCTGTCGATATTCTTAATGCTCGTCATCAGTGCCACCGGGTCGGATTCTACGTGACATCCGCAAACTAAACCCTTCAGGTTCACCAGAAGCTCCTTCAGCTAAGACTCCAGCAGGACCTCTGGCAGAGACCAGTCCGCCGTGGACAGACCCAGATCCGGCTTCACTGCAGCCGGAAAGCTCAGCAGCATCTCCTCCTCCGGCCAGGAGTAGAGCTTCTCCTCTCTGCTCCTCCGGTCCCCGCTGGGATCAAACACAGACACCATGCTGCTGGAGACCAAGAGCATATTGCTGGACCCGCTGGAGGGAAGGGAGAAACGGGAGAACCAGAACCCGGACTGAGACTGAGAGGGGGAGCCTGTCAGACCCTGCTGCAGTAAAATGAGGTTTTCAAAAGGGACTCTGGTGCTCAAAAACACTACCACTTTTGTCCACAGGGGTTGCTAGAATCAACAGAAAATGAAAGCTCCTCATAGCAGCTTTAACTGACATCTGCACACAAGTCAGAGGACAGTCGTGGTGGAGAAGCAGCAGGATGAGCAGGAAGATAAGTGGAAAAACAGAGGAGAATAAAATCATCCTGTGGTGCTTCAACCTCTAAATAATGCTCGTACCACATAATATTACAACTATTATTTTGATATTTTATTGACAGACGTGATCATGGTGACAATAAAAACAGCAGATAAGCTGCATTAAACAGTCAAAAATAACTGAGTGTCTGGAAATAGAAGTTTGCTTATGTTATCGTGTCTGAAGGTGGAAACAGTGTCGTGGTTTTTGCCCTTATTTGAGCAGCTTTGCAGTTGCCATGGAGGTCATGGTCGTCATGGTGTTGGTGGGCACGGTGATGTCTTTGAAGATGGGCTGTGTGAGACCAGAGTAGGATACTTTGTTCTCGCTGAGGGTCCCAATGATCATCTGGCGCATCTCCCTGCTGGCGTCACCACGCACTGCCAGCAACGCCTGGATGTGCTCCTCCCTGTGGAGAGACCTCAGGGTTAATGTGTTACCCCTCCACTTGCTCTTTCCAAGACTGCACTGAAGAGAGCCACTGAGTACAAAACCATGGAAACGCCATCCTTTCATAATAACACTACTGTAGGAGCTACAGAAGTCAGACGGCGGCTGGCGGTACCATGGTTTTACAGTTTCACAAGTGTGTCGGACAACAACAGGGGCCTTCAAGTCCTGCGAAAGTGCAAAAGGCTCTCTCTAGATCCAGTGTTTGGTTTGTGCATTCTGGGCTACTGTAGAAACAATGGCGGTGCAACATGGCACTCAATGAAGAGAACCAGCTCCCTATGTAGATATGAAGGGATCCTTCGAAGCAAACGAACGCATGATTCCTAGTTTCCTAGGCGAGTATACACGAATGAGAACATCGTTATGAATACCTTCGTCTATTTCTGCTAATGGATGCCCTTACGTTCCACACACTGGCCCTTTAATGTGTCAGAGTTTCCAAGTCATAGTCCAAAACTCAATCCCAGAAGCAGCACCCAGTGCCGTCTTTAACAGTTTAAGTATTTAACCACTGGGTGTCAAACATTTTCAAATCCTTCACAAATGGACTGAAAGACCTTTATTATAACATGATTCAAAGACAAATGTAAAGTGTAAGCACTAATGGTGTACAGCAGGGATTCCCTGGGGGTGCACGAGCTGCCTCGAGGGCACATGTGTCAAACTCAAGGCCCGCCACGTCATTTTATGTGGCCCGCGAATTCGCCAGCAAAAAAATAATAATAATCTTTTTTTTTTTTTGGAAAAATAATTAAAAGTTAGACTTGAAAATAAAAGTATCCCCATGGTCGAAATTATGAGATAGAAAGTTGAAATTATGAGATAGAAAGTTGAAATTATGAGATAGAAAGTTGAAATTATGAGATAGCATGTTGTCTGTGTACTGACACAGATATTACAACAGGTGGACAGGAGAGGCAACAGCCCGTAAAGAGGTTTTCCAACGATTGAAAAAGATCCACAAATAATCCCAAAATGTCCACGAAGAGAAAAATTGATGCAGAGGGAAGAAAATGTAATGAAAGATGTGAAAGTGAATACATGTTTGTGCTTCAAGGAGAACAACGGGTCTGTCTTCTGTGTTATGAGGCGTGTCGGTGATGAAGGATACAATTCACGTCGGCATTTTGACACCAAACACGGAGCTAAATTTAGCCTCCAAGAAAAACATCAAACTGTCCAAGAATTAAAAGGCAGACTGCAATCACAGCAGAATATATTTACACAGCTACAGCCCAGTGCATGCTGAAGGTATGTGAGCAGAGCTCCGACCAGATACAGACTTTTACAAATGTCAGTTTGTGAAGAAACACCATCGCAGACCGAGTTCATGAACTAGCAGCAATCTAACAACACAGCTAGCTAAGAGACGAGCAGGTACTTGTGTTTGTAATGAACTGTTGATGAAAGCACAGACAACACGGATACATCATCTATCCATGTTCATCAGACCTGACTCTCAGTGAGCAGCTCTTGGATGTAGCTGCATGCACAGGACGACGACAGGGAGGAACATTAGTGATGCAGAGAGGTGAACAAACAGCTTTGAACAAAGTTAATGTCATAACTTGTGTTTGATATTTGTCTTTGTTATTTTCTTTAATAGTTTGATCTTTGATAGAGTCATGTGGGTTTCTTAACCCTCAATTAAAATGAGTTATGTTATAATAACAGAAATGTGTTTAAATATCATTTATATAACTGCATGTACAATATTTGTACACTTGAATAAACAATAATCAAATGCAGAGAGAGTTATTTAACAATATGTTAGGAGAAGTTAGTTATACAGTCTTACAGTTACAACCGGCCCTTTGAGGGCCACCGTGATGCTGATGTGGCCCAGAGTGGAGATGAGTTTGACACCCCTGATGTAGGGGGTGCGCGAGAGGAAAAATATAATGGTGGTCTAATGGTGCAGTCCTGTCTCCTAAAAATGACGTTCCCCCAAAACTAAAATGCATTCTCAATTACGTTTGACCATAAACGTATTTTCTCCCCGATTACGTTTGTGTTTGACGTATTACAAATTTTGGGGCGACCGTGGCTTACTGGGTAGAGAGGGTTGTCCGCCAACCGAAAGGTCACCGGTTCGATCCTCGGCTGCACCGTGTCCGGTGTCGAAGTGTCCCTGAGCAAGACACTGTACCCCTAGCTGCTCCCCGAGCCCCTGTCATTGGCAGCCCACTGCTCCCTACATATACAGGGATGGGTCAAATGCAGAGAATAATTTCCCCACTGTGGGACTAATAAAGGAATGGTTCTTCTTCAAATACGTTTCTCATCAACATATCTTTGCTGTACTCTAGTCTTTATTATTTTTCTGTGATCTGCCTCGCCTCTACCCCGCCACCCACAAGTTATTGCCCCGCGGCCTGTTCCGAGGGCTGACAGACCTGACGATCGGGTGCCTCACGGCGGGGGCGGCTGGAGACCTCGCGTTCCGGCGCCAACGGGTGAGCGCCCGCCACTCGGAACCATAAAACCAAGTCCCGGATTTCACCCGGGGGACATTCTGGAGGTATTGTGACCGGGTGATGTGCCTCGTTGCTGGGGAGGTATGAGCCGAGAGTGGCGGGGTGTTATGGAGGTATATATTACAACTTGGTGTTGTTCCCGTGCGTGGATGAGCGCATTTCTGCCGGAGACAGGCGGCGTGTTGTGGTAGTATTCTGACCGCGTAATAGGGAGAAGGAGAGGCGGTGGTGGAGAGGGAAAAATGTTAAAGAGATGGTGGAATGTATGATTGGAGAGAGAGAAGCGAAAAAGTTGGACGTGATCCCGCGTCCAACAACACTGTCGCCGCATCGATGCTTTGTCCGAAGACATCCTGGCTACATTGGTCGGTCGCGTGAAGAAGAGTGAGTTTTACTCTCTGCAAGTAGACGAGTCTACAGATCTGGCCAATCGTCTGGTGAACGTCCGTTAACTTTTGGAAGGCACGGTGCAGGAAGTTTTTGTCTTTTTATCTTGTAAACAAACGGCACGCGCGAGCAAACTGTTCTCTCATTGGTCCGATTTTTATGCGGCTATAAATAGGCTCGGTTGCTTTTTTTTTTTTTAAGGTGTGGGGGATTGGGGGTGCGTGAACCCGGTCGGGATGTAGAAGGGGGTGCGTGGCCTAAAACGTCCGTTTCACCAACACAATCATCCGTCTCTGTGCTCCGTCAGATCGAAGACCGTAGGTCGCCGTGGTTCATACAGGAAGTCACACTAAACTGGGCCAATGGTGCAATTTTATTTTGTGCCTTGAAAGCATCAAATGTATTTTGTATTGTGTATAATTTATTGTGAAATATACTTCCACGACCTGACCCCCCCCCCCCCCTCTCTCTGTATAGGTTGTGGGTTTGCATAATGATTAGCCATGTGCTTCTGTTTGTTCCAGGGAGAAAGTGTATTTTTAAAACAATGGGCTGTTGGACGAATGGGGCATTTTTTCACACTGTTGGTGTTTTCGGAACAATGGGCACAAAGTCAGCTCTCAGCCTGCTATTCGCTGACTCAGCGACTAGAATCATTTGTTGATAATGTGTAGTAAATACAAGTACCAGTTAGTGAAATCAAAGTCCTATCTTGCAAAAAGAACTCATCTTTATCTTGTGGCCACAATGATATGAATCGATATGAAAAAAACCTTACTGATGCGCAGACATGTCAATCATAGCTTTTCTTTCTCCCAAATAATAATGAGCAACTCCAGTGAGAAGAAATCATCCGTTTCCGTCGCATTATTTCTGCTTTCCCGAACAATGTATTCGGTTTGGGGTATATCGCTAGAACGCACTTTAGGTTTGATATGTTGAATATCAGCCGTGTGTGTGTGTGTGTGTGTACCTGATGTCAGGATACTTGGACACCAGAGTGGTGACCTCCAGGAACAGCAGCGTGGGGTCAGTCAGCTTGAACACTTCAGCGATGGCCGCGATGGCACCACAAAGCCGGTCTGTGTCTTCACCCTGCACCCAACAGTCAAGCTGTCATTGCGTGTTTTGACAGCTATTGCAGTTTGTTGACGGATTTGTTAAACTCAACGCAGTAGTTAATTGTTCGTTATGAAGATGATCCGATACCATTTTTACTTTCCCCAATTCTTTCTTCCCAAACACACAATTCAAACAATAAAGGACAATATTATTAATTCAAAATCTTGGCATTTGTAGTTTTGAGCTGCTTAGAGCCAGTGTTAGGACATCAAACAGCTCAGAAATCCCTCTTTAATATCTATTTGATATCGCTGTGAAAACATCTGTATAATGCTAGCTGCTCTGTTATTTAGCCAAGCAGGACTGTGCTGCCCACCGCCTGCTAACAGCTAATGCTAACTACTTCTCCTACAGTCGACTTTAACACAGATTTGTTGTTCACAATGTCACATTATCGGGAGAAAAATAGGATGCGCAAGAGTGTTTAACCACAGGTGTGTAGTACTAGTTTGCACATGTGCAGGATGGGCAGGATATATGGCATCGGGTGGTCAGTGAAACGTGTTGCTGTTCTTGCGTAGCCTAAATGAGCTGATAAATGATATTACGACGTGATCCGGTCCGGTATTTCAGGCTGTATCGGACACATTTCTGGTTCTGGTATCTGAACAACTCTTGTTAGTTACAACTGCAATGCTTGTGCTGGAAGTGAATAGTGTTGCAGGATAGAGAAACCGCGACATGTGGACTTACAGCGGCCAGCTTCCTGAAGAGGAACTTGAACTGATCCGCCTCTTTGATCATCCTCTCGGCTCCCTCCCTCCTCTCATCTGCGTTCTTAAAGGTGATCCTCTTCTGCATCACTGCTTTAATGTACTCCACCACCACCCTGCGCAGGGCCTCGCTCGTCATCTCCTGCACACACCACGCCGACATATCAATCACGGTACAGGGCTGTGGGATGGTGAGTCGCCATTAAGTTTCAGAAGAATTCATTGAGATTTGTTTTCCGAGACACCCTGCTAAGAGTAGAGTGTTCTGCTCCCGTCCTACCTGATTGAAGGGTTTCTTGATCTTGTTGAAGTCATTGAAGTAGTCCTCGACAGTCACACAGATGGTGTCCACAGCATGAGAGCCTGTGACCCACTTCCTGGTCAGCAGCTCATTCAGGTGATGCTGGTCAATGCAATGTCAAAATCAAAGCAATCAAATGCACTGGAGCCTTTTACTGTTGATCACTGAGCCACTTGTATGCAGACGTACAAGGCTGTAGTGATTAACCACTCATATGGATGAAAACGTTCTGGACAGAAGCTTGATGCTCTTTAATTAATTCACTTACAGCAGGGATTCCCAAAGTGGGGTGCGCGCACCCCTGGGGGTGCGCGAGCTGCCTCTAGGGGGTGCGCGAGAGGAAAAGTGTAATGGCGGTCTGATGGTGTAATAATATTAAATATAAAAAAAAAATGTAATTTTAATTAAAAAACTGTCAGGTGGGACATCTGAAGCTATCAGTCGTAAAAGAGGAGAGGGACAGAGAGAGAGAGAGGAATCGGAGGCGAGGGGAACGGAGAGGTGTGTTGGGGAGAGACCGGGAGAAGAAATCGAGTCAGAGGAAGATGAGACGGATGACACCGAAAAGGAGGAAGGGATAGCACAGACAAATCGGGAGCACATCGGCCCATCGCGGAGTCAAGGTGAAAAAAGAGGAAACGAGAGTGAGCATCAGACTGGGAAAAAAAGAGGAAATATGATGAAAAGTATGTGTGTCTGGGCTTCACTTGGATTGGCAACGCAGATTCCCCAAAGCCACAGTGCGTGGTGTGCAGTGAGGTTCTGGCGAACAGTCTGAAGCTCTTATTTACGTCGCCACCTGAACACCAAGCATGCCAGTGCAAGTCAAAAGCCCCTTACATTGTTTATATCCAAATTGGAGGAGTTACAAACAGCCAAAAACAACTGCAGTCTCATTCATGTGTTGGGTCTATAAATGACGCACTACGAGCTTCATATCTGGTTACAGAATAGCGAGAAAGGGGCTACCGCACACAATCGCCGAAGACGTGAGCTTGCCAGCTGCCAGAGAGATGGTGGAATGTATGATTGGGGAGAAAGAAGCAAAAAAGTTGGACATGATCCCGGTGTCCAACAACACTGTGTCGCCGCATCGATGCTTTGTCCGAAGACATCCTGGCTACATTAGTCGCTCATTAATTGTAAATTAAATGTGATAATCTGCCTCTGAGCCTGTGCGTGTGTCCTCACATCCGTATTGCCCTTTAAAAGTGACGCCTTGTGTCACTGAAAGTTATTGAAACTTTGTTGCAGTGTTTCAGGGCGTTTTCACACCTTCAGTTCATTTGCTTTGTTCCGATTCAGGGATTAATATGATACAATGTTGCAGTTGCTCCTTTGTTCGGTTTGTGTTCACACTGCAACATTTAACAGCGGACTAAATATTGTAAACAAATGCCACGCGCGAGCAAACTGTTCTCTCATTGGTCAGATTCTTATGCGGCTATGAAGGCTTAAAAGGCTCTGTTGCTTCTTTTTTTTTTTTTTTTATTAAGGGGGGGGGGGGGGGGTGCGCGAACCCGGTCGGGATGTAGAAGGGGGTGCGCGGCCTAAAAAGTTTGGGAACCGCTGACTTATAGTAATCAAGTCGTCCACTTCCAGTGTTCGTTTTGAGTCTTTTTATTCATGACAAAATATGGAAAAACCTTTTTTAAATGACGTTAAGTTAATTTTTGCTGTGTTTTTTTTAGTGCTGGGCAACGATTACAATTTTGAATCGCAATTAATCGCATGGATTTTTTGCAATTAATCTCATTGTTATGGCAAAGTTCAAAAAAGTAGTGTATTGTGCACTTATTTTAAAGTACTGCTATATGAACAAAGGTCAATAACATTTGGTTTAAACACTTTAAACACATCAGGTTGTTGTTAGCAGCACTGTTCTCTTTACACAGCAGCAGTTCTATCTCTTCTATATCTGTGCTCAGTGTGTGACTGTGTGTGAAACGTTCCACTGCTGTGCAACAGGAATAACAGGTTTCAGCAAAAATGTCTGTGTTCATGACAGTCAGAGCATGTGAATGCAGCGCTACTGTTCATCAATATAATGCTGTAACTCCGAGGTAATGAAGGTGACCCAGCGATCAAAGAATAAAGACACTTTAGGTGTATTTTCCCTTTAACTCACGAGATGCAGCATGTTTTATACTTAATGTGAATATAATTCATACTTTGTTGGCATCTTATTCTGAAAACCGGATGTTGTCTCACGTTAATCTTTCCGCTAACTTTCAAAGTCCTTCGCTCGCTCCCGATCTGTGCCGTTTAAATGCGTTTACGGTGAATGTCAGCATATAGGTGCACTAACATGTAAGTGTCTGCTGAGTTGACCACAGATCTGAGTGTCTGCTGACTTTACCGCAGCGATGTCCTGTAGTCTCCATTCCTCCACCGCTGGCAGTGAGCAACGGACTTTCAAAATAAAAAAATATTTTAAAATAATTGTCGGCGTTAACTAATGAATGCGTTAACGCGATAATAACGCGTTAACTTGCCCAGCACTAGTTTTTTTTTACTTTACTCCCTTGATATTTTGCCTCGTCGTAAATCGTCTGCTTTCCAGTCACCACAGTTCATCAGCACATGCAGATGAATGCCCCCTTCCTCTCCCCATGCCACTCGGTGAGTCAGCAAGGAACCTTGGCAAAGGGCACCGTTCATCTGCATGCACCGCCCACGCTTCAGTGGCACAAAGACGTCAAAAAAACCCGGCAAAGCCTCACCCTATGCCAGCCCTCCGTGAACGTTGTATTCATGTCAGAAATATACTGATGTCAAGAAGATGGTAATCTGCATGAGAAATAAAGACAAAAAAGCTCAGACAATATGTCCTACTTACCTCGAGGTCTAGAAAGACTTCATCCAATAGGAACTGACATCCCTCCTTGGCCACTTCATTGAGCGTCTTCTCTATGGCAGCATCACTGTCAGTGGGCTCTGACGACTGAGAGTACTTCCTCTTCAGACTGTTGATGGACTCTCTGAGGAACACAACGTGATGCATTACAATATGGAACCCCAAAGTGTTCGATAAAAACAGACATTAGGAGATGTATGAATTGTGTAAAATATATAAACAAAACAGCAATTTTGCTAAACAAATGCTCACCATAAGCCATTTGGCCAGCCTCCAGCACCGCTAGCTTAGCCTCCAGCACCGCTAGCTTAGCCTCCAGCACCGCTAGCTTAGCCTCCAGCACCGCTAGCTTAGCCTCCAGCACCGCTAGCTTAGCCTCCAGCACCGGGTTGCACCAAATAGACGTAAATTCGAACGTAGCCTAGTTTGAACGTAACTTCTAATTTAGGTCGGAGTTTGCACGGTACTAGCATTTTAAGGGTTGTGTATCAGAAGTGGACGTGCACCAGCTGGACTGTGACAATAGTGTGGATGTTTTGATGCCTCGAGTTCAGCATTTTGGCCAGCGCCATCTTGTTTTTTGCAACCAGTGAGCGAAAGCAATAATATTTGGACTGTTGAGAAGTGACAAAGAGACACTGTTTAAGGCTCTGGTAGCAACCGGTCAATCACTGTGTAGCCCCGCCCTAAAGCATCACCTGCTTTATGGTCTGTGAGACTCTAAATGGACCATAATGTACTAAATGAACATCATGCTGTATTGAAGAAGACTTGGAACTAGAGATTGAGACATAAACTCATGTTTACAATGTTTACTGAGGTAATAAATCAAGAGAGAAGTAGAGTAATTTTCTCATAGACTTCTATACAACCAGAGGAGTCGCCCCCTGGTGGTCACTAGAGAGAATGCAAGTTTAAGGCACTTCAGCATGGCTTAATTTTTCATAACCGGAGGTTGCCTCCTGGTCACAACCTTTATCTTACACCTAGCTCTTAGTAGGTGTAAAATCCTCTGTACAATAGCGGTTGCCATGGTGCTTTGTTTTGAAAAGTGGGATTACTAGGCAGATGAGGTTTAGTGAATTTGAATGCCTATTCTACAGTACACAAACTAACGTGAAACATAGCATTATACACTGTTATAGGTAGGTGTGAGACGGATCACAAAACTCACGCTTCTGACTATCACCATTTTGAGTCACGGATCGAATCAGCAGAAAAAAAGGGATCAAATGTAACTGTTTGAGAGACCTTGATCACAGTTTAGCAATGATAGTTCTGCTTCATTCCTTCCTGAGTGTCAGTGGCTGTAAACAAAGCGGATACGTCTCCTCGCGCTCCACACCTAGCTAGAACTACCACGTGGTAGCCTACACTCGTCCTCTTTGATCGCCTCACTGTTGGCTGTCCCAAACAGTCTAATGCAATCCTCCTGCTGCTAAATGTCCCTGTGCTCAGCCACAGCTCTGGCTCGCACTAACACTTGTTAATCATGTAGAAAATAGAATCTTACTTGAACGTCTGGCAGTTGTTGATGATGGCTACCATGTACTGTACATAACACTGAGGCAGCTGTCTCTCTCTCAGGTGCTCCTCTTTGTAGGTCACCGCCTCCTCTCTGTACCTACACACAACACACACACCTGTTAGAGGTTGTTGTAGTTTGTTGTCTTGATCGCCGTTTACATAGAACCCATAAATAAAGGGTAGTGATAGACAGATGAAAAATGACCCAGGTGTTATAATGTTTCAGAAAGAATCGGACATCATTAATCGTTGAGCTTTTGGTGCGTGTGGTGAAATGAATCCCATCAACCTAAAGGATAGCTTTTAGAGATCTTTAGCACATGAGAAAGAAAGTATGGAAACAAGTTACCTGATGAGGAAAGTGTTCATCTGTTTCAGGCAGAGCTTCAAAACCTGTTCTTTGAAATCCCCATCAATCTGCGCTGCAACCTGCAGGTTCTGCTCGAACATCTGATCAAGAGTGGGATGACCAGACATAACGATTACTGTACCTGATTTACAGTTTGGACCTTATGCTGAAAACAAAAACTTAGATGGATCCAATGTCCTTGTCTGCAATAAGAGGTTTTCTTTAGGCCACTGACATATCCTGTTGATACGGCTACATGCAAGCAAACATCTGCCTACTATACTGAGCAACATAAGCATTCGTTTGGAGCCGTGTTTGTGTCCACCTGATTCATGAAAGTCCAATATTAACTCTCCTTTAAGCTCTGTCCAAACAGGACAAGAGAAGAAGGAAAACACTGTCTGGTTTGATGAGACAAATCTGTCCTGAGAGCTTAATCTGGTAAAAAAAAAACCTGTACAGTTCATCACCTGGCTGATAAGAATCCTGAAACATGTCTATCAGATGTGTGTAATGGGGACACGAAAAGCAGCTCATTCACAGGCTAACATGTTGCAGTGTGAGTGCATGGGTAAAACTACACCTCTACACCATAAAACCCTTATGATAGCTCAATGAATGCTGTTGAGTGACCCTCCTAAACCCGAAATTCAGGAATCCTTCACCAAAGGTCGGAAGTGGCTGTGCGTGTGGTTATACGGCGTGTGTGTGTTACCTGAAAGACGATGGCGGGCAGCGTGGTCTGGTAGTATCCGTCTTGGTCCGCCTCGGGCTCCGTCTCTTTCTGCCAGTCCTTCTTGTCCGTTTCCAGGGCCTTCCGCAGCCAGCCTGTTATATTAGACTGAAGATGTGATGAGTCAAACAGAGTCTGGAGCATTGCTTCTGTGCCTCTGTAACCTGGCTGACTTTGATCAGTTATGATGCCTTGGCTTTTCTGTAAAGTGAATGTTTATTTGTGACTTAACTAGTAATGAAGTTACTGTGATTGGATGTCCAAACAGCAGGTCCAATTTCATTATGTGTGGACTCCAACAGCAAGTCCAAATGAAACAAAGGCAGGCATAGAGTGACTTAAGACCACAGTCTAAATAACTTGAATGGGACATCCATTCAGCACGTGGTACGCTCACTGATAAGCACTATTTACATGTCTAGGGATTATACAAAGACGGCCTCTTTGTTGAGATGCTTTAGAAACAGCTGGTCTTAAAAATGTACGTAAATATTTTGCTGCCAAATGAAATTGTTTACAGGATATTCAACCTTCCTTTTCTTATAATGGATATAATACTTGACTTGTTTATTTACAGGGCTTGTAAAAAGGCAATAAAGTAGGCTATGCATATGAGATATGCGTTTACAGATAATTATCCCTCCATGGCATTGTTGAGGTTGTTTTATGGCTTTATGCCGCTTACACCTACAGTCTCTGGTTACACTCATTGTCTTTTTGATTCTTCACAGACTGGCGCTTCGGAGAATAATGCAGCACGTCTGCAGAGGCTCACACCAAAGCGCCAATCACGTGTATAAGCAAAGCTGTAGTATTCCAGTTAAAGGTCTCAAGAACCTGCTAGCAGAGTGCTTTTTGATGGTGCACATTCACTGGTTTCCTGTAGAAACAGAGGGGAGGGACTTGTCACAGATATTGTTTGGCGTTTGAAGTAGCCAATAGCGTTGACTGTGTGTAACGCTGCCACCACCATCGCCTGCACCAGCAGATTCTACCGGTGGGTGTGGACACATGTTCAAACCGTCAGAGCTGCTGGTGTAGGAGGGACACAGGCTCATCGCCGCGACAGAGTCGGTTCTATTGTTGGGCCAGATACTGGTGTATAGGTGATGATCAGCACAATACGTAAGTGACAAAGAAAACTTTAACATCCATTTTCATGCCATGGTGTGTGGTGCGTACTGTGAAAGTCTGGACATATTTGCCGAGCAGGTCGTCCACCACATCTTGAGGCAGAAGAGGCTCCAGCTGGTTTATGTCACACTCTGAAAAGAGCTCTGGATGGCCCATCATCTCCGCACTGAAACCCACACATGCAACAGATTTACTGAAAGATCAGCTCCACCTGTGAGCCTGTTCTAACACACTTGTGTTTGGATGGACACGTAAACTGCTTAAAAGCATCGGAACGAGTTCTGCGAGAACATAAACAGCAGACTGTGGGTTTAGATGAACCAGGTAAATCAAACTGACAACACCATCATAATGGATCTGAAGTACTGTGGTAAAGCCAGATGGACTGGTGGTGATGTCGGCAAATACAATGTCAGTCGGCAGTTTAACCAGGTGTAGAAATACCTATTTTTACAACCATTAAATTGGATGAGCTGCTCTGAGATTAGTTTTCAATTCAAGGCAAGTTTATTTGTATAGCACATTTCAACAACAAGGTAATTCAAAGTGCTTCACATAAAACCATTAAAAGCATCAAAACATAAGGCAAAAGAAAAGGAGATTTAAAAACAATTAAAAAACAGTGTAAGAAATAAAATGCAGGAGTAAAATGCAGAAATGCAGGAAATTGATTAATATATGAATTGAATGTGGTTCAATTAAAGGCAGCAGCAAACAGAAAAGTCTTCAATCTTGATTTAAATGAGCTGAGGGTCTCAGCAGACCTGCAGCTTTCTGGGACTTTGTTCCAGATATGTGGAGCAGAAAAACTGAACGCTGCTTCTCCATGTTTAGTTCTGACTCTGGGAACAGAAAGTAGACCGGTCCCAGACGACCTGAGGGGTCGGGATGGTTCATAAGGTAGCAGCAGATCAGAGATGTATTTTGGTAAGTTAAGAATGACATCGCTGCTGAATGCAACAATAAAGATTAAATAAACAACAGGAATCAGTAATCCCATCAACACTGAATCGACTGAGGAAGTTCTGTTCAATGGTGGTACTATGTGCGACAAATACAGCTGAAGCTTGACTTGACTAACGCAGTTTGAACGCTGAAATAAAGTGTCCCCCCAAAACAGCGCAATGCATGAATAAAGAACTTAAAGGATTCCACTTACGGGTTTTCTGTTTTTTCAAATGGAAAAGTCCACTCTACCCTAAAGCACGGTAGGTTACCACAGTAACTAATCAATAAGATCACAAGTACTGTGAACACGAGCCCTAGCTGAATCAACCTAAGCTGTTCTAGGTTTGGAAAAACCTGAGAGAGTTGATTGTGATTTCTTTGAAGTGAGGTTGTATATGAGGTACTTCTTCATAGTCAGTGCATGACTAGGAGATGGAGTGCCTGCGACTGCTCTGCGTCATGGGCTTTTATTGTGAAAGGTAAGAGCGGATGAGTGGATCTGGTATGCGCTGCCTTTGACAGATTGACTTTTTTGCAGGATAATATTTGCGCTCTTTGTAAAAGCGCTCATAACAAAAACAGTTAAAACCAACATATTGAGGTGCAAAGTTTCTCCTCACGGCAAACCCGCATTCTCAAAGTCCTCCTTTACTTCCCCGATGTCAGATGGTGCGATGCTACTTTGGCCGTGCAGACACTCATTTCGGATACTCGGCTTTCATGCCGTGACTCCTGTCTGTGCCAACTCAGTTACTGTAATACATACTGACTATGAATGAACCGACGTCAGGTCACGTGGGAAACCTTTTTAGAAGGGCTTGGGAAAGTAGCATTTTGATGCTAAAACATAGGCACACGAGAAACACCACTGTTAAACTACAGCATGACATACAAAACAAAAGAACATCTCATAATAATGGCCTTTAAGGCACTCTTGCTTTAGGGGATTTAGGACCCATCTCTACGAACTGGGGTTGAGGCTGTTGACTCATTAATCAACACCACATAGCGGTTACCCTGGAGATGTCTCAAACAAAGTGATTGCGCGCCACTCCTGGTCTTAATGATTGAGAAGGAGGTACACTTAAAACACACTAGGAATACAATGCCCCCCCATGGACGGGGCAAGACACAATGATCACTGACAGCAAGTTTCACGAGTGCTATTGACAAAGAAAGTTCTGTCTTTGAAACAATGAATGTCCCACAATAACACAGACCGGGCTGGTAGACGTGTGTGTGTGTGCGTTACCTCTTATAGGTGTTGAGGACCCAGGTTAGCAGGGATACGATCTCATTAGCCTCCAAGTCCTCAGAGGCCAGTTCAAAGACACGAGTGGACACAGCATTGTGGTAGAGACTGAAGAACCTGAAACACACAAATACATAAAAGGGATGTTAACAATTACATTTGTTACCGATTAATGCTATCAGATAAATATTTAAAATAAACTCAGAGGAGCGGCTTGTCACTTACAGGAGAATGACCACCTTAAAAAGGTCACCCCACCTTAAGTGAGCCTGCGCAGCAGTTGTTACCCCCCCTCACTCTAATCAGCAGGTGGCCAGCAAGACACAGGAACTTGGCTCTGGTCTTGAGGAGTTGTAGTATTTATTCACCGACAAGTAAACTGCACCGCTACCTTCACAGCTGTGACGTTACTGCTGAATTCATACTCATCGCCACACACACACGGGTTTTCATGTTCCGATGCGAGGGAACATTAACATCCTGCCTGGGGCAGAGGATGTCGTATGCTGTACACACTGTAGAGCTCTCTGAGGCAAATGTTTGATTTGGACTCAACATCGTGGCTGCCAACGCTCCCAGATGGGGGACCTGGGGACTCAGTTTTCAGCACACACTGCTGCTGGTGATAAGTGATGGATTTGACCCGTTTGTGCATCAGGTCATAGTTCCAGCTGGGCAGCTTGTTTGGCACTAATCTTGTCGGTTAACGATCGGTTGACGGGGGTCGGCTATCCTGAATGCACCTGAATGTATTAAATGATGGTGGAATTAATGTACAACCAAACACTTCAAACACTAAAATTCATTGTTCAATTCATGACATTGTTCTGGTGACACAATTTGATACTTTATTAGGGATACATGCAAATGTGGCTTACATTTTTAAAGTACCTCAGCAGTGCCTGGAGGACTCATTTCTGTTCTGAATGCGACAGAAAGGTTTCTTTAGAACCCGTTTAGTGCTGCGATCACTTTGTGTGTGTTACCTGTTGAAAGTGTCGTAGTGCTGGGGGAAGCACTGCACCATGAGGTTCTTCACAATGATGAGGTCATCCAGAACGTATTTCCTGGTTATTTCTAAAAGACGAACCAACCACATTTTGTCAGCCTCTCTCGTCACAGACTGGGTGCCCTCGATGCGGGTGCTGACTGTACCCTCCAACACCTGCCACAAAAACAGATCAAAGACTTCAGAAGAAGAAAAACACACCTCTTACTGGGGTAAAGGCAACTCGAAATCATCTTCTCTGCACAAAAGTTGAATGGAAAACTTAAAAAATGCAAAACAACAAATGAAATCGTCGAGGCTTCACTGTTGAGTACAATTGTATGTACGCTTGCTAAAGACATATTTTTGTTGACAGTTGTCGTCTTGGAGGTCGGAAACAGGACATCCTAGCTGGGTAAATCCAGACCTCAGAGTTGTCTGGAGTAAAGCACAAGGGTTGACACTGAAATGCAATATACAAGGAAACATACAGAGGGACAATATGTTCCACCAGCAACCTCCATATGGGCTCCATATTTGGGTCTAGATCACTTGAGACTAGTTCTGACTGTTGTGAAAAATGTAGTGGTGTTTTACGAGGAATAGAGAGAACAAAATCACAAGCAAGGACAATCGGACAGTAGCCATTTGGGAAGAAAGACAAGTCAGAGTAAGACAGCAGGAAACAAAGGAAGAAGCGTCGGATGGACGGGGAGAGTTAGAAAGCAAAGAAGACGAGTTGCATGAAGAAAAGAAGTGGAAGAATGTTTGGAGAAAAAACAATTGGAAGAAGGGTTGGATATGGAAGAAGAATCAAATGATGTGTCGTATGAATGTAAAGCGTCAAAGAAGAGAAAAACAACTGTCTTCATAATTGGAACTAGATAGTAGTCAAGTCAACCTCAGGGCCACCTAAAAGAGTACACAGAGACATTCTACTGCATTCCAACGGTCAAAACAACAGTCTTCCTAACGTAGTGAGTATTAGTCTCGATCCGTCGTCACCTCGAACATCTTGTCCTTCCACCGTTTGGGTCTCCCAGGTGGGATGAACCCAGTCTGTTTCTTGCGGTCCACCATGCGTCGATCGATCTTCTCCTCACGCTCAATGATGCGAACCACTGACACCAGCATAGTGGGGTCACGACGAACCGTGCCCATGGACCTCTGCAGTACCATCCATAGCTGCTTGGCCAGCTCATCGGACAACTCCTGAACCTGGAGGAGAAATGGAAAGAGACTGAAAACAGACTGCCTTGAGGCTTTGATCTATGTCGCTTCATAAGAACTAAAAATGTCTTTGGTAGAACACAAATGTATTCTCCAGAGAGACAAACTGTCCTTATCTCCAGACTAAATCAGCTCAAACGCATAGAACATATGTGCTTACAACTATACAATTGGGCTCATTGTCTCCAGATAAATGGATATTATCAGATGGGCAGATTCATGCAGGTTTAAACTGATTTTATTTCTATTTTACGATTCCTGCAGAATGATGTTTGTTTCCGTTCACAATACAAGGTCCTCCTGCAAAAAACACAACTCCACAGTCACTTCGTAAAAAGGAGAATTGTTGAGAAAACACAAATGAGCTGCTGATCATGTGACCCATCAGACAAACAGAAGAACACTTTGTGTTGTTTGGTCTGTATCTAAACACAGGCTCATAGTAAACCATAAGCCTTGTATTAGACAAGTTGAACGTGATCGTATCTGCACTCAAGTCAGGTTTAGAATTTTACAAACTCCTTCTTAAATGCTTTAGAAACAGAGGGTCTTAAAAAGTCTACATTTGAGTACACATTTGCCAAATCAAATTGTTTACAGGATAATTCCCACATTTCAAAGTGCTATCCATTTAGAGGTGCTGAAATTTAAATGTTTTACCTTTTATTTCATCTTCTGTTTATTGTCGCATTTTGATCAGGCCATCTTAAGGGTGCTCCGATTGATTGATAGCAGTGATCAGATATGTGCAAAAAATGTAATCAATTGATAAATAGCGAATGCAAAGCAGCATTGTGTAATGCCCGGGCCAGAGCAGCACGGCTGCATGTCAGCTGTGCGGATCACGACATCAATAGACAGTGAAAATGATCTTCTGACAGTATATCGTCATCATGCCGGCAACATCACTAGTTTACATGTCTATACTCTAAAACGCCATCACTCAAACTTACGTCTTCGAAGTAAATGGAGATGAGGTTCATGTCGCTTGTGTTCTTGCTGTCCATACGGTACTGCTCGTACATGAGGTCGTCTCGAGAACACTCCAGCTCCATCAGCTTCCTGTGGGCCTGCAGCAGCTCGGCCTGCTCTATCAGCAGCTTCGTCCCCGACACAATCTGTGGCACTGTACACACAGCACAGCCACAAAGACACACACACCACTAAGAGTGAGGGGAAACTGGAGAGTCAACCTTCAAATATAGCTTGTAGTCCCAGGTCCGTCTAAAGACTGTTTTAAGGATGTTGTCCAAGGTGGGACAAACTGTCGTTGATATTTCAGGTCGGTTTGAACTGAGCTTACCGGAGAAAATGTTTTTGAGGTTTTCCACAGCTGAAGCCAGCTGACTGTGTTGAACGACGGCATCCTTGACGTCTTTCAGGTTCTCTATGGTGTTGATGCTCTGCCTCCAGTCTTTGCTCACATCAGCCAGTGAGCCCTGGATGTCTTTGACGTCCAGCAGAGCACTGTGCAGCTGGGTCAGTCCGGTGCGGACGCCATCCAGCTGGGACTGGATGGCTGCCTGAAGGATATCGGGGGCAGAGAGAGAGATGCCATTGTTATAAAGGCTGGGGGCGATTCGTCGATGTAATCGACTTCAAAAATACTTTGATTTGCATAACGTGACGAGAAGTGGCTGCACCCGGTCAAAGCATGCGTTCCCCCGAGGAACATGCTGCAGGTAACAGCAACTTCACCCATGATCAGTCTAAAGTGTGGAAGTATTTTAGATGGAGACCCAACAACGTGGTGCTCTGTAAACGTTGCAAATGAAAGGGTTACTCTGACGACAGATTTAAAGCCCAAAATTTAGTTTCATATTATGGTTTTAATCCTTCAGAGTGGCAAGTCGGCTCGATAGCGCCCCCTACAAAATTTCGAGGAAGCAGCCCTCGCAGTACGTTTCACATAGATTTACAAAATTTGGTAGGCACATGTATCACATGTGGATTTAAAAAAATGTCTCTTGGAGCCGTGCTCTAAACCCAACCGGTATTCAGCCATTTTTAAGTTTGTATGAATTTCTTGTGTTGTTTTTGCCATTTCCAGGTGCTGTACTTTAACGAACTCCTCCTTGGGATATAATCGAATCAACTTCAAATTTGGTCAGAACAATCTAAAGACCTTAGTGACTAAAAGTTACTCAAAGTTTGAGGCTTCATTTAATAACATGGACGTGGTGTGGCAGCCATTTTACATGGTCCACCATCATCCATCAAGTTGTTGTAACTCGACTGTACTTTGTCAAAACTGTCCCAAACTTGACCTGCTTGTTGACTGTCATGACTTTAGGACTTCTGCATGCCAATATTAACTCATAGTCATAGCGCCACCTACTGGCAACCACGGACGTCAGCAGGATTCTATAATTACAGCGGCCCAAACACTGAACTTATTGAAAGGGTTCCCAGAAAGACTTCTCTGATCTAAATATGTGCAAACTAAAATGTTTGGAAAGCAGAAATTTGATGAAAAAGGTTTCCAAATCGTGCTTGTACGTGGAGTTTTCATTAATAGTAAATTTAATTGTTTTTGTTCTTTTTGGAGCCAGGCCGTAAAGTGATTTCATGCAACGTGAAGTTTGTTTAATAAAATCAAACTGCACCCAGCCTAATTGATATGATAGATTATTCTACATTGGCTCACTTTTTGGCTTAAACTTAATTCTTTATAAAAAATGTTTTTTCTCCACATGGAACCAAACATTCTCCTATTTCTCCTCGACTCTTCCAGCTTTGAGTCACTCAGCAGTGATTGTCAGAGCTACCTGCACAAACAAACAACCTGCATTTACTTTGACAGTCTGTTATGTTACTGAAACTGAAGCGCATTCACACACATTCAGTTTTTGTCAATTTTTACAAGCATACAGTTATGATTGTATTCGGAGGTACACTCAAAACATTAAAGGCTTAAGACCTGGCAAAATGACCTGGCTACGCCATTAGTCGACACAGGAAATACCGTTTAACTCGAGCATGCAGTGTATGATGGTCACAGAAATGCATCGCCGCATCACCCACAGTCCTCCCAGTACGCTCGACGAACGTGAATATGCGAGGGCCCGATCAATGCTGCTTGCAGCATTTAATTACCATTATTTACTGTCGCGGCTGTTTTCTGTCCTGGCCCCACAATGGTGGAATGATCTCCCCAGTGATGTCAGGACAGCAGAGTCGCTGCCCATCTTTCGGCGCAGGCTGAAAACTCACCTCTTCAAGAAGGCCTACCTTGAGCCTTCCACTTAGCACTTACTTAACACTTATTGTATTGATATTAGTTTGTGGCACTTATTGCATTCGTTTGTTTCTGCACTGTACGTTGGCTCTGGTTTATGCTCTTAGATGTTTGTTTAAAAAAGGAGATGCACTTATGACTTCTGGTGACTAGTAGTTCTCTTGAAAACCGTTGTCAATTACGTTGCCAATTACCGGTGTCAATTACATTTTTAATTGCTCAATAACTTGTTTTTAATCAATAAATTATTTAATCAATTGAAAATAAACCATTTTGATGATCAGATTTATTTTTTTACTTACTGATCATTTATAAAGAAAAAATATCAACCATTTGTTCCCTGGTTCCAGCTTCTGAGGATTGTTGAGGAATTGCTGCTTTATTTTATTTCTTAAAATCACTTTTTACTGATTTTCCCTGCATTTTGTACTGTTGACATTTAAAGCCAACTTTACTTTTTTCACTATTTTCTGACATTTTACTGATAAAACAGTACAAATGTGAAAAGAAGGAGGGTCCACTGAAATACACTGCACTGTCTGTTGACACATCACCTTCAGCCTGGCTTCCACAGAGGCCTTCTTGCGAGCCTCTCTTCTTCTGTACTGCTCCACTTTGTCCAGCTGGTCGGATCTCTGCAGCATCCCTGCCACGCGCTGCACCGCCGTGGCAACCGCCTCCCGACTCGTCTCCTCCATGGTGTTGCTCAGTTGTATAAAGCTCCAGTTTTATTCAAAGGCTTCATGCAAACACTAAAAGAGGACAAATACAGACTGTCAATAGGTAAGAACAAAGATGAGCCGACAAAATGTTTCTTACAGCAAATACAAAATATACAGTAATAATTCCAGTGTTTTCCAATCACATTTCATTATAAAAAAGGTCACAACAGCTTGTTCTCTACTGAGACACAACAATCTATTTGTGGCTTTTCCACAAAAACAAAAAAAATCTCATCAATATTTAATTATTAGATTCAGCATTTTGCTGGTTTATAACTCAACTAACCGAGAGAGAACCATGGCGTTACAAAAATACACAGCAAACAGCAGTTTCCCTGTTTGCAATTCTAAGAATAAATAAATGAACAGCAAGATATCTCAGGTGGAACATACCTTTGTGTTTGAAAACTGTAACGCTTGCTATATCAACTTCAGTATTTGATTCATACTTAAGACGAAGAGGATGACTTATCCCGGTCATAAAAGTCTATCCACATTACAGTCCTTTTCTCCAAAGTAAATATGGGACACTGTACAACATATTAACGGAGATCATGAAGGGACTGTTCTAAACATTTCTTGGAGATATTTAACTGTCCAACATTGCTGAATGACACCCCCAGCATTACTACAGGTCAGTATTGATTACCGTTAGCTAGTACGTTGAGTGGTAATGTCATGTCAGCTAGCGAGCTAGCTGTTATCTAGTTAACGTTTGCGTCATGTTTAGACAGCTGGTCTCAGCAGCCAGACAAACTATGGACTCGGACAAATAATGTCAAATAATAACAGTAGCTAACCCTACTAATAAACTTACATTTTTCAGCAGAATAAATGTAACTTGTAAGTTAGCGTCAGTAGCATAAGCGAAGCTAACAAAGTACGGGGAAAAGGCTAACATTATCCCAAAGTCTGTGCAACAAGCGCGATATACAGACACTACAAACAGTATTACCTCAGGCACTTAGGGACCAAACGTGGGGAGGATGACACCCATTACTACAAATACAAATATAACATTGATATTTCTGACGGAGTTTTGTTGTTGTGGTTCCACTTCCTCGTTGGAGCGCTTCAGCGGCTTCTTCTTCTTCTAGTCTTACGGGGGTTGGCATCCCTCTTATTGGTGCATTACCGCCACCTTCTGCTCCGGAGGGTGGATCAGACAATAAACTTACACTCTTTACCCCAAAACCAGGGGCGTCGTTAGGCCTATTTTAGGGGAGCTGAAGCCCCCCTAAAATGTTCTTCAGCCCCCCCCCCTCCCCAAATAATTTGGCATTATTGGCTTTAAAAAAAAATTAAATTTTTTATTTTATTTTGGTGATGTCATTAAATTAAACTATTGTTTCTCACATGGACAAGTTATTTATAACTAACATGCTACATATGTGCGTGCGTTCTGGTTTGTATGTTTTCTCCCCCTTCAAATTACAATCCAATAGCCTATAAACCCCAGGCACTAGGACCTTGGGGAGGCTGCTGTGCTGGCTTTCTCACTCTGTCAAGTAACGTCTCTCGTCAATGACAGCCAGGATTATAGACAAGGAGTTTAGCTCAACGTAAATGATGCACGGAGTGAAATTGTAAGTACAGGTAGTTACAGAATGAGGCAAATGAAAGGGAATATTGTAGTGGGCTATGTTACCACTAAGCTAGCTAGCTAGCTAGCTATTTTGTTAGAAACAGTCTCCAGTGAGCAAGAGTGTGAACGAGCGAATTCGAAATACAAGAAATAACTGTCGACATCTCTCTATTCTTTGCATTAATATATCTCTCTAGTATTTCGAAACAATAATATCAGTCCCTACAGAATGTTGTTATTTATAATCAGTTAATGCTCGTGAAAACTAAATGCCATAGTGTCCCTCATAACGCTATTGTACCGGTATAACATCCAATTCATTGACCAGATGGATAAAATATTCCTTCCATTTCAGCCCATCATACAATATTTATCATTCGATAATTAAGATGTACTTGAAATGTGTTTTTTATTTTTGTTACTCATGTTTTTTTTCCATTGAATGGTATATTTGACACTATCTCAGTGATAGTGTCCAAATGAGCATAAAATATCACTGGTATGTAAAAACTACACGGACAACAAGATAGATGTAAATGTTGATCAAAATCTTATTCCCTTCTGCTCATAATAAAACAAGTAAACAACTCAAATGTTGACACTGTCAGGTCCATTCTCCATCCATTGTGTGCGGTCCCTTTAAGAATTTGGGATATGAAAGCTAGTTTATCCGTCTTTCCTTTACAAGCAGGAAAATTATTTCTCTCTCTTCATTTGAGAAAAGTTCATATTTGTGTTGTCAAATTTCACTATGACCCTGAAATTCTGTCTCTTATGTTGTCATATACTGAATGCAAGCAAAACTACAGAGCAAAATCACACTCTTTCTGATTGAACCACTCCCCTTATGGCTATGCCCCCCCCCCCCCTTTCTATGAATCCTAGAAATGCTCCTGCATTTGACTCTCACATCAGAACGGTTACAGTGAGACTGAACTACATTGTTCTGAAACACTTTGACCAACTGCCATTGGTTTGTATCGACATGGATATCTCACAGCTGTCAGGTAAGAGCAGTTTGATGACACTAATGTGAACTTTAAAGCCCTTTTTGGCTCTTATTGTCTAATGTCTAATATTTAGAAAAACAACTTTTCAATCCATTTAAACTGCAGTCTATATTACAGTAAGCAGCGTTGGGGGTTGTTCTTTAAAACATGTTCAAAAGATAAATGGATGGATGGATGGACGGATAGATACATGGAAGGATGGATGGATGAATACAGTAGATAGCTACATGGATGGATGAATGAATATATAGCTCCATGGATGGCTGGATGGATAGATAGTTACATGGATGGCTGGATGACTAGATAGCTGCATGGATGGATGGATGAATAGATAGCTACATGGATGGATGGATGACTAGATAGCTGCATGGATGGATGGATGAATAGATAGTTACATGGATGGCTGGATGGATAGATAGTTACATGGATGGATGGATGGATAGATAGTTACATGGATGGATGGATGAATAGATAGCTACATGGATTGATGGATGGATGGATGAATATATAGCTACATGGATGGATGGATGAATAGATAGCTACATGGATGAATGGATGAATAGATAGCTACATGGATGGATGGATGGATAGATAGCGACATGGATGGATGGATGAATATATAGCTACATGGATGGATTGATGGATGAATAGATAGCTACATGGATGAATGGATGAATAGATAGCTAATGGATGGATGGATGGATGGATGGCTGGATGGATGAATAGATAGCTGCATGGATGGATGGATGAATAGATAGCTACATGGATGGATGGATGACTAGATAGCTGCATGGATGGATGGATGAATAGATAGCTACATGAATGGATGGATGGATATATTAGCTAGACAGATGGATGGATATATGAATATATAGCTACATGGATGGATGGATGAATATATAGCTAATGGATGGATGGATGGATGAATAGATCGCTACATGGATGGATGGATGAATATATAGCTACATGGATGGATGAATGGATGAATAGATAGCTACATGGATGAATATATAGCTACATGGATGAATATATAGCTACATGGATGGATGGATGAATATATAGCTACATGAATGGATGGATGGATGAATACATTAGCGAGATGGATGGATGGATATATGAATATATAGCTACATGAATGGATGGATGAATATATAGCTACATGGATGGATGAATAGATAGCTACATGGATGGATGAATGGATGAATAGATAGCTACATGGATGAATATATAGCTACATGGATGGATGGATGAATATATAGCTACATGGATGAATGGATGAATATATAGCTAATGGGTGGATGGATGAATATATAGCTAATGGATGGATGGATGGATGGATGAATATATAGCTACATGGATGGATGGATGAATAGATAGCTACATGGATGAATGGATGAATAGATAGCTGGATGGATGGATGGATAGATAGCGACATGGATGGATGGATGAATAGATAGCTGCATGGATGGATGGATGAATAGATAGCTACATGAATGGATGGATGGATATATTAGCTAGATAGATGGATGGATATATGAATATATAGCTACATGGATGGATGGATGAATATATTGCTAATGGATGGATGGATGAATAGATAGCTACATGGATGGATGAATATATAGCTACATGGATGGATGGATGAATATATAGCTACATGGATGAATGGATGAATATATAGCTAATGGGTGGATGGATGAATATATAGCTAATGGATGGATGAATATATAGCTACATGGATGGATGGATAGATGAATATATAGCTTCATGGATGGATGTATGGATGAATAGATAGTTGCATGGATGGATGGATGAATAGATAGCTACATGAATGGATTCATCTGTCCATCCAGATTGCTACATGGATGGATGGATGAATATATAGCTACATGGATGGATGAATATATAGCTAATGGATGGCTGAATAAATAGCGACATGGATGGATGGATGGATGGATGGACAGATGAATATATAGCTTCATGGATGGATGAATGGATGAATAGATAGTGACATGGATGAATATATAGTTACATGGATGGATGAATATATAGCTACATGGATGAATGGATGAATATATAGCTAATGGGTGGATGGATGAATATATAGCTAATGGATGGATGAATATATAGCTACATGGATGATGGATAGATGAATATATAGCTTCATGGATGGATGGATGGATGAATAGATAGTTGCATGGATGGATGGATGAATAGATAGCTACATGAATGGATTCATCTGTCCATCCAGATTGCTACATGGATGGATGGATGAATATATAGCTACATGGATGGATGAATATATAGCTAATGGATGGCTGAATAAATAGCGACATGGATGGATGGATGGACAGATGAATATATAGCTACATGGATGGATGGATGAATAGATAGCTGCATGGATGGATGATGAATAGATAGCTACATTAATGGATGGATGGATGAATACATTCGCTCGATGGATGGATATATGAACATATAGCTACATGAATGGCTGGATGAATATATAGCTACATGGATGAATGGATGAATATATAGCTCATGGGTGGATGGATGAATATATAGCTAATGGATCGGTGAATATATAGCTACATGGATGGATGGATGGATGGATAGATAGCTGCATGGATGGATGAATAGATAGCTACATGAATGGATGGATGGATGAATACATTAGCTTGATGGATGGATATATGAATATATAGCTACATTAATGGATGGATGAATATATAGCTACATGGATGGATGGATGGATGAATAGACAGCTACTTGGATGGATGAATAGATAGCTACATGGATGGATGAATATATAGCTACATGGATGGATGGATGACTAGATAGCTACTTGGATGGATGAATAGATAAATGGATCGACAGACAGAAGTTAATAAAAAAAGCAGAACAAAAAAGCATGCTGGCTTTAATACTGCAAAATGCGATGGGATGCAGAACATTCTGGTATTTTCGGCAGACTGCATTTGACATACAATCTACGTATTAGGACATACTAAATATTTTTCTGGCATACTAAATAGTATGGTAGTATGGCTACTGGAACACGAAAACGATGTTGCCTAAAACATAACCAGTTTGTCACCAAAACCTTATTGGGTAGTTTTAAAACATTTTTGTTTTGTTTTCTTTCAATTTACAACGTTAACCACGTGTTTCAAACTACAACCGTAAACTGAGAAAATATGTCTCCCTTGAAAGGTAATTGAGAATGCAGTGTATTTGTATGGGAACGTAATAGGTTGCTCAAAGATGACAGAGACTCAAGTCAGTTTATCCGTATAGCATTCAAAAGCAACAGGAGTATGATGATCATAAGTGTACCTGGTACCAGAACACCTTAGGCCGGAGATGTATGATCGACTTTGCAATCGTATCATCTGTTCTGAAACTGGGGGACATCGCCGGGCGGTGGAAAGAGCACTTTGAAACAGTGGACCAACTCTTTACACTCGCTACTACTACTGGAGGGGTCCTGGGAGTTTGCCCAACCAGTCTACATGTGCTTTGTGGACTTGGAGAAGGCTTTCGACCGGGTCCCTCGGGGGTTCTTGTGGGGGGGGGGGGGGGGGTCTTGTTCACGAGTGAGGGTAAGATGGAGTGGGAGATCGACAGGCGGATCGGTGCGGCTGCAGCAGTAAAGCAGGCGCTGCACCGGTCTTGGTGAAGAGGGAGCTGAGCCGGAAAGCAAAGCTCTCAATTTACCGGTCGGTCTACGTTCCTACCCTCACCTATGGTCACCAACTCTGGGTCGTGACCGAAAGGACAAGGTCACGGCTACAAGCGGCCGAAATGAGTTTCCTCCGTAGGGTGGCCGGGCTCAGCCTTATGCCGTGTTCACACCGGTCGCGTTGATTTTTTGACACGCGTCGAGATTACATACAAAGTCTATGCACAGACGCGATGAGACTGGCGCGGCGCGATTTTGCGATGCCGCGGCGCGTTGGACGCGTTATTGCAGTGCGGTGGACGCGGTGGACGCGGTGGACGCGTTGGACGCCGCAAAATCGCCAACGCGCGAGTTGAAATTTTTCAACTTCAGCGACATAATCGCGTGACGCTGTGGCGCGATAGCCTATCAGCGTTGAGTTACTGCCCCCGTCATCAGTGCCGTAGCTCATGCCGGTGCTGAATCGCAAACAACAATGGAGGACAAATTAATAGTGGCGGTTTGTGGCTTCCCCGAGCTCTACGATACGTCGTCGTATCTCTACCGCGACCGAACTAAAAAGGATATGGCATGGAGGAAAGTAGGTGAGGACGTCGGACAACCTGGTAAGTTATTATTATGTCTTTGTTACTTGATTCTAGCTATCGGTTGTAATTTACTAACTAGCTATATGAACCATGTTAGCATGAAAGCTAGCCCAACCACCGGCTTTCACACTAAATACGTGCGTTCCTTGTCAGATGAGATTTGCCGACGGAAGTGGAAGACTCTCAGGGACACCTATTTGAGAAAGAGGAGAGAGGAGACAGAGAGAAAGAGTGGCTCAGGAGCAGGGCCATCAAAGAAGTGGAAGTACTCTGCGGTTATGTCTTTCCTCAACCCCTTCGTGACTCCCAGGGAGAGTAGCGGTAACATGGGGAGGGTCGAGGGAGACAGTACCGCAGAGTACTTCACAGATGCAGGACCAGACCAGGACGACATGTCAGAGGCAGCAACAGGGCCATCTGAGATTGACAGGAGAGGTTTGTTGAAGTGAAGACACAAAAGCACAGCATAGTTAAGTCATACAGAAAATATTACTACAGCTGAAGTAGTAACGACAGGCCAAAGCAGTGCAAGAGGTTTGTTTTTTTCATTTGGCAAAGCCTGGTTCTGTATAGTCTTCATACTTATTAAAAAAAATGTTTCATGAGCAAAAATAAGTTATAATAAAGGAGCTTTGAACCCTGGGCTCCGGATCTTAAACCACTATACTGTCATAGCTTTGAAGGCAAATTACTATTTAATTAAAGCAGCACTTTTGAGTCATAAAATTCAAAGATGAAACAGATTGGTCATCAGAGGACGGTGAGGAAGAACCTCAAGGTGCTGCTGCTCCTCCTCCTCCTCCTGCTGCTCCTCCCGCTCCTGCTCCACCCATGGGTATGTACATCACAAAAGTTGGATTGCATTTTTTTGTATGAATACAATTTATGCATTCATGGTATGTTTTTCACAATTACAAATATTTACTTTACAAGCTATTGTAGTGATGGGATGCAATAGTTTCACGAAATATGTTGTTTCCATGTCATACAGGAAAAGAAGGGCCCCAAAAAGGCCAAGAGGGATCGAGAAGCAGCAGGAGATAGAGAAGCGCCTTCTGCAGGCATTGGAGAGAGACACCCCTGCTCCACCAG
The DNA here is from genome assembly GCF_949748355.1 of Melanostigma gelatinosum. Lineage (NCBI taxonomy): Eukaryota > Metazoa > Chordata > Actinopteri > Perciformes > Zoarcidae > Melanostigma > Melanostigma gelatinosum. Next base: position 24,726,965 of record NC_136648.1, on the reverse strand, counting down.
CTCCACCAGCTCCACCAGCTCCACCACAATCTGAGGATGAACTCTTCATGAGGAGCCTGGTTCCTTCCCTGGAAAGATTGCCACGCCAGCAAAAGGAATATATAAAATTACAATTTCACAAATTAATTTATGATGCCAGCACTGTGGTGCTGAATTTGGAACATTTGGAACATTTGGATTAGACATCTGGGGGACAATCTTTCCAGGGAACGAACCAGGAATTAAAAAAAAACAATTAGTTTGTATTTTGTAACAATTAGTTTGTTTTTTGTATATGTTTTTCTATACATTTTCAATAAATAAATGCACTTCATTTCATGTTACTTTGTCCATGTTCTTTATTGTAGTTTTACAAGAAAACTTAAGGATACAACTATATATATATATATATATATATATATATAGTGAAGGACACACTGCTACAACATATATTAAGTAACATTGCAGGAGGTTTGCTCAGTAGTAATGTGTGGGTGGCTCTTAAAAGAGCCGTTTTGGATGTGCTTGGGCATTACACGGTGTCTTGCCATGGGAAGATCTGGAATTAGCAGGGGCTTTGAGGACAACATGCTTTCCATCCAGTGCTCCACAGCAGAGAGGAAAATTCCACCGCTCCTCAAACTGCACAGCAATTGATCTCCACTCCTCTGTGGTGGGCACAGCCATGAACTCCTCCACAAGGCAGTCCCAAATAGCTGTGGCAACATCTGGGACAATACCGGAGACAGTGGAGACCCCGACACGGAAGCTGTTTGCGATGGTCCTAAAGGAGTCACCAGTAGCAAGATATCTGCAGCACAGAAGAACATTCAATTTAACAGAGTTATTGAACATACTGTAGCTGCTAATAGAAGTCGTTTTTATTGATATGACTGCACAGCTGCTGTCATGAATAATAAACATCTTAAATGCTGGTGATTTTCGTAAGATTACGTTATTTTGAGTATTGTCGGACTTCGGATCCATCATGGATCCAAACTCCATTCAGAAAAACTATGTTAAAGTGGCTTCCTTGCCCTGTTGTGGACCGACAAAGCCTGAACTTATTTCATTCTTTCATTAATTCATTTTATGGAACTGCCACTCACCGGAGACAGACGGACAGGCGCTCCGCAGCTGAGATGGAACGCCTGTAGTAGGTGTCCAGTCGACAAATCCTGGGACCGACCCGAGCCAACAGGTCATCAAACTGGCTAATGGTTAGCCTCATGTAGCGCTGGAAGCGGCAGTCATCCAGACGTAGTTCCTGGAGAAGTCTGTGAAATTCACCGAGCTGTGTGCGCCTACGGATGCTGTTATGGACCCAGAGACGACGGCGTTTGGCATTCCGACGTTTGAGGGACTTCCACAACACGTACAGAGTAGAAATTGTCCTTATTCCTCCGGTTGACGGCGGAAAACAATGGCGGCCAGATCGAGGCTTCCAGGACGATAAACCACGCCCCCTCTCCGGCGCTACGAGATTTTGCGGCGTCTGGTGTGAACACGACCGGCGGCGCGTTGGACGCGATTGTGCAGTGCGTTGGACGCTTTTTTGCAGTGCGTCAAAAAATCAACGCGACCGGTGTGAACGCAGCATTAGAGATAGGGTAAGGAGCTCGGTCATCAGGAGGGAGCTTGGAGTCAGCTGAGGTGGTTCGGGCATCTCATCAGGATGCCTCCTGGGCGCCTCCCACTGGAGGTTTTCTGGACACGCCCATCTGGTAGGAGAACCCGGGGAAGAGCCAGAACACGCTGGAGGGATTACATCTCCCAGCTGGCTTGGGAACGCCTCGGGAATCCCCAGAATGAGCTAGAAAATGTTGTGGGGGAGAGGTAAGTCTGGGTCAGCCTGCTTGGCCTGCTGCTACCGCGACCGCGAGTGGAAGAAAATGAATGGATGGATGGAGGAGTATGATCTGCCTCAATACATATACAGATCAGATATGAAAGTTCCCACAGACTTTAGCAGCTCGTTTGCTGACACGGTTGTCTGCTTTGTGCTTTCAGACAGACTCATTGGCAAGACAGCGGGTAGGGACAAAGAGCAGGACTCAGCAGCAGTAAAAGACAGAGGACAGACACCTGCTGACTTCAGCCGCATCTACAGCAAAGGTGAGAGCTTGCGTTGTCCAGAGTCAGGTTTGATCCTGCTGCGAGTCAGGACTTGGGGGCTTCCGTCATGTTCTTTGGCTGGGTGAAGGGTGTAAGTCCAATCCAGCTGTGAATTGATTCTGGACATTCCTGTCTTCAAGCAATTCTGTTATTTTGGATCAAATCAGAGGATCACTTAACTAAATGCTCCTTCAGTGACACTGAAAATCCATATTCAACTAAATAAATCTGTCAAATAGGTGATCAACCTGTAGTTTCCACATAGTATGAAGTTGAAGATGTGACACGATTCTCTACACAATTTTTAACCCATTGATTTTTAATAAATTGCATCCAGCTAACATGTTGTGATTTACCAGATACATTTATTAAACGTTTTAAATTAATAGTTTCCTCGTATTTATATAAAATTAAATCTGGGTGGTATTACATTGCTTATAAAACAAATAGGAAATTAGTATTGTATGATTTCTAGGAGAAAGTGTGAAAACACCACAGTGAATTTATTGGAATCCAAATGGTAAAAATCTGCTTTAGTTTTGTCTGTGTCAGCAGTATGTGTAAGTAAAATGTATTATGTCCTGCCAGGCCAGCTTTGTATAGTGTCTGATGGCTAAACAGACTCTTTTACAGCCAACGTCGTTGAAAAATAAAACGGTTGTTACTTGTTGGGTTGGCGGAATCGTTATTCCAACAGTGGACTCAAACTCTAAATAATTGCGACAGGATCACAACCGTTTCAGAACAACAGGTGTTACGGTTCAACATGTGACCGTCTTAACTAGTGTCTTTTAGCCGAATGCGTCCGCAGTTGCTCATTGTAACTTACATAAATGGTTGCCGTAGATATAAAAAAGCCATAGAAATAGAAGCAGAACGGACAAACATTTTTTCCTGTGGTCATTTGACTAGTACAAAAGAAAATGGCAATTGTTGTTAATCGGTATGGGGACCGCCTGTAAAGTGGGAAGCCGGGAATAGAGCAGATGAATCGCCAGATGCGGATGGCTGGCTAGTTTCCGAGGTAGCTTGTCCTTGTCCAGAGCGGCGTGGAGTGAGGCCCAGCTCACTGTTTGCTTCATTTTCTGTAACCAGTGTAGCATTAAAGCATAGTGGAATTAGCAAGCTAGCTATGCTACAATGCTATGCTGGTCACTCGTGGCAATATTAATGAGCACTCCTACATTGTGACAATAAAGTGAGTGGGATGAATCATTGCGTTGTTGAATTTAACCAATGTGCTCTGGCACTCTACACTTCTTAAATTACTTCTCCACTGCTCATTTAGTAGTAACTGTAAAACCTCACCTGAGTGACTCCGCGACTTGCCATAAATCTGTATAGTTGTACTGAAGTTAGCCTGCTATATCAGCCGCAATGGCAACGGTACACAGGAAGATGGCTGCTGCTCTGACCATCCTGCTATGTTGATTTGAATGGGAATGTCCATTGTACTTCCTTGTATTGCTATGCAATAAACACAGATCAGTATATGTATTTAAAATTGATTGAAGGCCTTCACTACGAGCAACCCCGGACGCATACGGCTGAGAGTTGCCAGTTAAAACGATCACTCGTAAAACTGAAACACAGGCACATGCTTGTGTCCGTGGCGCCCATTTTAAAACTAAATAAACTTAAAACTCAATAAAATGCCATTGGCTTTCCTGTACATGACCACAGGTAAAGTAATTGGAAGCATCTAATGGCTTGTATGTCGTAATTTTCTGCTGGTGTAACGTTACACACTAGGTTTCTCCACCAAATACTTGTATATATATCTGGCCACTAAATATTGCGCCACTTGCTAATGCATTCTACCCACTAATCACACCCCACTTATAGCACACAGATCTGGAAAATCTATTTGTTTAGGTTGCATTCGCCATGTTTGGTGGTTAATCCCCTTACATAGCTGGACATAACATATTGCATTGGCAAACTGTGTGTGCACAGGTACGCACGTCATCATTCAACCACCTGTGTCTAGAAATATCTTCAAATATATGCCATTTCTCCTTAATAACACAACTGTCAGTTGAAAGAGACATTCAGAACATCTGTGTGTGTGTGTGTGTGTGTGTGTGTGTGTGTGTGTGTGTGTGTGTGTGTGTGTGTGTGTGTGTGTGTGTGTGTGTGTGTGTGTGTGTGCGTGTCCAGACCTGCTCCCAGCTCCAGGTGGTGAGGAGCTGACCAGAGGGTTTCTGCAGGAGCTGGTTAACATCCTGTTAGGTTATATCAGCAAGTCAAATCAGCGGAGCTCCAAGGTACTCAACTGTTTCTATCAGTGAACAACAGAGTGAAGCACTGTTATGTTTGAATCCTGTACAGTATCTCAGCACTCTGCTCAGTGACTCTCAAACCCTTCCAGTCCATCTGCAGGGCAGGGAATAATACGCAAATAAATAATAAAGCATACCAATGAAGGGATATTTTCATTATGAGACAAAGTACTTCCAAACCTGATACACACATGTATATTCCATCAGTGCTATGTCCAAGATCACAAAGAGTACGAGTTTTTATTAACTCTCCACCAAAAGAGAGAACAGATTTAGATTTCGAGATCCAATGCATTTTCACGGTCAGAGAATTTCACAGGATCTTATGAGATGGTTATTTGAAACAGAGCAGAAGCTCTGCTAGGACAGAGCAGAAAGCATTCAAATAGATATCAAGGATATAGAAACGATGCTTCCAGTTGTGCCGATAGGTACAATATATAAAAGTTGTGTTACTTTGCCAGCATCGTCATGGAGATTGTATCGGCTATTCTGAGCTTACTTAAACGACTAAAGAAATTCTTCTCATCTTGCTCTTATACTCCCCAATTCTGCGATTGTATCAATTTAGGGAACAATGTGTGCTCCATTTCGCAGGCCCAATTGTGCAAAAGCCAATCAATACTTGATGATCATCAAAAGATAGTCATCCAGCTCAGATCTTCGAACTGGAAAAGCTTTCAAGTGTGCTGTGTTGTACTTGACACATGGCATCAACGTTGTGTGATCTGCTATCATTGCCAAACGGATTTGTTGTATCGTTGTTTTCCCACACAGGTGGAACTTGACATTACGAGCATGAGGCTATCCCCATATAGCAGTCTCTGGAGCCAAGCACTTTACTGTCCTGCCACTGACCTTAAATTGTTAAACAATGATTATATAAACAATTAAGGTCATGCATTAAAGGTGCAATATAGGTACAAATCGATACTCTGAGCATTGATATAGCAGCAAATAACTATCATCTACGTCAGGGATTCCCAAAGTGTGGTGCGCACACCCCTGGGGGTGCGCGAGAGGAAAAGTGTAATGGCGTCTGATGGTGTAATAATATTAAATATTTAAAAAAATTATAAATTTAATTTAAAAAGTGGGATTTTTCACAAAATAAAAATCCCCTTTGTAAGATTTAAAATTAAAAACGTCCAATTTAATAAATGCACTTGAGCTCCTTCCGGCAGTCTTGCGCCTGCCGCCAGTCGTACACACTAGCGAGCCTAGCTTGTGAAGCTAACGTCAGCTAACAGCGAACTTCATTCATTCAGCAACATTCATTTAAACATGCTAAACTGGCTGAAATCGGGGAAACTGTCAGGTGGGACATCTGAAGCTATCAGTCGTAAAAGAGAGAGAGAGAGAGAGAGAGAGAGAGAGAGTGAGAGAGAGAGAGAGAGAGAGAGAGAGTGAGAGAGAAATCGGAGGCGAGGGGAACGGAGAGGTGCGTTGGGGAGAGACCGGGAGAAGTAATCGAACGGGAGTCAGAGGAAGATGAGACTGAGGAGACGGAAAAGGAGGAAGGGATAGCACAGACAAGTCGGGAGCACATCGGCCCATCGCGGAGTCAAGGTGAAAAAAGAGGAAACGAGGGTGAGCATCAGACTGGGAAAAAAAGAGGAAATATGATGAAAAGTATCTGTGTCTGGGCTTCACTTGGATTGGCAACGCAGATTGCCCAAAGCCACAGTGCGTGGTGTGCAGCGAGGTTCTGGCTAACAGTCTGAAGCTCTTATTTACGTCGCCACCTGAACACCAAGCATGCCAGTGCAAGTCAAAAGCCCCTTACATTGTTTATATCCAAATTGGAGGAGTTACAAAACAGCCAAAAACAACTGCAGTCTCATTCATGTGTTGGTCTATAAATGACGCACTACGGGCTTCATATCAGTTACAGAATAGCGAGAAAGGGGCTACCGCACACAATCGCCGAAGACGTGAGCTTGCCAGCTGCCAGAGAGATGGTGGAATGTATGATTGGAGAGAAAGAAGCAAAAAAGTTGGACATGATCCCGGTGTCCAACAACACTGTGTCGCGCGCATCGATGCTTTGTCCGAAGACATCCTGGCTACATTAGTCGCTCATTAATTGTAAATTAAATGTGATAATCTGCCTCTGAGCCTGTGCGTGTGTCCTCGCATCCGTATTGCTCTTTAAAAGTGACGCCTTGTGTCACTGAAAGTTATTGAAACTTTGTTGCAGTGTTTCAGGGCGTTTTCACACCTTCAGTTCGTTTACTTTGTTCCGATTCAGGGATTAATATGATACAATGTTGCAGTTTGTGTTCACACTGCAACATTTAACAGCGGACTAAATATTGTAAACAAACGCCACGCGCGAGCATACTGTTCTCTCATTGGTCCGATTTTTATGCGGCTGTAAATGGGCTCTGTTGCTTTTTTTTATTATTAAGGGGGGGGGGTGCGCAAACCCGGTCGGGATGTAGAAGGGGGTGCGCGGCCTAAAACGTTTGGGAACCGCTGATCTACGTAAAGATAGCGTGGAGTGGAGAATGAAGTCACTCTCCCTGTGTGTGTGTTGTAACACTGTTAGCTCTGCCACCACTGTTGCCGTTGTTTGCACTGTTGGCGCATGTTGAGAGTCACTGAGAAGCAATTGGAATGCTCCTAATCTCATATTGTAACTTTAATGGAGAATAATATACATTTCTAAATGAATTAGTACAACTAAAACCACACTTTTTTCTGATGGGGATGTAGCGGGCTCTTGTATTTTGTATACAGTCCAGAAGAGCTATCAACATTTTGAAGAGGTTCCACTGGATGTATATTGTATGCATGTGTACATTATCAAATATGTGACACAGGAAAATACATGATGGAATAATACTGTGTTTTAGGTCCTGGACTTCCACCATCCTCACCAGCTAAAGGAGGAGTGCTTCACTCTCGACCTGCCCGACCAACCAGAAACTCTGGAGCAGATTCTAGTGGACTGTAAAGACACACTTAAGTATGGTGTCCGTACAGGTGTGTGTGTGTGTTGATCATTATTCACAGTTCATTGCTCTATCCAGAGCCATTGATGTAGGGGTGAAAATTAATGAAATGCATTTCATTTGCATCCCATTTAAGTGCTTTACCTGTAGATAAGACATGCCCATAGACAGTAGATAAGAAGTGGACACAGTCACAATGGTTTCTGGTTTCATGAACTGAAAGCCAAACAGGTTGCTACCACGGCCTTGTCCGGTCTGGGAGTTGCCAGTGTTGTTCGTCTTATGACTTAGAGTCATAAGACACGTGGTAGCAACCTGTCAATCAGTGTGGCAATGGATATTTTCTTGGTGTTTTTCATATGAATTCAGAATAATAGATAAAAGCCTGGGAGAACAGGAAAGTTGTAAGTCTGCTTATGAAATGTGGGCACAATTGTGATGGACCTCAAGTCATCAGGCAGCTTGTTCCTGAGAGCAGGAACTGAACTGCACCCTCACCGAACATGGATCTAATACTGGGTCCAGCTAGAAGATGACATGGGCCTGATGACCGTAGATGTCTATTCAATGTCTGATGTCAGAAATGTACTGAGGAGCCAAACCACAAAGTGTGTTATGGACTATTATCAGGATTTTGAAGGTGATTCTTTATTGTTCCCTGAGCCAATGAAGGGAGTTTTAGTCACACAGTAGTATATTACATATTTTGTGTACATGTCAGGCCTGCATTTTCAATGAGCTGGAGCCGCCCCACTGACTATTTGGATACATTTTGATTGAGACTATAAACTTATGTTTACAATGTTTGCTGAGGTAATAAATCAAGTTAGAAGAAGGGTCATTTTCTCATGAACTTCTATACAATCAGGCTTCTTTTTGCAACTATAGCCATCCCCCCCGATAGCCATTCGAAATAATGCAGGTTTAAGGCACTTCAGCATTGCTGCTTGGAGGTTGCCGCCTGGAAATAACAAAAAATGTTTGTTTTCCTACTTAACAACAGCATGACACAGAGCTAAAGCAGCAGTATGCACATCCACATCCCACAGCATTATTCACACAAACGCAAACTACATCACTTTCAATCCAGAAGATGATTCAAAACTTTTTAAACAGCACAACTAACACCAGACAGTAATATTTATAGCAGTCTCATTTCATCTCTTCCATGTAAAGCCAAAGAAAATAACAACTGGTAGAAAGATTCAGGTTCTGTCCTGTGTTTTTCCAGGCCATCCCCGCTTCTTGAACCAACTGTCTTCAGGTCTGGATGTGGTTGGTGTAGCAGGCGAGTGGTTAACCTCTACAGCCAACACTAACATGTAAGATCTCTTCATCAGTGGTGGAAAGTATTCAATATTTTTTACTTTTGAAGAACTTGTTCTGAACATAGAAATATAATAGAAGTAGAACGGACATTGAACTGTTACCTGTGGTCATTGACAAGTAAAAAAGAAAATGGCAATTGTTGTTAGTTATAATGACAACACACGTCAGTGAAGGACGTAAAGTGTGGTCCCAGCTCGCCGGTTAGAGAAAGGAAGCAGCTCCAAGACGGATGGCTGGTTAGTTAGCGTGTCCTTCTCCAGAGTGACGGGGAGTGAGGCAGAGGAACCGTTAGACTGTCCGCTAGTTAGCTAACAAGCTGTTAATTCCACCATGCTTTAATGCTACACAGAAAGCAATGGGCTGTCCTTACACTGTGACACAAGGGTGTGGATGAATCAATAAGCTATTAAATTGTACTCCTTTACTCTGGCTCTCTACACTTCATAAAGTTACTGCTCCACTTCTTTTATTTGTTACTGTCCTGCCGTTAGTTGGTTTAGTTATACGGATTATTAGCCCGCTACAACTGTCACAATGGCACACATAAAAGTGGCCGCCCCTCTGACCATTGTGCTGTGTTGAGAAGGGCTGGTTTTAACCACGGACTATATAAAATGTTAATTCAGTCTCTGTGACGTCACCCATAGATTTCTTAAGAGCTTTTGAGAAGCCCAAAGTAACCCCCTGCTGTTGTTTGTGGAGCCAACCTTAAATAGCCATTTATGGAACTGCAGTTTTTGACACTTGAGCGTTGGCTTCATTTTTCAGCACCAGAGGTTGCTGCTTGGTTTAAAACTGGATGCACCTCAGCCATGGTGCACTCTATACTACCTAATTATACACGGAGGTATGCTCTTGAAAGTGTTGACTACAAAGTAATCCTCGACTGTCGAACATTTTTAAAGAAGTGCCTTTACCAATACAACTTAATATCTCTAAAATGAAGAAATCTAAACACGATATGTCTGCAAGAAATATAATGTGAATACTTTTTCTTTACAATATAATACAATAAAAACAATTATTTTACCAGGTTTACGTATGAAGTCTCCCCTGTTTTTGTCCTCATGGAGGAGTTTCTGCTGAGGAAGATGCAAAGCATTGTGGGATGGTCTGCCGATGTGGGAGATGGAATCTTCTGTCCAGGTAATACATGCAAGGAAGGTATGACAGAAATGGATGGATGGCGTTTAAAGAGACACTGAACATCTCTAGATGCAAAAGGTCGAGGCGCCTTTATTTCTCAAAAATGCAGGTAAAGTTCAATCCAAGCAACAGTTTAAATATTATTATTCTCAGTGTGTGAACGGAGGAAGTTACAAATGATTGTACAGTATCAACATACAGTTCATAGTGTATACGTTTTAGTATTAGGATATGGTATGGAGCTGAGACAAAACAACAAATAAATGAACAGATGCACAGCACACTTGTCCATAAACAGTGCATTCTGTTTGGGCGACTGTTGCTCAGTGGTAGAGCAGGGTCGTCCTTCAATCAGAGGATTTCCGGCTCCACTAGTCCATGTCGATGTGTGTTTGGGCAAGACACTTAACCCCATATTGCTCCTGCAGGCAGGTATGAATGGGTATTAATGTTAAATGTTAAAGTTAGAGTCCTGATGGGCATGTGGCACCTTGCATAGGAGCATCAGTATATGAATGTGTGTGAATGGGTGAATGATGACGCTTTAAGTGGTCAGAAGACTAGAAAATCGTGATACAAGTACAAGTCCATTTACCATTTGCTGAAGGAGGCACGATATCCAACCTGTACAGCATCCTGGTGGCCAGATATCACTTCTACCCGGAGGTGAAGACCAGGGGGATGGGAGTCCTGCCTCAGCTGGCCCTCTTCACTTCAGAACAAGTAATCACATTTCACAAGCTATTACACTTTGTGGGGTATAAAGGGAGTGCGGATTGGAGAGTGATCAAATGCAACCTCCCAATAACCTATGAAATATGAAGTTTGAGTACAGAGTTGTTCCCATACTGATACCCAGTGGCGGGCCGTGCATTTTATACCTAGGCCTTCACTGTTGTCCTGCAGCTGAAATGCCACCTTATAACCACATGATTGCGCTACAGTTATTTGTTTCTAAGGCTGTAACTATGTACGTATTAAATGTACATAACGTTCGGTACGAGACTTGCAATACGTTTGAATAGTACTAGAGCATCTGTAAAATGCAGAAGCTCATATTCAGGAAAACATAATGTTTTCTGCTTCATGGAGGACAGTGGTTCTCAGCTGGTCTGGCTGTGGGACCCACCATCACTCCTTAATGACAAGCCGAGGCCCAAAGAGATCATCTTATGATTTTACTTTCACAACTTGAGCATTGTACGTACTGCTCTGCAATGTCTTTCCTCGTCTCAGTACCCTGTGTCATGGTGCATCTCACTCAGTCAGAATGCCCATATTTGATTGGCTGAGCTGCATCACGTGATGTGATTCACTACCCGACAGCCTCTGCTGTTTCGTTTCACGATAGTCACGTGCTCGCCCACTGACCAATCACAGCACACTCTGCACCTCGCAGCAGACACTGAGCTGCACGTAATGCTGACCTCATTATAGGCCGACTCACAGGCGCTGACACGTCAAAGAATACGCCCAACATGCCAAACTAAAGATCTGATTGGTTGAACACCATGACAATCAACAATATCCCCATTCACTTAAACTACACATGGATGCACCTGAGACTCTGCAGGCCTCTGGCTCTGTTCTTACCTAGAGACACAGAGGTGAAATCTGATTGGATAAAAGCTCTACATAAAACAAGCTGCACTGGAAGCAGAGCAACTGAGGAAGACAGTAGCTGTGCAATGAGAAAATAAGATAATGGGAAAAATATTTTTATAAATTCTAAGACGAAAAATTATAAAATTATAAAATAGATAACTTTGTGATTCTGTTTAGGCCAGCAGAGAAGGCCTTGCAGGCCCTGACGGCCCACCACTGCTGATACCAGAAACAGCCTCTGATACATGCAGGTCACATTCTTAAAATGAATCTTTAATTTGTGGCACTGGAGGGACAGACTTCAATCCTAACTTCTGGTTCTGATCTACTGTGTCGAGTAACCCAATTACACGTCTTTGGCCAGCTAAGAGGTCCAACTGAAAGTACAGGGATAAAATATTGTGAAAAGGTGAAATTTAGTACATTCGGTTTTATATGCAAAATATTTATTGTGATGGAAGGTGGATAGAAAGGTAACCATGGTGTATATGTGTACCAGAATACTTTAGCTCAGGAGATCCAAAGTCCAGTCAACATTAAAAGGATGTCGATGTCACTTGCTTGCGTTCCCTAATGCTGATACGGTCTAGTTCATTTCAGATTCAGCTAAAAATCCTGTCCTGCATATGTTGAGTCGAGCAAAGTACAGCAGAATTGTGGAAAATATTAAGGGTAGGACTCCAGAATTGGATTGAGAACTCTTGTTCTCACCATAACCCTAACTAGACGAACAACCCCTCAAAACTTTCGACCAGCCTATAGCTACCTGACCTATTCAGGGTGGCTCGCTCTTTCTAATGGCTCTGACCCTGTACAGCTGTCTTCTCTCCTCGTAACACTATCATGAAAGCCATTTTTACACACTCCAAACACAATTATACACAACTAATATAATCAACTAGAAGATTTATCACAATATCACGTATTTTTCGCCATGAGTCGGCGAGCTACGCACTCCGCTTCGATATACCAACACAAAGCTACAAGCTAACACGACCACCAATACATCGCAGAGCGAGAACCAGTGGCGGGCCGTGGATTTTATACCTGGGCCTTCAGTGCTGTCCTACTACAGGTGAATTACCTCCTAATAACCTCATTATGACACATCAATCCAGCAAACCTGCAGCCGATCCACGCATTCCACCACACAAGAGCACGAGCCATTCAAATAGTATTCATAAAAACCACACGATAGACAAATGAACAGTCGTAACGTTACTATGTAAAAAAAAAATGCAGTTCGTCACTTACCGAAACTTAAAGAGTTTAATCCCAGTACATCGTTTCGGTTCCAGTAAGAAGTCCTTCTCGATTCATGGACACCAGTGACAGTCGAGCCTCCCCAGTTATATTTCACCCGGTCTGCTGCGGCAGGTTCGCAGTGGGACCCGGGATCAGGTTCGCAGTGGGACCCGGGATCAGGTTCGCAGTGGGACCCGGGATCAGGTTCGCAGTGGGACCCGGGATCAGGTTTGCAGCTGGGCTGGGATCAGGTTCGCAGTGGGACCCGGGATCAGGTTCGCAGTGGGACCCGGGATCAGGTTCGCAGTGGGACCCGGGATCAGGTTCGCAGTGGGACCCGGGATCAGGTTCGCAGTGGGACCCGGGATCCCACCTCCGCCGGCGCAGACCTCACGCCAGGCCGCGGTTGTGGAGCTGTTTCCCTGCGAACGTGTTCGTTGAGTTGTAGATCCACTTGAGTCTCTCCAAAAGTTTTCAAATGCTATGGCGTCTTCAGGTTAGCGTAGCTCCAAACACCAACAGCTCACTTAAAATGAAACGCATTCCCAGCCATACAATGTGCAACGCTTCTCCGACGCTGTCAGCAAGAAATACCGTTCATACAAATCCTCTTCCTGCTGAGTCAGGCTGCCAGCTGTGGGGTTGACTGACCATTTCGTCCAGCTTTTCATGAAATGTTCTTTCTTGAGAAAGGCTTTGTCAGTAACTCCACCACTAAATCCGTTTCTCCTCCTTCAGCCATTGAGTGTTAAAAAAACAAAGCTTGGTAAAAAAAAACAAATCTACACCAGGCAAAACCCTAAAGATGTTATCATTTCTTCCACATCTTTCAATTTGAAGTCTTACTCCAACTAAGCTCTGCTGGCAAGTTAAGTTTCAGTTCACGATAGTCACGTGCTCGCCCACTGACCAATCACAGCACACTCTGCTTCGCGGCAGCGCGTGCACCTGGACATGAGCGGCACGTAATGCTGACGTCATTATAGACCGCTGACACGTCAAAGAATACGCCCAACATGTCAAACTAAAGATCTGATTGGTTGAACACTATGACAATCAACAATATCGTCCCCATTTACTTTAATCTGCACTGGCGGCAGAGCCGAGTCTGCAGGCATCTGGCATAGACACACATAGAGGTGAGATCTGAGAGCAACTGAGGAAGACTGTAGCTGTGCAATGAGAAAATAAGATAATGGGAAAAATATTTTTATGAATTATAATACATGTAGTGTATTTAAGAAACATTATTAAATTATAAAATAAAATAAAAATCTTTTTTTTATTAATTTTTTATATATATAGCTTTGTGATTCTGTTTAGGCCAGCAGAGAAGGCCTTGCAGGCCCTGATAGCCCGCCACTGGCAAGAACATTCGACACAGATTCCAAAGATATCTTCAGAATTTCTCACCATTACAAAGCTTTCAGCCAACAAGCACCACAACACCAAGCTGCTTCACCGTAGAACAAAAGTATAACTGCCCCTTACTTTGAGATGAATCATGAAGAGAAAGGAATAATATTCCGGTTCCCGGCTAAAAACACTGTTGCTACGTATATCCTGTGTGTTTTTTAACTGTTTCCTGAAGAAAGGGGGGTCAGACAAGCTTGGCAAATGTAATTTTACGCGCGGCGCGGTTTTGATTTTTACTGGTTAACGATTCTGTCAGTCAACGCCAGGTTACTCCCACTGACTTCTTGAGACTCTGACGCTTTGAAGGAGGTGTCATTGACTGAAATTGACCAATTATAGGCTGAGATAGCCTCACATACACACAGGAAAACTGCAGTCAGACGAGGATGCATCCATGGTTCACAGGCTCAGAGAGGATTCAGGCTCTCAAAATGATGCTAAACTGCTGTATTTGGATAGATTGAACACAATTATAGTTTTTCTGGTGTTTTAATGTAAGTCGTCAGCTAACTGGTACAAAACTGATACTGCTATGCTCATGTTGCTCGCTCACTGTTATGTTTACCACAGACAGAGCAAGCTAAATAACAATGGCTATATCGGCAAAAAAAAGATTTCCATATAAGTTAGCAATAGCTATTGCTAGTTTTCTAGCTGAAAGAGTGGTGCAGGGAAGATTTATTTTTTTCGGTCAACCCTGGAAATTAGCATTGCACTGGCACAAAACGCCCTTGGGTTTTTCCATTGGATTTTGGATTATTGCTGAAAATAAGATCAGGAGCAAAGTATAAGTCTTCCACTTTTTTTGAGCACAAATGAACACCACTTTCATGATTTTTGAAGCGTGAATGCAATTGTCCAAAGTTAAAAGCTAACAAGGCTGTGAAGGCAATGCAAGTCTATTTGTATAGCACATTTCAACAACAAGGCAATTCAAAGTGTTTCACATAAAACCATTAAAAGCGTCAAAACATAGGCAAAAAAGGAGATTTAAAACAATTAAGAAAAATTTAAAAGTCATTAAAACACTAAAAAGCAGTGTAAGAAATAAAATACAGTAGTAAAATGCAGAAATGCAGGAAATTGATGAATATATTAATTGAATCTGGTTCAATTAAAGGCAGCAGCAAACAGAAAAGTCTTCAATCTTGATGTAAAGGAGCTGAGGGTCTCAGCAGACCTGCAGCTTTCTGGACTTTGTTCCAGATATGTGGAGCAGAAAAACAGAAACCTGCCCTGTTCAAGACACTTAAAAGCTTCAAAATTCTCAAGAGGGGTATCAACTGATATATTTTATTTCATAGCACAAAACAATAACATCTCCTTGGCCTATATTAACCACATATACTTATTTCAAAATACTTATTTCAAAAAGCATTTACCTCGAGACAAGGGGAAGTGAAGGACTATTTCCCAGGTTATAGGACTCATTCTGCACCACTTCATTAATTAATGAATAATCATATTCTGCTAGCATATTTATTGTTTGCCAGCTACTTGTTTTCTCATCTGAGGTAGGTAAACATTCCACTGCAGAACACGTAAACAGCTAGCTATGCTAAGGATAGCTAGCAAAAGATATCATGTGGCGATATACTCATATCATATACCTCATCAGACTGCATCCTTTTTTAAAGAAAAGTTGTAATCCATAACATTCTGAATTAAACACAGTTTTTTCTGGAGCCGAAGATGGAAGTAGCTAACGAGTGAGCCATCTCGCTTCCTTCTTATCTCAGTTAAGAGTTGCAAATGTGAAGGACCGATCATGCAAGGAGAGCACTGCAGCCAACTCAAATTAGGGATACAACAGTGGATCTACCCACTTAAACGAATGCCACTGGCAGGTTTCTCCAGGTACAAGTGGTACAAGACATGCCGTGGCTAGCTGGTTAGCATGCTCATTTTAGTAGATATCTATGCAACACAATACATAACATCAACAATGTAGGCTTTTCATATGTTGATAATCTTAGTTCATTTTTTAAAAATGTTTTAAATTTAAATTCTGGCCACATCCTACACACACACCTTTAGTACTCATGTGATGCATTTATATGGATGGCTTCAGGAAAAACGTTTCATAAAACATCTCATTGAGTTGGGCCCACAGACCAAGCTATTATCTCCAAACAAAAGACAGGACTTCACTCTTGACATGTGCACCTGGGAATGTCATTTTAGAACCAAACAATGCAGCCACTGCTGCAGGCTAAATGAAAAGTCGACCTGTTTGCAGTTGCTTTGAATTGAGACAAATGAAGATGAATGGCTGGATTTTCACTCATTTCAGAGTCACTACTCAGTAAAGAAATCTGCAGCGGTGCTGGGGATGGGCAGTGAGAATGTGTTCATGGTGAAATGTGATGAAAGGTGGGTAAGTTCAAAGCACACAAACTGGTTTCTAGTAGTCAATGTGATGCACGACAATGGAAATGTTTGCTCACCTGTTGGAGCTTTGTATGTATCTATGTGTGCGTCTTTGGGGTAAATCTGTCCATGCAGTGGGCTAGTTAACATACTGTAGCTTATACTACATGTTTACAGCATAGTTAACATGTAGTATAGGCTTACATTTGAAATATGTTGTACTATTTTTCTATAAACAGAGAATTCTTCCTATCTATTGTGCATAGAGAATGCCGTTTTAAAGTATTTTAGAGTGCAAGGCAGGCTGGTCTCAGGCATTTGTGTCTGCTTCATACACACTATGCATTAATAATTGCTGTTTATATAACTTTGGTCTACTTTTGGTCTTTTAAGTGGGAAAATGATTCCTGCTGAACTTGAGTCTTCCATTGTTACCGCAGAAGAAAAGGTATGAACATAAGGCAACGAAATGTCAGAAACAATATTCCTGTATGCATAGTTTTTATGAGTACTAAGAAGTTATCGATTTCTGATTCATCATCAAAACCTCATCCTTAAATTGAATTGAGATGTGTTAATGTGATAGAGTCACAGTTGATGCTGGAACATCATACTGTTTGATGAGACCGGCCTCAGTTCTCTCTCTCCAGGGTCTGGTTCCATTCTATGTGAATGCGACAGCGGGCACAACGGTGTACGGAGCCTTCGATCCTCTCAAGGCCATAGCTGACATCTGCCATAGACACACACTGTGGATGCACGTTGATGTAAGGCGCCCCCTCCCCTCTCTCTCACTCACGCACGCACACGCACACACACTTTATCATTATGCATTATCCCCTTAAATTAAACAAATCTCTGCAATTTGTGGAGGACCAACACAGAGCCCAAACTAAAATACATTTTACCTTTAAAAGGAATCACAGACAGAAGAATAAAGGAGGAGTTTTCTTTAAAAGACAGAAATAAAAATAGACTGGGAAAGTGAACTCAGTAGAGTGCCAATCTCCACCAGTTGTGTCTCCATCACCCCTAAACAAAGAAGAGTTGAATCTCACTCGATAGTCCCTCCCGCCTCCCTTACAGTCAAGATGGAGGCAAAACAAAAACAAAAAACAGGGATCTATTAATATTGTTTTTGCATTTTACATTTTCAAAAACGTATTTGAATGTTATTAGATTTCTATATAAACTGTTGAACCTCCTTTTACAAAATGTGTGAACTTCACTGCAGTTGTGTGTGGGGTTTTTTGAGACTCTGCTGACGTTGCTCAATTCACAAATTTTTGTCAATATGGAATTATCTGTTGCCAATTAGATGACTCCTCCATTCTTAACCAATCATATGAGCATGCCCCCACAAGGGTATACTCTTATGTTATGCACAGGGTGGGAACCTGGTAGGAACTTGGAAACGGGTCGAAAGGAATTTGCTGGAAATGACTCAGACAGCTAGCTTCTGACAAATTATCCAAACACCTGACTTGTGCACCCCATACAAGTGTTGAAACAACAGGAATAACAGGACTCACAAGCACGACCCAGAGAACAGGATAAGATGCAATAAAAAAGTCTGGTGTACAGGAGGTGTCCCAAAACTGTTTTTGGATCAGGTAATCAGCCAAAAAAATCAGGCAAGGGCAAGGCAAAAACAAAGTCAAAAGGCAAAGAGCATGAAAAACAAGAAACACTAACACATGAAAGAATCGCTGGAACACTAGGTAAGTAACACAAAATATAACAGAAAATAATAAAAGTAAACATAACTTAAAGAGCAGCACGAGACTTGACAGTACCCCACCCTCTAGGGACGGCACCTGACGTCCTAGGTTGGTCGGGATGTCGGCGATGAACGTCCTGGAGAAGAGAAGGGTCCATGATGTACACTGGACCTCCGTCTATGTTCTGGGGGGGGAAGGAGGGGGCTTGGAAGGAGAGACCAGAGGACTCCCCTTGACCAGTTTATCACGGGCCAATTGGAAGGTGGGATGTACACTCAATGACCTGGGGCGTCTCAATCAAACCGTCACTGGACTGATGACCTTAGAGATGGGTAATGGGCCGACAAACCCCTACCACACAGGAGTAGGGCAGGATGCTGGGGGGAGAACTGGGGACAGAGTTAGGATCATACATTTCAGCTTCTTAGAGCTGTGGCGGTATGACAGGGATAAACTGAAACGTTTAAAGCGACTTGTCTGACGTTCAGCTGCTTGGCCGACCGGATGTATTCCAGGTGCTTGTGGTCAGTGCAATCTAGAAATGGTTGCTCTGCTCCCTCCAGCCAGTGCTGCCACTCTTCCAATGCAACTTTGACAGCCAGCAGCTCCCTGTGGCCACATCGTGTTTCATTTCCGGGATAGGAAGGCACAAGGTAACAACCTTATTGTTGGACAGGGACCACTGGGAGATAACAGCCCTGATGCCCACATTCGAAGCATTCACCTCCACAATGAATTGCTGAAGAGTGTCCAATCCATAAAACTCGAGTCCCTCCCGGAATCCACCAGAGCTGGGTGAGAGAATGTCTGTGAAGGAGTGATGAGTTGGATGGGAATGAGGGGACGAGAGGAGTAATCGGAAGATCATAGTACGGCTGACTCACTCTCCTTCTCACTGGCGAGTTTTGTCTTTTACTGGGCATGTAGACAGGAAGTGACCCAACTGGGAGCAGTAGATGCACCTACCCTCCCGCAGGCTTAGCTGTCGCTCCTCCAGAGTAAGCTGCATTGGTTCCTCCGGTTCAGTAGGAGGCGAGGATCATCAAACCAGTGTCTCACACACACATACCTGCGTGTCCTTACACAGCCAGAAAGTATAATAAATCAGAATGCTTTATGAGTAATCTATTTTTGATTTTTACTCCGTACCTCCAGGCAGCGTGGGGGGGAGGCCTGCTGATGTCAGACAGGCACAAGATAAAACTAGCGGGCATTGAAAGGTAACTGCATCCACTAACAACCCAACCACTTCACCAAGCATGTCTTTGTTTTCTCTCAGTGAGTTGTACAGTGGTGGTTGTACAAAAATCCTGTGACTTTAGCTTGAATAATAATGCAAAGCATGACGACAACTAACACTATAGGCAAACAAATGGGGCCATTGTTGTTGCAAAGCCATTTGCAAATGTGTGTAAAGGGTTGTAGAACTGAATCTCAATCCGTTTGTGAGTAATCAGATTTCTAAATGTGTACTTGTTTTCCAGAGCCTGGTCTGTAACATGGAATCCTCACAAGATGATGGGCGTCCCACTGCAGTGCTCCGTCATACTGGTCAAGAAGAGAGTAAGACATTATCCTCTCGTCTTCAATTCAAGTGTGCATCACAAAGAGATACCTTTGGATGTTATTCACTGAATGTTTTTAGCCATGCCAGCATTGCTGCAAGCTTCAGGGATGACAATTTCCGTCTGTGTCTCGGCTGGGCCATTACTTGAACTCTCAATAAGTATTAGATGGATTGCCATGAAACTTTATACAGACTTCCCAGACAACACGTTCTGATTCTCAACTTGTCAAAAAGGCACCTTGCTCCAAACTATGACGCTCAACATGCTACTCTTATGTCAACTTTACCCTTGTCAATTTTACATGCGTCAATTTCTGCTTGTTACATGCATACACTGTCTTTTAAGAATAAACTTCCGTGGTCTCAGGAAACAATCTGGTAAGGTTCACGCAGCTCCCTCTGGCACGATAATTGTGTGATGCGCCATTATTTTCAAATCTTTTAGCGTGTGCATTTTTGAGATTAGAGAGACGAGCATCTGTGAAGATTCTTCTCATGTGTGTGATGATGCAACCCAATTTTCTAAATGAATTGACCTGCAGTCTCAGCCCGGCTTAAAGGTTGTCCATGTATGATCTCCAGCTGTATCTTGTATGACTGTCTAATGCCTCTCTCCTCCCCAGGGTCTCCTACAGGAGTGTAATGATTTCGGGGCCGAGTACCTTTTCCAGACAGACAAAAACTACGATGTGAGCTATGATACTGGGGATAAGAGCATCCAGTGTGGCCGACATGTTGATGTCTTTAAGCTGTGGCTCATGTGGAAGGCAAAGGTATTCATGTAGCGCATCAGTGTGATACGGTTAATATTCTTCCCTCTTTACTTGCTGTGCTTCCAACCAGACTGAATCTGATCTACTGTTAATGTTGAAGACTTTCCTTCAAAGGGGTCTTCACTAAATCCTTTCATGTTCTGTCTTTATCTGCCGTCACACAAACTCATTTACAGACTGAATAGGTGACTAAGTTCTCACTGATGTCATGATGTAACAAACCTATTTGGGATTTTGATGGCTAGCTGCATTTCTCCATCCTGGTTCAGTTCAATGGACGATGTCCATTTCTTATAGTCTATGATTGGTACTCAATTGCACCTTGATAACAGATATTAATCAAATGTAGGCTAACCTCTCATTGTTAGAGAAGTTAACAGGTAAGTAAACATCCTCTTCTTTTGAAGGGCTAGCATTGCAGCAGAAAAAATTACCCACAGAGAAATTGTCAAGGTGAAGTGCACTCCTTAGAGGACAGGCAGGTGAGGGGATTAATGTGCCCCTGCAGAAAACCTGTGTGAGCATAAAGACTCAACACAAGTAAACAAGACTTTCTTAAAAATCACAAGTTCACAGCTCAAACAAATGTTGATCAGATGAGCGAGAGGAAATTACCCCCTTTGTAAGACTCTGTGATAAGATAAGACTGTTTAACTCTCCGTCTCTGTCACTCACTCTCTCAGGGCTCCGAGGGCTTTGGATCTCAGGTGAACAAATGCTTAGAGAATGCTGAGTATCTGTATGATCAGCTGCAGAGGAGGACAGACTTTGAACTGGTCTTGAAAAATAAAGTAAGGCTGGGCTAATTTACCTTTACCTTTTGTGAGACATGTTCAAATTCATATTTATTTGATCTCAAAAGCAGTGGCGGCTGATCAATAGAGGGCCATGGGGCCTGGCCCCACCTTGAGCCACACACAAAAAAATAAATAAATTATAATAACAATAAATTATACAAATTGTCAATATTTGTGTGTTTGAACTATGGAATGTACCCAGTAATATGTGTAAAATATGATATCTGCGCAAAATATGCTTTTCCTGCTCGTGCTCTCCGCCTGTGTGCACGTACGTCTCAGAAGGTGCAGTTAGGGGGCCAAATCGTTTTAGCCCAAAAGAGACGGGTCTATAAAGCAGTTTAGCCAATTGCTGATTCAAGATATAAATGAGTGACATACAATTTAGCCAATCAGCGCCCTCAAATAGATTCAGCTTTGGGCCAGAACGATCAGACCCATAGCTGCGCGTTCTCGTCAGGAGAAGTCTCTACAGGCGAGCACTCTTCCTCCAAGACCCGTTTGAGAGGAGAACTTTGAGGAGATTCTGCAGCCAAAGAGCTGATATCAGATCAGCCTGACCTCACAATCAGACAGCAGACTCGCGGGAAAGGGAAGCAGTACATGAAGCTTCTGTACTAGCTGTACACCAGACAGGTTTAACCAGTGGCGGGCGGTGCATTTTATACCTGGTCCTTCACTGCTGTCCTGCAGCTGAAATACCACCTTATAACCACATTGTGGCACCACAGCTCATTTTTAAGGCCAACTATGTACGTCTTCGTATTAAACCGTTCGGTACGAGTCGTTTGAATAATGCTCGAGCATTTAGAGAATGCAAAAGCCTAAATTCAGGAAAATATAATGTTCTCAGCTGGTCTGGCTGTGGGATCCACCGTCATTCCTTAATGACAAGCCACGACCAGGGGTGGACTGGCCATCGGGGATACCGGGGATTCCCCCGGTAGGCCGAAGGGGTTTGGGCCTCCATCATCAACCGGCCCTCACTCTGAGATCGCCGAACCCGACTGTATTCTATGCTTCACAGAACATGTTCAATTTACTCTAATACTTAAAGCTCATAGTCACTGACGAAGATTTATACTACTCCTCGCGATCTGTATTCACACTCGTGGTTTCCATCTGCGAGCCTGCAGCGCGCGCACACGCACACGCACACACACACACACACACACACACACACACACACACACACACACACACACACACACACACACACACACACACACACACACACACACACACACACACACACACACACACACACACACACACACACACACACACACACACACACACACACACACACACACACACACACACACACACACACACACACACACACACACCAAAGAGGCGGGTCTATGACGCAGTTTAGCCAATGATGCTTTAATGCTGATTAAAGATATAAATGAGTGAAATACAATTTAGCCAATCAGCATCCTCAAATCGATTCAGTGCCGGCATTCTGGTCGATAGTAGTTCACGGAGCGTCTCTGATCTGAACTACAGAGAAGCCGCCTAAGCCCCGCCTCTTCACGTTTAGAATGCCACATATAGATAGTGACATATCTGCTATATGTTATCCTTCCACAATTAATTCTAGATCACTACAGCCTTTTATGTAGATTTTTGTTTTTTTATTTATCATGTTACTATTATTTTATTTTGGGGGGGAGGGGATTAGTAATGTAATACCGATTTATCAGCAGCATTAACTAAGGTACCACACTTTTATCTTATTGCTCTCTTGAGTGAAGCGGACTGAGAGTTTGGACTTCCACGCTTCAGGCGACATCCTGCCAGCAACGAGGGGTTTTCTTTCATTTCATTTTTCCAACTTGTGTGTGTTGCGTTTGTTGTAAACTCGAATTAAAGGTAACCTGAATATAGTTCGATTGTATCGTTTCCTGTTAAAGGGAATTATTACGGTAACCCTCAAGTCATTAAAGGGAAATAGAAACAGCCCTACCTACATGTGCACCAGCGCCACTGCGTATAACCATCTGATACTATCCCAGAGTTCAGCATATTCATCTAGCAAACTACACCTACCTTGGAGTGTTACAATAGCCAGTATCATTTTATTCAATGTGTCCATCCGGGCAAATTGGTGGATCCAAATGTTATAAAAAAAACATATATGATGCAATTTCTTTGTAATCATCCAAAATAATGTTAAGTGTATGGGTATTTTTCCAAGTAGGCCACTGACTGGTCGATAGTGCGATGCATTGAGTGGGCAGGTCTGACAGTAACTCCCGGGCCACTTTTTTCCCCCAGTCCCCGAGTCCTGGCCACGACCCAAAGAGTGACATTTTACTTTCACAACATGAATGTTGAACGCACCTCTCTGCAGCGTCTTTCCTCCTCAGGACCTTGTGTCATGGTGCAGCTCAACTCAGTCAGAATGCATTTTGATTGGTTGACCTAAATCACGTGATGTGATTCACTACCCATCAGCCTCTGCTGGGCTGTTAAATTTCGTGATAGTCACGTGCTCGCCCACTGACCAATCACAGCACACTGCACCTCGCGGGAAAGCCACAGATGAACACTGAGCGGCACGTAATGCTGACGTCATTATAGGCGGCTAGCGGCCGCTGACACGTCAAAGAATACGCCCAACATGTCAAACTAAAGATCTGATTGGTTGAACACGATGGCAATCAACAATATCATCCCCACTTTAATCTGCACTGGCGGCAGAGCCGAGTCTGAAGGCATCTGGCATAGGTGGTGAGATCTGAGCGCAACTGAGGACAGTAGCTGTGCAATGACAAAATAAGATAATGGGAAAAATATTTTTATAAATTATAATACATGTAGTGCATTTCAGAAAAATTATTAAATTATAAAATAAATTATAATTATTTAAAAAATATATATATAAATAGCTTTGTGATTCTGTTTAGGCCAGCAGAGAAGGCCTTGCAGGCCCTGACGGCCCGCCACTGGGTTTGGCTAGCTGGATGACGTCATGCTAATAACTTATTTAGCTTTTTAAAACAACGGGGACAGATCCAGCACGGACAGCTAGGGAGTGAGGGATGAGGAGGTAAGGAAACATGAAAACACCAGGGTAGGGAGTGAGGGATGAGGAGGTAAGGAAACATGAGAACACCAGGGTAGGGAGTGAGGGATGAGGAGGTAAGGAAACATGAGAACACCAGGGTAGGGAGTGAGGGATGAGGAGGTAAGGAAACATGAGAACACCAGGGTAGGGAGTGAGGGATGAGGAGGTAAGGAAACATGAGAACACCAGGGTAGGGAGTGAGGGATGAGGAGGTAAGGAAACATGAGAACACCAGGACACACATGAGAACTCTGTCAAGCTACATATTATGCAAAGTGAACATCTTTTCTTCTACATATTGTCCTCAGTCTCATCTGCTTAACTTGGTCATGGAGGCATCAACATGTAATAGAGATGTTAAATTAACAGTGAAAACTCATCATAGCTTAATTTAACATCAGTATTCATCATTACACTTCATGTTTACTTCTTCTGATCTTTACCTCCTATAACAAGGTCCATAGGGGCATCTCAATAAATACACATGTTATATTGTATTATATTATATAAGTGTTATTCACTGCTTTTGTTCGTGTTGGAATAAATGTTAAATATTTAACTGCAAAGTAATAATGCGTGTTTGATACTTAATTTTTTTTGCATTAAATCATACTGGGATGTTTGCTGAAATTGATAGGATGGCCCTACCTAGAACATGTTCCACCAGCCGCCACTGGTCAAAAGACATCTAAACATTGGATTTCAAACCTGGATACATTTGATGTCTAGGCTGTTTTAAACAGCATTTCGTCATTGTAATTATCTTAAAGGAGCAATGTGTGAGATCTGGCCAGATCCTAGATGGCCAGTTCTGTCTTTTAATAGCACATGTACCCAGGGAGGCGATAGTGAGTCACTGTAGGTTCCAGTCCGTCCTCAGTCCAACATGAGAGGACGAAGAAGTAGAGTTGCCCCGAGGGCTTCACAATCACTTTGAAGGTACAGGGTCTGTGTACTCTTGATAGTTTGTTTATTAGATTAAATCCAAAGTGTCAGAAACAAGAAAACATCAGTTTTGTTGTTGCGCCCTCCGTGCTGCCAGAAGACTACTTTGCAGGAAGGACAGCTCCTAGAGACAGACCTTTAGTTAGCAGATAGCAGTTAGCTAGAAATCAGACAGCACCAACCCCAGCGCAGGAGATCTGATCCTGGGGGACTACTTGATCAGCACACTTTCTGTTGCGGCCCCTGGCCACAGCCCGCTGTTGCCCTCGGCACTTGGGTTTGTGCAGGCTGAATGTGAGTTGCTAACTGAAGGTCGGTCCCAGCAAAGTAGTCTCATGGCGGTGGGGAGGACGAAACTAAAATATGAGTCGTTTTCTCGTTTCTGACACTTTGGATTTGGACCGTACAGCCTCCAGTTAGTGGCAGGGTAAACTCACAGATAGCTAACACAGACCATAGGCCGATGCCACACCTGAAGATTAGAAGATTTCAGCGTTTGGTCAAATTTTACGTATTGTTGCACCTCCCTTTATAGATGGCTTTTTTTATTTGCATTTACTTATAACGGTAAATATATATTACATGGGCGAATTAGTAGAGGTCAAATCCTGCCCCCTATTTGTTTGGAGTATGTGGCTTGGCACTACACATTGCATCTTTAAAATAACAGTTCTATGTAGCATAGACATCTAAAAACTTTCACTTTTCAACTTAATTTAGCCTTGTTGGAAACTACTGTAGATGTCTAAGACAGCCAAACACTTAAACTAACCATGTACAGAATATTACTAGGCACTATTGTTATGTAGCAATAGTTTTTAGTTCAGTGTTTCCTTATCCATTTAAATCTCCAATCAATTCTTACTGAGCATATTTGTCCTCCGCCTGTCACACAGCCGGAGCACAGCAATGTGTGTTTCTGGTACATACCTCCAAGGCTGAGAGGCCTGCCACCTGGACCTGACAGAGACGCAATACTCCATCAGGTTAGTACAGAACATCACTGGTTCCTCTGGACTCCTTCAGTAACGGTCAGGACAATGGGTGAAAAGAATTTGAAGGAGACTGACAGAGCAGAGGAAAGAGGTTCTTACTCTTCATGTCTCTGCAGGTGGCTCCTCGGATCAAAGGCAGGATGATGGAGAAGGGCTCAGTCATGATTGGCTATCAGCCTTTGGGAGACAAAGTCAATTTCTTCAGATGTGTGTTCTCCAATCCCGCCACGCAGCAAGAGGATGTTGACTTCCTGCTGGACGAGATCGCCCGGATGGGCGATGACCTATGACATCTGATACGATTACTTGGTTGTCATTTTGAAGGAAGTTAGTTAATTCGATAAAACCATTGTGTTGCTGTTGCCATTAGTCTACATTGTATCCAGCCTGGCTGCACAGGCTGTTGACTTACTTAAAGTTATGCTCTACAGCCTCTGCTTAACATTGCAACTTTTGATAATTTTACAGCTTTGCTGTCCTACAACATAAAGCTAAACCATTATCCCTCACCCTTTTACAATATTAAGAAGAGTTTTCGCTTGGGCAGTTGTTTCCCGCTATGAGGTTTTAAGGGTCACCTCAATCAGTTAAATGTCTGAAAATATCTTTACATCTCGACAGCAATCAATAAATGAAATGTTCTGGCAAAAAAATAAAAAATCCTGTAGGACTGTAATAAGCTTGTCCAATCATTTTCGATTTCGTCTGATCACACTATGCCTGTGCATTCAATGGTGACACCGGAATCTTCTACAATCTGCGAGTTTGAAAGCTGTGTCGCTGTGTCATCACCAAAGGTCTAAACATTTCCAAGGTTGCTGTGACTGATGTTGCACACTCTGATCATTTCTGTTTTCTTTGAGAGTGCAATCTCCTTGCACACAAATGTCCAAACCGAGGTTGTGATGAAGCGTTACATCTCTGAAAACACCAGTGAACTATTTATTCAGAAGTTCTCCTCCACACCAGCCCTCTCTTGCCTCTCAGTCAATGAGCTTGTAGATGGCTTCAATTCTAAAGTTAAAAATATTATTGACGCCATTGCACCCACTAAATCAGGGGTTCTTAACCTTTTTGACCTCGGGGCCCAACTTTGCAGAGCATGATTTGCAGAGTAGTGGGCCTTTGGAGTCAGTACAAATTGAAGATTTTTGTCCGCATAAAATAAAAAAGTATATTTCAGTATAAATAACTGCCGGTGGCTGTATCTGTACAGGCAAAGGACATCATAGGGCTGTAACTACACTATCAGTGAACAACTGCCTCAAATTTGAAGAAGATTGGACAAAGTATGACCATTCTACAGTGTTTCTTCCATGAAGAGATCCAGGCGGAGCTCTAAAAGGACATTTGGAGACCCAAATGGACACATTGTACCCAAATGATATTCTGACACACTAAAGGTGTTTCTCCCTTTATATTTTGATATTATATTATTTTCCTTTTATTTTTAGCCTTTGCAAAAACTATGTATATAAGGTCGAAGACATGGTGTGTGAGTGGCGGACTTGCTGTGTGTAATGGCTGCGACCGAGCGCACGATCGAGTCTGCGGGTAGCTCAGTTACGCAGAGGTTATACGTTGGTTGACGGCTTATGGAAGAGGAAGATACGGTTTGTACTATAAGTACTAGCGTTTTCTGAAGCCAGTAGCTCCATGGTAACATCCGCTAGCACGTTGTCGGGTCTGTAATGTGTCTTTTTCCGTCGAAATGCTGCAAGATACGACTTGCAATTATGGCGACTTTGGATACTGTGCGTTTGGACTCCTTTTGTGAAAAATCCATAAGAAATGAAAGAAAATATATGTTTTCTTTGCAAAGATGAGAATTTTGGGCATGCTGGGATACCAAACACGGACATGTTTTGTGACGTACTTTGCGTAAGCAAGCCGTAGGAACGGAAGGGGATCGAGGACGCCGGCGTCATCGCGGAGTTGAACAGGCAAAACCCTTGTCAAATAAATGAGATGTGTTAGATCCTGGGGTACTTCTGGCCCGATACGGGGCTACTTACTGACTCAGCTCTCTATTAAAAGATTGTCGAGCTGGTGTTCTGGCGAGGGAACTCGCCTGGCTCCGCTAACTGCCGTTACTCCCAACGTCTACCCTGCTTCCTCCGGTCAGAGCGCGCTCGGCCGAGAGACCAGTCCTGGCCCCGGGCGCTCCCACCAGTCGCGTCGGTTATGGCAGCTTCCCTCTTATGGATCCGTGCTCTTGGTAAATGCCAGGTTAGGTTTTAACGGCTAGGATTAATTCTTGCTAAAACCGTAAGGGATTGTTAAGTGGATTCGGTCTCTAGGATAACCTTTCAGAACTCAGTTGTTAGACATACAATGGCTTTAACTTTTTACTACCACGAGGAACTTCTTACTACTTGAGCAAATGAATGCACTTGAGAAATTTACTTTAAATGCAGATTAGATATTTATTGCAGGTTATATTTGGTTAGTTTGCAAGGGTTAAAGCTACAGCTCACATATAATGTTACTACACTCGATCAGTTACTTAATTTTCTTCTTCGATTATACTCCTTAGTTTTAGTTGCCGAGACGGCTCGGTTGGAGCTGGATGTTCAATGGTGCGATAAAAAGGTTCTTTTAGAGTTGTTAGGAGCGAAGGTCTGATCGGACCCTCGGTCCTCCCGCTCTGCAACGGAGCCCGTTCAACAGTCCTCAAAACTCAGTACAAAGTCTTTCTCGGGCTGCAGCGTCTTCTCCGTTGTCCAGATGTTGAGAGTCGAGCAGTGGGGAGAGGAAAACCTCCGTCTTTAAATCTTATTGTCAACGAACAGCGGTCTTATTTCCGTGAACAGAGACGAAGTCCTCAATACATCAGTTGCGATCGTCCGTATCTCCTCCTCAGCGCGCTTGGACGGCGCTCGTGTAGAAATCCCAGTTTGCTGCTTGCAAACGTCTCCTTATATTCATCATTTGGGCTGTTAGCCCCCTCCTTGTTCAATACATGAGCTCATCCCCCCTCCCTCTGGAGAGGGCATTGGGTTCTTGAACATGTCCATATAAGTCCAGGCTTCCTGCCTCTGACTCATATCTTGCAACATCTTGCAACATTCTCCTCCTAACTCCACCCATAACATCTGCCACTGATTTTGCAATGTCATTCTGACTTTACATTTCTATCTCAGCTCCAGTTACACAGAATACACTCATTACAATAGTTAAATCACTCTATGCATTTTAAACAATCGTTACATATTGATTAAACATTTCGTTATATAATTCATACACTTTATCTTTTGATTACACTTTAATCTGAGTATATGCTTTGTGCTGTTATATCCTGATACTCCCTTGAATGTACTCACATGTTACCGAGGCAGCTCTGAGGGGTCAACTCTTCTCGACAGATGATAGAATGTGATGATCACAAAGACATTTATTTATCATGTGTATGTAAACCTGCATACACAACAAGAAGCCCAACAGGCTTTCCCACGAGCGTTGGATGTTTCGTCGCTACGTGTCGCTTTATTTTTGAAGGCTTCAGTGCTTCGTTTGACAGCATTAGCCCACATTCCACACACTGAGCCCTCGGCTCTGCCTCGTTGCCTCCGTTCACAAAGCCGTTCTTAAGAAAGTCAGGATTGTACTTGCGCACACATTTAGACTTTTTTTTTGGGGGGGGGGGGTTATGGCACCAGTCTTCATTTTTTCTTTTTAAAAACGTATCCATAACTTTCGCTACAGGCTAGCGGCTAGCTGAGTGTCTTCTTCTGCTTATTGTAGCTTGTTAAACAACTGACTGACGCATTACCGCCACCAGGTGGTGGGAAGCTATATTGTAACTGAGCATCTCATGGATAACAGTAATATCTCTGGTGTCTTCAGTTGATAACCTATGCGGTCCCGCGGCCCACAGGTGCAAAACTGAAATTTTTTTGCGGCCCTCTAGGTGGCTGTAGGTCATACAGAAACAGAGCAGTTACAATCGTGGGCCCCATGGTTAAGAATCACTGCACTAAAGTGAAGGTTGTCTCGGGTAAGCAAATATATCCTTGGAGAGATGCCACGCTGGTCAAAATAGAGAAACGAGAGAGTCGGAAAGCTGAGCGCAGGTGGCGAAAAACTAATCTCCAGGTTCACTGTGACATCTATAAAGAGAGACTTCGCAATTATAATTTTGAACTTAGAAATGCAAGGCAGTCATTCTTCTCTGACATCATAACCAAAAACAAGAACAATACACACGCCTTATTTGCTACCGTCGACAGGCTAACAAACCCTCCAGTGTCGGTAGCTGCTGAGCTCCAATCCACCTGGGCATGCAATCAATTTGCCTCCTTTTTTACTGACAAAATTCAGAAAATTAAACAAGCAGTCAGTGCCTCCACACCAACCACAGGATATGTGTTGTCCCGATCTCTAAATAACATCCATTCAAATATGACACAATTTCATTCAATTGACCTTAGAAGCCTGGAAGACATTATACATCTGAAGTCATTCTCCTGCTGCTTGGATATTCTACCAACACACTTTTTCAAAAATATTTCAAATTATGATGAGCACTGATCTTTTACAAATTGTAAACACATCCCTTCTCTCAGGTGTTTCCCAAAAGCCCTAAAACCTGTAGTTATTAAACCGCTCCTAAAGAAGGCTAGTTTAGACTCCGCAACAATGAAAAATGATAGGCCAATATCAAACCTCTTCTTCTTGGCCGTAAATAACTGCTTTGATGTCTTCCAGTCAGGCTTTCGACAGCACTGAAACTGCTCTTGTTAAGGTTTTCAATGACATCCACTTAAACATAGACAATGGCAGAAGTTCAGTCTTAGTGTTACTGGATCTCAGTGCTGCATTCGACACGGTCGACCATGCCATACTCCTAGAAAGACTAAAAATCTGGGTGGGACTCTGGCACAGCACTTAACTGGTTTGAATCCTACTTGAAGGACCGAGAATACTTTTTGTCTGTCGCCGATTACACATCAGAGCTGACTAAAATGACGTGGTGTTCCCCAAGGTT
Organism: Melanostigma gelatinosum; assembly: GCF_949748355.1. NCBI lineage: Eukaryota > Metazoa > Chordata > Actinopteri > Perciformes > Zoarcidae > Melanostigma > Melanostigma gelatinosum. The sequence continues at coordinate 24,695,660 of NC_136648.1, read as the reverse complement.
CAATACTGGGGACTCTTATGTTCAACATCTACATGCTTCCACTAGCTCAGATTATGGAAAGCAACAAAGTGTGTTATCATTATGCAGACGACACACAAATCAACATAACTATGTCACCAGGGGACTATAATCCCATACAAGATAAGATAATCCTTTATACATACACACATATATACACACACACACACATATATACACACACACACACATATCATTTTTGATTTTAAATGAAAACAAAAACGGCAGGGTTGTCATATTTAGTTTGATTGTAAAAATACTTTACAGACAAAACGGATTAAACTCATGAGACCAGCTGAGGTGGTGATGTCATCAAGTAAGCTGCTGTTCCAATTGTCTGTAGGGCTGCAACAACAAATCGATAAAATAGATGAAAAAGAGTTGGCAACGCATTTCATTATCGATTTGTTGTGCCGCGCGATTATTACGCCACTCAATAAGTCACGGAGTTGAACCATTTCCGCCGGCGGTCTCGCCAGGGGCTATTTGTGTTCATTCGCACTGGACACGCCGGAGAGGGGGTGTGGCTTATCGCCCTGAAAGCCGTTCAACTCTCCGCCATTAACCATGGAAAAAACTATATAACCTCCATTTCTGCTTAGTAGGTGTTGTGGAAGTCACAGATATCCCGGGAAACTAAACTAAATAAGTTAGTAGTCACATTTACACCAGGGGTCTGAAGCGCATCTTCACTCTGGGCCACATCAGCAGCGCCCTCAAAGGGCCGGTTGTAAATGTAACTACTCACAACATATTGTTAAATAACTCTCTGCATTTGATGATTGTTTATTCAAGTGTAAAAATATTGTACATGCTACCGACACTGGAGGGTTTGTTAGCCTATCGACGGTAGCAAATGAGGCGAGTGTATTGTTCTTGTTTATGTCAGAGAAGAATGACTGCCTTGCATTTCTAAGTTCAAAATTATAATTGCGAAGTCTCTCTTTATAGATGTCACAGTGAACCTGGAGATTAGTGCTGGTGTAGACAATGGGGCCTTCACGGGCATCTCTGATAGTTCCATTTACCTGAGTCGGTGAATGTAAAAATATATTTAAGCACATTTGTTACAACTTAAATCCTTTTAATTTAGGGTTGAGAGACCCACATTACTCTAGCAAAGATCAAACTATTAAAGAAAATATCAGACAAATATCAAACACAAGTTATTACAATAACTGTTCAAAGCTTAAAATCCTTTCAAGGGTGCATTTGCACAATCATGAAGTATTTCATGTGTTTTAAAGCCACGTTTAAAGTTGTCTTCAATATACTGACAATACATTTCCATTCCAAGTAATCAGTAATCAGCCAAAGAGCTGCTTCTGTGACTGTGTGTTTAAGTATCTCATCATTTCGACTATGGGTATATTTTTATTATCAAGTCTAACCAGTGGCGGCTGGTCAGTAGAGGGCCATAGGGCATGGCCCCACCATGAGCCACACAAAAATAAAATAATAATCATAAATCATACAAATTGTCAATATTTGTGTTTTTGAACGATGGAATGTACCCAGTAATGTGTGTAAAATATGATATCTGCGCAAAATATATGCTTTTCCTGCTCGTGGTCTGCACCTGTGTGCTCTCTGCTCGTGCTCTCTGTCTGTGTGCACGACACTCTGAGAACACGCAGCTTGGGGGGCCTAATTGTTTTGGCCCAAAGGAGGCGGGTCTATGAAGCAGTTTAGCCAATTGCTGATTCAAGATATAAATGAGTTACATACAATTTAGCCAATCAGCGCCCTCAAATAGATTCAGCGTGGGGCCAGAACGATCAGGCCCCCCTCGCTGCGCGTTCTCGTCAGGAGAAGTCTCTACAGGCGCCCGCACGAGCACTCTTCCTCCAAGACCCGTTTGAGAGGAGAACTTTGAGGAGATTCTGCAGCCAAAGAGCTGATATCAGATCAGCCTGACCTCACAATCAGACAGCAGACTCGCGGGAAAGGGAAGCAGTACATGAAGCTTCTGTACTAGCTGTACACCAGACAGGTTTGGCTAGCTGGATGACGTCATGCTAATCATTTATTTAGCTTTTTAAAACAACGGGGACGGATCCAGCACGGACAGTTACGGGAGTGAGGGATGAGGAGGTAAGGAAACATGAGAACACCAGGGTAGGGAGTGAGGGATGAGGTGGTAAGGAAACATGTGAACACCAGGGTAGGGAGTGAGGGATGAGGAGGTAAGGAAACATGAGAACACCAGGACACACATGGAGAACTCTGTCAAGCTACATATTAGACAAAGTGAACATCTTTTCTTCTACATAGTTGTCCTCAGTCTCATCTGCTTAACTTGGTCATGGAGGCATCAACATGTAATAGAGATGTTAAATTAACAGTGAAAACTCATCATAGCTTAATTTAACATCAGTATTCATAATTACACTTTATGTTTACTTCTCCTGATCTTTACCTCCTATAACAAGGTCCATAGGGGCATCTCAATAAATGAACATGTTATATTATATAAGTGATTTACTGCTTTTGTGTTGGAATACATGTTAAATATTAAACTGCCAAGTAACAATGTGTGTTTGATACTTACTTTTTTTTTGGCATTAAATCATACTGGGATGTTTGCTGAAATTGATAGGCTGGCCCGACCTAGACCATTTTCCACCAGCCGCCACTGAGTAAACGATTTAAAAAAAAAGGGTTTTTTTGCTGGCGGAGTCGCGGGCCACATATGACGTGGCGGGCCGGATTTGGCCCGCGGGCCGGGAGTTTGAGACCCCTGATTTATACTTACAACCAGCCCTTTGAGGGCGACCGTGACGCTGATGTGGCCCCAGAGTGAAAATGAGTTTGACACCCGTGGTGTAGACAATGGGGCCTTCACGGGCATCTCGGATAGTTCCATTTACCTGAGTCGGTAAGTCGATCTTTAGACTTCATGAGCTTTAAGTCGTAATGTGGAAACATGGACCCTACAAAGAAGGTGTATTTTATACCAAACAGACTGCCGTCCGTTTACCGGTATTTCGGACCAGCACTGAATGTTTCACACTTGAGTGAGTCAGAATCTTAGAAAAGACCCCCACTGTTAAGTATGAGTTTTGTTCAAGCTTGTTTCGTTCTTTTGGAATTGTAATAGACAGGTTCAATTTAATATAAACTCAGAAAGAAAACCTACTTTTTTGAAGTTAGGCGGTGCCCTTTAGGTAAAAGCAGAAATTCTCAGGAAACAAAACTGGCAGAAAGGGAACTTACCGTTGAAGTTATTCTTTGAAGTTAGAAGGTGCCTTTTATGTACAAGCAGGAATTGTAATCATGACAAAACAGGGAGAAAGGGAACCTTACAGTCACTGCAGGAAGTAAAATGATTCCAAATGAACCCCAATCTGCTGCTAAAATAGTTTGAATTATGTTTAAAAACCTCCAAACTTCAAATATGATGACATATACAAAACATTTATTGAAAGACAAGGATTACATTTTTAATTTGAAATTAATTTTAAATTTAATCTTTAAAACCAAGTGCTGTCTTGTAGCATGCAGTCAGTGCTCAGTACCGTGGGTTCCTTCCATTTCCACCTGGACGAAGCAAAAATAAAAAGTGTATTTAGGCAAAGAAGGCCCGCTTTCATCTCTTTCAGTCACTAAGATATTCTGCATTAGAGTAGAATCTTCTGTCCAATGCAATGACCTCTAGTAGCATTTTCCATTTTAGAATTAGAATTAAGAGGGATGACATGTCCTGTTGTAAAATCTGGTCAGCTTTTAGCAATTTAGAGTTATGATAATTTGATGTTTAATCTGCGCCGAAATACTAAACAGCGTTTCCACCAATCTACACAAACCAAACTAGAGATTTAAATCTAGTCTTAACACTGGAATGAAAGCCCCAGTTTTAACCTTACGGTCGCCCATCCTGACACACGAGAGGAGAACATTTAGATTCTCACCTTGGGGTTTCCCATAGTATCCGTTGTAGGCTTCCTGCTGGCTGCTTTGCTTTTCTGTGGACATAGAGGTTTATAGAGTAAAATTTGTTCTCCCATCAGCTCGGTGTCCTATATGATAACACCATTTTCTGTCAGTCTTAACGTTTGTTTTTCTCTATCCTTTGAAGTGGGCGGGTTCAGTTGATAGAAAGAAAACATGTTATGTACTTCTGTGCACTAGTGAGACATTTCAAGCTACATTTGATGTTTGGTCACTTGTCAGTCAAATGTCAAACCACAGTCCTGAAGTTGAAGTATATCATTTGAAAATGTAATTTCAGAGGGTAGATTTTCTGGCTTTGGGAAAGAAAACTCATGAATTATTATATCTTGATAAAAAGGGTGGGCTTACATAGCCAATAGTAATTGTAATGCTCTGAATTTAGCACCTTTAAGAACGCATTCAAATGTTCAAGCCTTTTGGTACTTTCTGTCGGGATGGATTATTAAAACACGACGATTAAAAACAGTCTGGCCTCGTCACTCTTGTCAAACATGATTTACACACACACACACACACACACACACTCTAGGATTGATAACTCTTAAAATGGCCAAATTTATTTAGTAAATAACCAAATTCTGACCTGATGATGGAGGCTGTATTGGCTACACTCAGTCGAGATCACATGCTTTTGCTTTACCTTGACCCTTGTTCCTCCAGTGATTCTTCTTCTGGTGTTTCTGCATTTGTCCCTTCATGGTGAATCCTTCAGCCTGGCCATTGATTGGCTTCTTATCTAAAAGTATAGGTGACCTTTAAAGCACTACACACTTATTTGCTCAAGAGCAGTACACGTCTGTCATGGTTGAATTGAGACAATCACCTTTGTATTTAATATGAAGCCTTCTGCTTGGGCCCATGCCACTTCCTGTCTCCTTGCAGTTACAATTCCACTCTTGTAATTCAGTGCACTGGACGCCACAGTCCACCAAATGTCCCTTTGAGGGAGACACTTCAGCCGTCTTCAGGTCCGCTATCGGGGCACACAGTTGCTCGATTCTCGGCTGGCTGACTTCATTCTCCATGTCCACTCCGTTCTGGAGAATCAGCTGGCCTGCAGAGCAGATTGTCTCCCCTGCCGCAGAATTCAAGAGAAGCCTTTCTTCCTGGTCGGGAGAGCGACGGCATTTCTCCTGCTGTTCATTTATAATGAGCAATTTCTGGTTTGGGCTTGGATGAGCCTCGGGTTCAGAAGACGTATTTTTATCCATGTCTTCTTCAGTGGCGGTAGATACAACTATTTTGCATGACGGCAGGTGAGTCGGGGAATCCTTTTGTGAAGGAACCATGTTCTGGCATTGCTTTGGGCTCATTTCAGAAGCATCAATTTCACTCTCAGTTTCTGGTTTCTTTGGTGGACTTAGCTTCTCAGTGGGGGTACTGAACATGAGCCAGCTGTCAGGCATTAGAACAGAGTCAGAAGAGGAATACCTGCGAGTAAGTTTCCTTTCTTTACCAGCTTTGACAATTGGGTCGTTCTGGGTTGACAGTGCACCATTTTCAGCCTCCTCCGTCATCTCAAAGATTTCTTGAGGCTCAAACATGCTGTTCTGCAAAAGCCACTCTTTAGTGGGGATAAAGGGCACCAAAGACTCCACAGACCAAACAGACTCATTCATTTTTCTCTCCATCCGACCGCTATTGAATGACATTTGATAGGGAATGACGTCTGCAGCATCTTCGAGTAGATTTGTCTCGTTGCCATTTTCCTGTTCATTGTCAGGGAGCTTATTGGAATTGTATAGTGAATGCAGGTGTTCATCTCTGTAGGGTGGGCCATGTCTAACAGAGCCAATCAATCCCATAGAGTCATTTTCTCTTCTGGACTCAGTCTGTCGCTCTATACGAGCTTCTCTCATTTTGAGTATCTTGAAAAGGGTTGCACTGTCCCTTGAGCTTAAGTTACCTTCAGCATCATGAGCAAAAGCTCCGTCAGCCACCGCTGGACCCTTTGTAGTCTCAGTTGGACTCTGGTAAACAGATTGATCATGCTCTACTTCAGTTCCAATATCATTCTGAGGCAGCTTTGCTGCCATTGTCAGCGTCGTTGCCTGTGGCGTGCCATCTCCCCAACTAATCAGAATGTCAGGAACAGAGACGCGTCTCTCTTGGACAACCACCTCCTCTTGTTGAGAAGAGCTACACACAGGAACCATACCATCTGCAGAACTCACTGACCACACATTGCAGTGAGCATCTCCGCAAGGGTGAACGTTCTCCTGATCGACATGGTCTTTGTGGCTCTGCTGCCCTTCTAGAGTTGCTCTGATACGCACCTGGACAGTCTCCGTTCCCGTAGGCTGCAGGACGTCAAAGCAGTGTTTGACTGGGCTACTTGCACTGGTCCTTTTAACTCTGTTGTCGTTTGCGTCGCTGCCGGGTAAGGTATAGTTCTCAACCTCGGCAGAGCTTCGTTTTTCGGAGGTGGAGCTTGAGGGCGATGAAGAGTTCGAGGCGGTTGCACGCCCAGAATCTGTGCAGACGACTGGGCTTTCCTCGCCGTAGCTGCCTACACCTCGCCGTGTGGGTTCTGTTTGGACCTCAGAGTTAACCGTTTCCCGAACAGGGCCCGTATACGAGAGGTGGACTCTGCGGGCCTGGTTTGGGTTCTGGTAGGGTGCGCTGGGAGCGTAGACCTGGGGATGCAGCAAACGTCTGTAGTCGACTGGTTGAGGGTGGGGCAGAATGTAGGCTGCAGCCTCCATGTAGGGTGGAGGAGGGAAAGGGGGCATTACCATACCATAGCCTAGAGCGGTAGAAAAAAAAATATTAAGGATCCGTCAAATTAACAGAGATGATAGTTCAAGTCCAATAAGCACTACCTTACAATATCAAAGTTTCTTACATTAAATAACATTTCAAGATCATTGTATTGGACAACTTTGTACAGGTCTTCATGTTATTGGCCACTACTTGTATCAAACAAACTGTACCCAGTGGGAAAAGCCATTTTAGCTTTTACCTCAAATAAGGTAATAGAAAACCCCACAAAGACTCACCCATGCCTGGGAAGCCCGTAAAGGGATTATAGGAGAAGGGCATGGGCCACTGGTATTGGAGGAAAGGAGGTGGGGGTTGAGCATGGACGTAGAAGACAGGCCGAGTAGGGACGTGGTGTTGGAGATGGGATGAAGGTCCTGGGTTTTGGCTGGTGCCGCTCAGTCCTGGGTCTTGCTGCATAGAGGTTGGTCCACCGCTGTGAGTGTGTGGGTTCCCTCCATTTGGACCTGGATGAGCTGGTGGAGGTCGGTTGATATTCGCTGCCATATTCAACCTACAGGAGATGGAGGAAGTAGTATTTTAGAGAGTTGTGCATCCATAGTCATTTCCCAAAACAGCTGGCCACTAGATTTTAGAAAACAACTCAAACATGAGGAGATGGTGGAAGTGGTTTTTAGGACCATTTCCAGCTCATCACTCTACTGTATAATTATGTCCATTTATTTTAAGCTACACATTACCAAAGAACAAAGCAGTGACTGTTTTCTGTGTACCCACTGATGACAAAGCCGGTACACCAAGCTTCACATGTTGCTGCAGGAAAAGTACAAAAGTAATGCAAGCGGACATATCATGCCTTTTATACATGTTTAGACCTCTATTTTTCATTTCTGCTACAAAAATATTAACAGGCTTTACTGTTCAAAAAAACACTTTCATACAGTGTGTGAATCCTGTATTCACCCTCTGTGTGAATCCCTCTTTAGTGCAACTTCATCCCCAGGTCTAAGCCTTTGCTGCAATCAGCATTACTGTTGCTGCAGGTGTATTCTAATGAGCCTGCATGTGACATAGGAAGGTCAACCAAATCAAAATTGCTTGTTGAGTCGCATACTTCAGCTCACAAAAAAAAAAAAAAAAACTGACTGGGTTGTCTTAGTTCAGTTTGTGGGTTGGTAGACCCTATATATGCCCAAACGTACACAAGCACTGAAAGAGTGAGTTTTTAATGAGTCACCTTTTTAAGACAACCCATTCAGTCTTTTGTGAGCTGCCTACAGCAGAATAAATGTGATTCAACAAGCTAGTCAGATTTATCTCCTACTCTTGTCACAAGCACGCTCACAATTATCTTTGCAAAGGTGCACAATATTTATTTTCGCAAGCCAATCAAAGCAGACGGGACTTTTAAAGGACTTGGAGGTCTAGTGTGCAGGGTTTGGCAACATCTAGGTGAGATTGCACCAAACTAAAACCTTTCCTGTGTGCCAAGCTGGTATGATAACTATGGCGGCTAAAAGAACAAAACATGAAAAAGGAGTGTCATTAAGGTAACAAAAACAGTTCTTAGTTTCAGTTCATTCTACACTCAAGAAAAATAAGGCATAAATAGATTCCATTTCTGCCACTAGATGCCACACAGTTTCTTTAAAGAGACAGGCACTAAACAGCCAGTGTTCAGACAGTCTTATTACATTTACACAGAAACATTAAGGGTTAAAGATGGAAAAAAAAAAAAAGTTGAAATCAGAGAATATTTATTTATTCATCAAATATTAGATTTAGTCATTAAAGCTGTTTTGACAAAAACAAGTAAATGGATTATATGAAGTTACCTCTCATTTTGTGAGGAAAGAGCCTGAAGACATTCAAATCAGAGAGTACAAAGTATAAAATAAATACACAATTACAAATCATATTATTTGTAGTTTTCATGGTAAACCACAAATATGTTGCAGCAAAGTGCTGTCCCATTCCTATTTACACCATTTCAAGCCCTCACACTCAACCACTGGTGACGTCAGTGAGTCCTTGAGGGTTCAGGGTTTGAGGGTTTAGGGGGGCATTGGGATTGGGCCAGACAGTGTGAGGGGGGAAAAGTGCTTTTTCAACATTAAAGCGTGTCAACATGTCTTAGTGCAACACCAACATACAAGTATAAGCCTGACAATGAGCATGATACGGCATCTTTAAATAGGACGTGCCACGGCCTTTCATAACAATATCTTCAAACAGTCTTAAAATGTCCAATTTGTGATGTGTTCACACACGAAGCATGACAGAGGTTTAGGACTTACGTACACAGTGTTAGTGGTTCTGCCTGACCTTCTTATACCATGTTCCATTCAAATAAGTTCAAGTTTCTAAACTTAAATAGCTTGAAGCTCTGATCTAAAGCGAGGAATAACAGTAAAACAGCCATGACAAAATTCAACAAAAATCTCAAACCGAATCACTTAACAGGGGAATCATAATTCCAAATCATTCATATGCATTTTGTTGTGATGAAAATGTCAAGTCACTTTACCTTGTTGAGAACTTCGATGTGAAACATACGGAGCAACGCCGTGATGAAACGTAATAAGCATCCGACACACCTGAGTTTAAATAGCTGCTGATCAGTCAAGCGTGTGCACCATCAGCTGATTTGGAGCTGTGAGGCCACTCTGCAGCACTGTGGCCTCCTGCAGTTCGCCGTCACAACACTAGATGGAGCCAGACTCCCGTCAGAGAGCAGAGGCCTCAGCTGGCTCTTCTCATTTCAATCACACGTTTGTCCGGATTACTTCAGTTTTTCCATCCCATAGCTCCTTCACCTCTTCATTTGACAGATATTCTCCTAAATCAGTCACTTCAATATACAATCAAGCACTAAGAGCACCTGTAGGTGACGCTTTATCTATTACTAACATGTCAAGCACTCATTTCATCATTGACAGGATTCGTCATGTGTGACATGGATACTATGGGTTGTTATTCTTTAACACACTTCATTTTGCATAACTAATGCCTTAAAGATGTGTTTTATTCGTTTTTTGTCCAGACAAGATCAATTTAGGAATTAACAGCAGCTCACGCGTCAGGACCTCATATCTAATGGGCTAATCTTTTTATTCCCAGTGGAGATTTACTGTCCAGTCTAGAAGTCTGGTGATGTCTAGTGTGTTTGTGTTTGCTGTTTTATCTGAGTGTCAACGTTGGAACTGTAAACATATACTGAAGGAAAAGATCATACCTTCAGTTTGACCTTTGGTTACGACAGAAAAACAACCAAACTGTTCTACACAGGGTTAGAAAAAACACAGTATTATGCCATTTTTATTAGCATATTAAATATAATAGTTTGGACCCCCTTTGTTAATGAGTGATGTGTAATGGCATCTTAAAGAGATCCTCAAGTCCTTCGTGTACTGGTTCAAGTCTCTAGTGATTAAGTTACATGTGATGTTAATGGCTGAGGCATGGATAAATGGAGCTTTCAGACATGTATGATGCCTCAGTACATCTGAAGGGCTTTGAGAGGTGAGGGGATCGTGTCTGAGGTAAACGCAGTCAACTGCAAACAGCACGACGCCTTTACTAACTGTTGTATCTCTGTGGAAGTGGGAGAAAGTGACATAAGATCTGAGGGTTCATGGTGCTTTTCAGTGTAATAAAGAAGTAGACAATATTCTGTCACCCGAGGTACCCCCTAAATTCATCTCCTGACCACTAGATGGCACTAAACCTGCTCAAAACACATGTATTGAATGGCTCTACATTACCTCTACATTGCCTTGCAAACTCCAGAACCAGTATCTCTGGTGCCACCTTTAGGTCAGAATTACAGCTTTGTATACAGTTTAGGTATCGTCTCATGACTGCTGGCAGTCAGGCTCAGATGTGATGAATCTATTGATTTTCACAATTCCAGGACCTTTCTTTCAATCACAGCCAGAACAAACTTCAGTCAAGTCCTTTTCAATTCGGATACATAGGATTTGTAGTTTATTACGAACAGGGTTTCATTTTCAAACCTTTGTATGCCGAATGTCCCAAATGCTCACAAAGTGCTGAGATCTAGGAACACACGAGAGAAGTTTGACGGGTAAAGAAACGTGAGCAGATGGACGATAAGGGAACCAACATGTTAGTTTGGAAGAGAATATGACGGGAACAGGGATCGTTAGCAACATTTTAGGTGCGTTGTCTTTTATTTTGACCTCTAAATAGAGAGATTAAGACAATCTGAATAAACTACAACCTGTTTAGGAATGATGGCCAGCATTACAAAGGCTGTACCGGAATCAAACTTGAACTGTTTTTTACATCAGCCTATCTGTACATTATCCTGTAGATAATGTTATCTCATCCTCATGCTAAATAATATCAAAATGTATCAACATTTGAAACCCCTCGCTCTCTTTTAGAGGATTACAGCTTTAGACAGAATCCCTGCAGTTAATGACAAGCAAATATCCAAAAGAGAAATGGATGAATACCTCATTCCTTTTCATCTTTTCATGACCTGATGACCTTATTTCCATCGTGGTCAAGAAAAAGTGTCTCGAAAAGGACATAATTTCTTCATTATTTGGATCCACTGTGGAACAAGCCTAGTTGCTGCGTCGACATACAACTTAGACACAGTGGAATGCCAAGCACAGTGGCCTTCCCTTCACAAGTCAATCATTCCCTTCATATGGACCCACTGGAGTGCATTATCCTACTTGCACCACGTCCATTTACCACAAGGGAAGGTTCGAAAGTTCAATCCATGGTTAGGTTAGTGTATGAACCATAATGTTGCCATAAATACCCCTGCACTGTTTCAAACAGTAGTAATTGAACTGCTGACTGGAAGTAAGTAAGTAAACAGTAAAACCCTCAGCAATGAGTGGAATAAAAGAATGTTCATCCCACAGATTTGCTTCATACAAAGTGTTACGTGTTGTCTCCCCTCCTGCCCTTCTCTCTCTCTCTCATCTTCCTAACAGGTGTCAATCAGCTGATTGGGTTCCACCTGTGGGGGCCGGTCGTGCTGCTCGTGGGTTGCACCAACTGCAGGCTGGCCAATCGGCAGAGGGGGAGCCAAAGATAAAAGCAGGAAGACTCGGGAGTTTAGGGGCTTCAATAAATGATAGACCCATAGCATTAACATCCCATGTAGGTAAGATAATGGCAAGAATGATTACAGATAGTGATGGCGAGATGAAGCCTCATGAGGCATCGCAACACTTCAGCCAATTGGTTCGAGAAAGGGTTCATTACTCGAAGCTTCATGTGCACACGATACCACCTACTGGCCAAGTGTATAATCACAGGCAGCTGAACCACATAATGTGATGCATTGAATTTTTGTGTCTGTTATGGCTGTTGGGAATGACGGAATTACAAAAATGTATGACCAAATCATTTCTGTACATAAATTATGACATATGTGCATAATAAAATATTTTTTTAATGTATTCTGTGTGTGTACATTTTCCCAAAATGGGAGTATCATATGATATGGCAGGTTGTGTAATGATGTTATTATGTCACTTTAGGAAAATGGCATGGGCTTAAGCAGGCAGAGGACAGTGAAAGTGCTTGTGGAACTAGGAAGAGGGGACTGAATATTGTAAATAAAAATATACATTCATTCAATGTTAAACACAGCTTATACGCGGATATGTGAGTTCTAGTATACGAAGGTCAAAAACGCCAGGTGGGGCACTCTCGCACTCGCCTGAACAAAGTGGAAAATACTAGAACTCTGAAGGATAGCTTTTGCCCCAGTTAAATGTCACATAGTCTTACAGAGAACCAGTCTCAACTGCCTGCTCCATCTTAGAGATAGAAAGAGGCGCCCTTGCATATCTAGCGCCTAGCTTATCTAGTTGGCCGAACATAACAATATGCGGCTGAATCAACATCTCACACACACTGACGTTCCAGAGAAGGCGGATCCCGGACGTGAGCCAGTGTGGGCGGAGATGCTCAGTGCTCCATCAGGCCATTTGAATGCTAGAAACAAATCCGCCTCCTACTTTGCTTTGACCAATAGGCTCCAAAAGGAGGACCTAATATATGAACGCATGCGCACTCTGTCTAAGCGCCTTTTAGCTTTTCATTCACTCCTACAGAGTGAACTTTTTAGGTCCGTGCACGTTTAACTGCTGGACATAATACTTCTGTCACAAATAAACCTTATTGCTTGAATTGAGCTAAACGCCTCGACCTAAGTCTGTTCACCTGAGTTTTCTCCTCAACATGAGATTTATTCTCAACATGGTAGCAGAGAATGGTTTTAACGATCAGTAGGAGATACATCTCGTGACGGACTTTTTCTTCTGTCCACAGAAAACAACAGGTGTTTTCCCGAGAGGCTGGGGGATTCCGGAGGCCTGCCGGAACGATTCTTATCACCTCGGGGAACTGATCAAACAGCGCTGAATCAAAAGGTGAGCAGAGCCTATTTAAATGAAATCTGCAGAATTGTATGTAGGAAAAAAACTAATTGAATTGATCAGAAGTACCGGGTGTGAGTAAAGAATTGCGTTGACTAAATTTTTAAAGATAAATTGACGAAGCATTGTGACAGAATTGTTATGACAGCAGTGGGGGTTTTTAGCATAGAATGTACATGTGTGTGAGTGGATCTAACAGAAATTAAGGATTGTAAGTTCTATAAACTGGCATCGTGTTCACCGTGTAAGTTTTGATAACTGTTCGGAGGTTACACAGCCGTGGCGAAAGCTTCGGTTCGCTGACCAATGACGGTCTGAAAGACTGAATTCCGGGCCACACTGTTGATTTATGCGAAGTTGCAAGCTGAGATTTGGATCGAGTATATAGAAATTGTTGTTGAAATACGCTGATGTGAAAGTAGTGTGTCTGGAGACTGCAAAACACCATTTCCTAAAGGGACCACGTTCATGCATGTTGTACACTGTAAAACGAAGATCCATCCAGAGAATTTTAATTGAGAAAAATAAATTGATGAGGTCAAATTGAGGTAATTGATGAGGTTTTTGTACCAGTATTGCAGAAGTGGCAGTGTATGGGTTTGCGTGCAGCATAGATGATCTCAGGGAGACATCGATTCAATTGTAGCACAAGATATCGCCACTTTCTTAGGAACCGTGCTCGCACAAGGCGTACACTGTAAACAAAAAGGTCAATAGACCTTTCCTGACGAGGTCTGTGTGCGATTATTTGTGGAATCACGGCTGTGTGTGGTCGGTTGAGTGTTGAGTAATGCCTATTAGGTATCCATTTCCTTCGGGGACCGTGCTCGTGAAAACGCTATAAGAGCTGATCTATATGTGATTTGTGCGTATTTCAGTGACGGCAGTGTATGGTTTCAATCTGGTATGGATGAGAGTGATTGTGTGAAGCGTACAGGTGTTAGAGAGTACATGTGTAGTTGTAGAGTTGTAGTGTTTTTCACCAGGTTGGTGTGCTTTTCAGAGATTGACGGTCAGTGGAGCAGAGCACACGCATGAGACACAAACTTTGCACTCAAACACAGAACCACAAAACACTAGGATAGAAGAGGAAAGCTGAGGGTTAATATATGTGTCAGTTTTACTGGTAGAGTTACAAAGAATACAGATTTATTGGAAATTGTGTTCCATAGGGACCGTGAACAAATTTAGGAGCGAAGACAGAGCAGGCAAAGGCACAGAGGCAAGGGAGTGAACATCTTAGATAAGGAAGACAGCTGCAGCCAGCCAAAACAGGGAGAGATAACAACTAGGACAGAGGGCACAAGAACATTTGACAGGAGCTTTGGCTCCCTCTGGTGGTACTTCAGGAACTGCACAAGAAAATTTGACAGGAGCTTTGGCTCCCTCTGGTGGTACTTCAGGAACTGCACAAGAACATTTCACAGGAGCTTTGGCTCCCTCTGTTGGACATTCGGGAGTACAGCATCTAAAACATTTTGAAAAGAAAAAAGAGGATTGGAAAAGAAAAAAGAGGATTGGAAAAGAAAAAAGAGGATTGGAATTGGAAAAAAGGATTGGAATTGAAAAAGATTGATTGAGAAAAAAAAAAAAAAAAAACTTGAACTGAAAAAAAAAGAAAATAAGAACACAAGAAGACATGGCTGGAGCTGTGGCTCCATCTGGTGGCTACTCAGGAGCACTGCGTGCAAAACTGAAAAAAGCTGTAACAGACACAGGAGGCAAGGCTGCATGGAAAAGAGACAAGACACATTGGGAAAACTGCATGAAACGATGGCAAGAGGAGGGATGGTGGAAGGCGGCCAGTCCACTACCTCCATCGATCAACGACCTCCTGCTCGTTACCAACGATTTGACAAAACGAGTGGCTCAAGCACAGACTGCAGAGAGAAATCAAACGACAAATCAAACCAAGCGATGGGGGTTCGCTAACCCACTGAAGCAAGCCCGCAAAGACAGAGAAAAGGAACAGCGAGTGGCAATGATGGCACTAGGAACGGCCATGACGGATCGGATACAGGTGGACATGCCGACCGGAAAAGAACAAACCAGGCCCCATCAGGCACTCGACATCACCCCCCTCGACATCACCCCTACCACTCAAGCCCCGGTAGGTCTGGAAAAGACTGCACAGGAACCGGGCCAGGCATCTCTGGCCTCGGCCCCTCCCCCGCCCTCAACTGGCCTGTCTCCAGCACTTCCTCTGGTTCCTCCCCCCCAGTATCACCTTCGGTCCCATGGCCCGCCCCCCAAAGCCAGAAAAAGAGGAGCACCTGGAAAAAAGAGAAGCGTCCTATTTCTGCTACAACTGTGGGAAACCGGGACACTTCGCAAGACACTGCAGGGCAGCGCCACAGCAGACACAGAGAGGAAGAGGACAATACTCCAGAGGAGGAGGCGGACATGGCTATGACGGACAAAGACCACAGCAAGGGGCCCATCAGGCTCCTTGGGACGAGGGATATGGTCCCCAAGGCGGGGCCCATGCCACACAGGCAAGTAGCCAACAACAATGGCCCGGAGGTTACAACAGTCCTCCCTATTGACACGCCCCTCAATCACTGGCGTCACACACTCTACATTTCGGCCTCACCAGCGAACCCTTAATCAGGTGCTCAGTAAATGGACAGGATCACACCTTCCTCGTCGATACTGGAGCCACCTATTCGAGTGTGATGACTACGCAACCGTTGTCGAACCGGTTTGTGTCAGTGGTGGGAGTCTCTGGCACTCCAGTTCGACAATGTTACACCACCCCTCTCCCCATCACATTTCAAGATGCAACCCTCATGCACAGCTTTCTCTCTGCTCCAAACTGCCCTGTCAACCTGCTAGGACGCGATCTGATGACTCGCCTCAATCTGATCATCTGGATGAACCAAGACGGTGTCCATGTCTCGTCCAACCCACCAACTAGTACGTTGTCCATGCCAGTACGCATTCTCTCCCTTGCTCCCATTACAGAGACAGTGTCCCCCACAGACGAAGAAGTTTACTGGCTACGCTGTCTCCAAACTGGCCCCCAGACCCCTGCCATCCAATATTGGTTCAACATTCTCAAACCAAAAATCACTCAGCTTTTCCCATACAAAACTCCCCTGGACCACGTCCACTGCACTCTAAATGTCACACCAGATCCCGACGACCCCTACACAGAAGACTGGGATGAAAACATGTCTCACCTTAGACCCACCATTCAGTGTCTACACATCTATTGTGGCCAGGAAGGAGTAGCATCAAGAGTCATTCTATCTCCCTTCCTTCGCTCATGGTATCAGCTGGATGCGGACTCATCACCCCATGTCACTTTGGCTGTTGGTTTTGGCCACGATGCCAGAGGTCTGGGGCCTATGATCAAGAGAGCACTAACTCTCACTTGGGAACCAACCACTACTGAAGGTCTGCTCAGAGCCAAGGAGGAGACCATGTGGAGATGGACAGCCCCTGACACTGTTGAACACACTTTACCGGAGCACCTCCCTTTGCCTCGTCACCATGGCAAATCGTGTTCAGATCATCCAGCTACAACTGCCTGTTTGGCTCAGGTCCCAGGAAGGTTGTGGACCTCAGGGGCCTATGACGTTGGCCGCCTGACCACGGAACCCATCAAAGTCACATTCACAGACCCACAGCAGCTTCCAGTGTACAGACCCCAATATCGCCTGAAACAAGAACAACTGGAAGGCATTTGGCCAACGATTGAAGGCCTGCTCCAAGCCGGAGTCATTTACCCCACCTCATCAGAGTTCAACACTCCCATACTTCCGGTTCCAAAGGCAGGAGGAAAAGGCTGGAGAATGGTCCAGGATTTCCGCCCCGTGAACGAAATCACAGTTCCAACAGGTCATCCGGTTCCAGATCCCCATCTCTCTCTCAGCAACTTGAGCCCTGCACACTCCCACTTCACAGTAGTGGATCTGGCCAACGCTTTCTTCAGTGTCCCACTGCACAAAGACTCTCAGCCCATCTTCGCCTTCACCTTCAATGATCAGCAGTATACGTATGCCTCCCTACCCCAGGGCTACAGGTGCTCCCCAGGCCTATTCAACCACCACTTACGCCTTCATCTTGCTGACCTCGCCCTCCCAGAAGGCGTAGTTCTGATTCAATATGTTGATGATCTGCTTCTGGCAGCAACGTCAGCTGCTCTCTGTCTTGATTCCTCTGTCCGACTCCTCACTCTATTGGCCGAAAAGGGCTACAAGGTCAAACATTCAAAGGTGCAGTTCACCAGACGCCAAGTGTTGTTTTTGGGTCGCAATGTTTCATCAGACGGGATCGGCCTGTCACACACGCACAGGGCCACCATCTTACAACATCCCCAACCGCTCACTGTTGCCACTCTTCTCTCATTTCTGGGTTTAACAGGCTACTCACGAGCCCATATCCCAGACTACACCAACAACACCACCATTCTCAGAGAGATGTTGAAGGAAGTGGGCACCAGAAATCTTACTGCCACCCTCACATGGACAAAAGAGGCTGAAGCAGCTTTCTCCCACTTGAAGCAAGCACTTGCACATGCCGACGCACTCATGTCCCCAGACTACTCCCTACCGTTCCACCTTGATGTTTCCGAAAGAGACAGCCTACTCAATGCTGTACTCTTCCAGAAAAAGGGGGGTGAGAGACAGGTACTGATGTATCATTCTTCAAAACTTGACGCTGTGGAAAATGGTCAATCCACGTGCGCAAGATATGTTGCAGCAGTGGCAAAAGCGATTGAAAAGACTTCTCATATTGTCATGGGCCATCCACTGGAAGTACACACGCACCATGGCGTGGCGGCATTCCTGATGAGTAAAGAATTCACGTTCAGTGCCGCAAGGAAAACAAAGATTCAACACACTTGCACCATGCCACACATCACCTTTGTGCCAGCCACAAGAAACATGGCGGCTAACTTCACGGATGGACAACCACATGTGTGCGAGGAAGTTGCAGTACAAGAAAACAAATTGAGATCGGATCTCCAAAACACTCCCCACCTCACAGCTGAGGCCTGGCTGTACACGGATGGTTGCTGCTACAAAGGAGAAGAAGGGAACATTGCATCCTATGCAGTGGTCGAACAGAAGAGTGATGGCTATCACCAAACAGTGGAGTCAGGGATACTGCCACAACCCGCTTCAGCACAACTAGCGGAAGTGGAAGCACTGATTCAGGCTCTGAAGTGGAGCACGGACAAAATTGTAAATATCTTCACAGATTCGGCTTACGCCCATGGAGCGGCCCACATCGATGGCCCTGTATGGCGAAGACGGAACTTCACCACTTCAAATGACCACCCCATAAAGCACGAAGCAGCTATGAGAAGGCTGGTAGAAGCAATCCAACTGCCAAAGGGGGTGGCCATCATGAAATGCAAAGGACATGACACAATCGGATCACGAATCAGCGCCGGTAATGATGCGGCAGACAGAGCAGCCAAGAAAACTGGAGGCTACACACCTCGTCAAATGGTTATGAAGCCAACATCCGGCCCACCTGAGCTCACAATCGAGCACATCAAAGAACATCAAAAGAAAGCAGGACCTTATGAATGGTCTGAATGGACACGAAAAGGAGCCTCAAAAGACAAAGAAGGTCTGTGGAGAGCCCACGACGGCAGAGTGGTTGCCTCAGCAGAACTGTGTGCAGCACTCCTACCAGGGGCCCACGGACCTACACACGAGGGAAAGAAACGGACATTGGACAATTTAAAACAACTATGGTGGCATCCGCACATGGAAGCGATATCTTTCCTCTTCTGCGATGAATGTCAAATTTGTGGAAATCACAACCCAAGAAAACCATTCAAGACACCGATGGGATCTTATCCCGTGCCCTCTGCCTGTTTCCAAGACATCAGCATAGATTATACAGATATGGGACTAGAGAACAGAGTGCAGGGAAAGAGGTACATCTTGGTAATGGTAGACAGATTTTCAAGATGGGTGGAAGCAATTCCCACCAAGAGAGAAGACGCGCAGACAGTTGTAAGGTGGCTGCAGACAGAACTGATTCCCCGTTACGGAGTGCCGAGATGCATCCGCTCTGATAACGGATCACACTTTAGCAACACCATGCTCGCACAGGTAGAGCAATTTCTGGGAATCACACACCGATTCGGGTCAGTCTATCACCCGCAATCTCAGGGCCTGGTGGAACGAGCGAATCAGACCCTTAAGGCCAAAATTGCCAAAGTTTGCGCGGGCTCCAAATTAACATGGGTTGAGGCCCTGCCCCTGGCCCTTATGGCCATGAGGTCCGGAAAAGGGGGAGAAACACATCTCTCCCCACACGAGATCATGACTGGCCGGCCGATGCCAGGTCCACCCAGAGATGGAGGTCATATGCCACCTCTGGATGTGCAGCAGATTGAAATGTCTGACTATATGAGTGCCCTAACTTCCCTTACTGAAGCTCTCTCAAAGCAGATCGAGAGGACTCGAGCAGTACCTGAAGCAGCGGCAGCTGGAAAGCAGATACAAGTAGGTGATTGGGTCAGGGTCAAGGTTCACAAGCGCAAGTGGACTGACCCCAGGTGGACTGGGCCGTACGAGGTGAAGGAGGTTACTTCACACTCGGTCCAGGTCAAGGGCAAATCAGGCGCCCCTTGGCACCACCTGACACATTGTGTCCCAGCACCGGTACCAACCAGAACACTAGGAGAAATTCGCACTAATTTGGAAAATGCATCAGGAACTTAGACGCTGTCTAGGGGACCCTTATGCAAACCCCGCCGACCGAGGTCGGCAGCGCTTCACCTGGGAAGGGGTGGGATGTGGGAAGAAAACTATAATGGGGGTGGGAATGGGCATACTAGTTGCCTTACTGATCTGGGGATTAGAAACCAAGTATCAGACACACCAGCACCCATCTAATTCAACTGCCCCTCTTCCCTCTCCATCCCCGAATCAGACACACACCCGAACTAGACATAGCACCCCACCAGTTTCCGATCCAGACGATTCAGATGATAGGGACCTAAACATAGAGTTACAGCCATTGAATGAGTAGTTCCAAAACATAGAAGTTCACACCTAGCAGGTGTGAAAAGGGGGATTTGTAAATAAAAATATACATTCATTCAATGTTAAACACAGCTTATACGCGGATATGTGAGTTCTAGTATACGAAGGTCAAAAACGCCAGGTGGGGCATTCTCGCACTCGCCTGAACAAAGTGGAAAATACTAGAACTCTGAAGGATAGCTTTTGCCCCAGTTAAATGTCACATAGTCTTACAGAGAACCAGTCTCAACTGCCTGCTCCATCTTAGAGATAGAAAGAGGCGCCCTTGCATATCTAGCGCCTAGCTTATCTAGTTGGCCGAACATAACAATATGCGGCTGAATCAACATCTCACACACACTGACGTTCCAGAGAAGGCGGATCCCGGACGTGAGCCAGTGTGGGCGGAGATGCTCAGTGCTCCATCAGGCCATTTGAATGCTAGAAACAAATCCGCCTCCTACTTTGCTTTGACCAATAGGCTCCAAAAGGAGGACCTAATATATGAACGCATGCGCACTCTGTCTAAGCGCCTTTTAGCTTTTCATTCACTCCTACAGAGTGAACTTTTTAGGTCCGTGCACGTTTAACTGCTGGACATAATACTTCTGTCACAAATAAACCTTATTGCTTGAATTGAGCTAAACGCCTCGACCTAAGTCTGTTCACCTGAGTTTTCTCCTCAACATGAGATTTATTCTCAACAATATGCTTGTGTAACTTGGACAGTGATGTACAGGACACGGGACATTTTATTCATTTTTATTCGGAAATAACAGTTTCTCAACAGTGTTTGGTTTTAAACGATTCCTTTTTTTTGACACAACCTCTCCGGCCTTTGAAAACACCCTTTCACAGGGTACAGAAGATGCTGGCGTGCACAAAACCGCAAGAGCAAGTCTATATCAATTTTCATACAGGAATTTTTGTTCTTGATTAGCAAACCCAATGTGTCTGAAATAGAGTTAGATGTAGCTTACCTTATTAGGAGTTATCAAATCAAAGTGTTCCCACACAGGGGAAATCCTCCTCTTCCGAGCTGGCTCCATCTTATCTTATCTTATCTATCCTTCTCTCCTCACTCTCCTCACTCTCCAAACTATCTCTCTCTCTCTCTAAACTCTCCAAACTATCCAAACTCTCAACTGACCGCAACTCTCCACCAACAACCCACATTTTGAATGGAGCCTGAGGGGTTTATATTGCTGTCAAACCTCCCTGCAAAATCTGAACCACTTCCCGAAGCAGTCACGTGGTACAGCCGGGCAGCGAGGCTTCGGACGTCATCATTTTTGGCTCCTCCCCTAAATGAAGCAAGCCTCGATACGCGCTTCGAGGAAACGCCCCCTCCATTACTCGACACACGCTTCGAAGCGTCGGCACATCTCGTAACATCACTAATTACAGATGATATGATAACACCTCATCAAAGTGGATTTCGGAAAGGTAGCGGAACTATGGACACAATTATTTGTTTAGAAACAGAACTGAAAAAGACCAGGGCCCCGTTCCACGTACGTGTCTAACTGAGTTAGCCGGATACTTTTCAGGATAAGATGACGTAGATCAGGCTTTTCGGTTCCACGAAGCAAGTTCGGCAAAATCACCATGGCAACACATCCAAAAGCTTGAACCTGCTCCAGCGCAGGCTTAGTGAAGGTAGCTGGATAAACTGGTCACTCCCCCGGAAAACATGGCCGCTCCTGTCATATACGGTAGTCTAATGCGCTTGCGCATATACTGGGGGTTATACGGGACTTCATGAAATGCATGTAAAGTGAGACACACGGTGATCCTTAAAAGCAGCGGAGCAAACTAAGAAGCCTCTATTGCATTAATGTACAGCTCCCTTCCTCAGAGATCCACTGATGAAGGATATTAGTTCGATGAGCGTTTTATAGGGAGAGAGTTCTTCCACATCGCCAAGATCCGTTATCACATCACGATGACTTCCTATACGAGCGCTATCGATTCTGCCGACAAGGAATCATTTATTTCCAGACCTTCTGGAGCAGACATTGAACACCACACGCCCAGCCGAGCACTGACTGTCTCAGACTGGATGCAGCCTTGCGCTGTTCTGCGAGTGCTACGTTGTAGTACAGTGTCGGCGATGCGGAGAACATGGGGAAAGCCGCTGCATGCCGCGCTGTTCGCAAAGTTTATTTGGTGCTTAATAAACTTATGGATGTGTTCATTACATTACCGTGGCACATATTGTATTGACTACCATTCTGAATTGTGTGTGTGTTTCGTGTTTACTTGCTCTCATGTCCTCTTGATGGCTGGTTGCATACATGGGGTTAAAGCACTCATAATGATATGACAGTGTTATTAGTACACCAGCACATCATTACTGTAGAACATGATTAATATGGACTCATGATAAGAATAGAGAGAATCACACACTATTTCTTTCCACTGCTTCAATTGATTGAATGTCTGATTATGAATAATACACACATACATACTGATCCGCCCATAAACAGATTCTCACACACACATATTCAAACTAGTTCTATATGGTAATCTACACATACATGTACATACACATATATAGTGCATGATACATAAGGGCATACAGTACATATATCCTCATATTAATGAGTATCAGTCTGTGATATTTTGCCGTGCTTCCTGTCTCGCCCTCGCAGCGTGGCGCTGTTATATTTTGCTGAGATTATGGTCTTGAAATCCTCATATGCGTTCATGATCATCTCCTGCTCGTCAGCGGAGTAAAAAGCGGCTCTTTCTTTGACTTTATTTAACATTGTACTGTTAGAACATCATGGTTTCGGTGATCGACGCTTCCCCTTTTGAAGTGGGACGAGCACGCGCAATCATCCTGATCCCGATCGTCTGGTTGGAATTAACGAGACTGTTTGAGAGGATCAGCCTCGCAGGAACCGAGATACCTGACATCAATCATCTCGTTCATGTAGGCTGCTAATAGGACTTTGATCGACTTTGCTGAACCACTTACGTGGCGCGGCCACAGGACGAGCACAACGTATAGAAACAAGCAATGATCTGGCAGTGTGTGTGTGTGAGGCAGGGTTTATAGTGAAGGAGGCAGAGTGAGCAGGTGAGCGTAATGAACTGATGAGGTGAGTGAGGAGCTACAGAAAGAAAGACACAGAACACACAGGGCAAAGCCTGATCGTGACAATAATGGTAACTTCTTACATTGTAAAGAATCACAAAGTTGAATAATGTAATAAATTCAGTGCATCGTTTAAAGTGCTCCGGACTCACAACTGCTCAACGCTCGCTCTGCAAGTTGTTCAGAAACCTGAAACTACATTTCACTTTGTCTCATACTTTGAAGAGATTAACGTAACTGTTTCGCTGTTCTCTGAGAATGTAAACCGTGTTAAATATGTAAGTAATGATGACGTGCTTAGGACACCTCATGGCACTGGGGCTGTAGGTAAACTGGGACGTCTGCTCATCCTACCCTTACATGAATCTTGTTCACAGTGTACATGCAAATAATCCCCCACAAAAATCATATGAACTACCCCACATATAGCGGTAGATGTACTGTATCCTGGCATGTGGTTCAATCCTTTTTGGTGTCTAAACATTTGGGCATATATATGATAACGATGTGAGCCCAACAGCAAGTGGGCAATTGTGCTGCGTAATGATGCAATGATGAATTCAAGTTTGGCTAAAATAGGGAGTGCTTGTGTAGGTGTGGCACTGTCCATAGTGCTGAAATTAAGCCAATGAGATTGATAAACTGAGCAGGTCTGGGTTTCTTAGCCTGCTTGCTTTTTATGAATGAATGCATTTTATTTATATCACGCTTTTCACAGACATAATATCACAAAGTGCTTAACAGAGCAGACATTTAAAAGCATAAAAACACAATGTGACCCTATGGGCAATAAATTATATACACAGAGAAAAATAATAAAAAATAAAATAAAAATGTAAAACATATTTTAAGAGCAGATCTAGGACATGGGTTTACTTTTTACACAAACGCCAGCCTAAACAGGTGGGTTTTGAGCTGGTTCTTAAAAGTATTCACAGTATCTGCGAGGCGTAGAGTTGCAGGCAGAGCATTCTGGTTGTAAACCAAACTACTGCCCCTAATTACGTTTTCCCCCATTTGCAGCAATCTATTGACAGAAGGGAAACAGGGTGAAGTGATGGGACAGTCGGAGAGGGAGAGACGCAAACCTGCATAAACTGTTGTTACGCCCCTCCCCCTGCTGATTTTGAGTGATTATTGTGAATGCTCTGATAAATAAAGGATGACAGTTTTATTTAGTTTGAACGGATGTTTTTCGCATTTTTTACGTGTTCCGTGATTTTTTGTCTTCCACTCACTTATGGCGTTCCTCAAGGGTCAATTTCGGGTCTGTTACTGTTCTCCATTTACATGCTGCCCCCGGGTCAGGTCATTAGGAAACATAACCTACATTACAATTGTTATGCTGACCACACCTGGTTATATGTCCCGTTACAATCCACTAATCATAGCAGACTCAGCTCCGCTTGCATAAAATGCGGTCCCGTGAGCATGGAACGTGCCATACCTTCACTCAGGGCTATCGGGCTACATCTATCACTCCTTTTTAAATCACTTCTTAAAACATTCTTCTTTCAAATAGCTGAACACCTGAGTGAGAATTTGATTTCATTGCAATTTATTTATCTATGTTGTATATTTTTTTGTCAAAAACTTTATAACATTGTGAAGAAAATGCTGGCCAACATAAGTTTATTAGTATCATCATAACTTAGCTGTCTTCCAGTGAGCATGTCCAGTAAGCATGTCTTCCATCCCCTGTCCCCCACTGTGGCCAACCTCGGTGTATATCTGTGCACACCCAGAGAACTCATTGCACTGATTCACTGATAGAAGTATTTCTGAGGCCATGAACCCCAGCAGAATAATCAAGGTGTGATCCCATGAGGGCAACCAGTTCTGTTTGCAGATAAACACATAGCTCAGGTCAGCCCGCAAATTGTCCCAACGGAAAGCTGTTTCTACAACCCCCCCCCCCCCTTTCTATATTTTATGATATGAACATGCAGTTGCCATGGTTACTGTTGTCACTCAGCCGTGGAGAGAGCAGCATTGTGTGTGACTGTGGGACACTGTAGTGCCAGAGAGGGGAAGTTGGTTAGAGAATCCTTTCATTACATAATATTTGGAGTTAACACAGAAGATTAGTTATGCCTTTCTCTATCATAGCAGGGCCGGATCTGTAGAGCAGCAGCTTAATGAAAAATCATGTTTACAATCACAACACGACCCTCATGTTCATAAACTCTAAACCATCTTCAGTGTCTCTCTCCTCCTCTCTACCATCGTCTCTCTCTAAAACAGTAGCCTAGTCTGTGAAGCAGAGAGCCTATTGAGACTCATCAAAGCCCCTTTCATCTCCTCACACACACACACACACACACACACACACACACACACACACACACACACACACACACACACACACACACACACACACACACACATAGGGTAAATGTCTCCAGTTTGCCTTTGAAGTGGACAGGGCATTGTTTGCCATTTTTGTAGCTCTGTGGTGCTGCCGCCAATTCTGGGTCAACTGTCCTCTCATTAATATAATTTCCAGATTCATCAGACAGGAGCGGACATAGGCAAGAAAAGACTGCACGGAGGGGGGACCGTTAAGAAGACAGTATCGCAAGTTCGATAATTCCAGACGTATTATTTTTGTAGTTTTGCCCAGCAGTTTTCATCATACAATGACCAGATAGTTTGTTTACACGGAACCATATGAGAAGCCATCATTGGAAGCTGTTTGGAAAAGGGCAGGCACTTTCTAAAAAATACTTGGCAGGTGATTGGATGAACCATTTGTCAATCAAACTTTTACCAAAGCCAATCTCACTTGGGCAGAAGTCTTAGACGTTTAGGCAACAGACTTACTTAGTTGGGTTTAGGAAAAGATCATGTTTTGGGTTCAAATAAATGGCAAACTTCTCCGCACGCGAGAACAACTTTAAAGATGATCAACAGTTCAGAATCTTTCAGCGTTGCCCACACAAACATTGTTTATCATACAAAACAACTGGAAAAAAAACCTAAATATTGTCCTATTTTTCATTTACAGGCTTTTGTTTGTTTGTGATTGGATCTTCTTTTTCTTAGTCTCAGAAGTCCTCTCTCCCTCCATCACTGCAGCTGAGACACTGAACGAGACTGTCAGAGACTGTTGGGGCCAAATGTCCAACAAAGACCATCCAGCTAATGGTTTGTGATGATGAGGACTCGCACAAAGGAGTCACAAACAAACAGCCAAACATTGTTACATAAGGCCATTACTAGCCAATACCACTCACCCACCTTTCAAATGCGGCAGCACTGTTTTGCAAATGATTTCAAACAGAGGCTTAATTATTACAACAAAGCAAAGCACCCCCATCCTCCCACATTAAAGTTTTGGGTAACACTTTATAATAACTCCACACTATGAAGCATTAGTTAAGTATGAGTAAACACTTAATTAATCCTTTATAAAGCATTGTTCCTATTAACACTCATTAGTATGCAATTCATAACAACAGTTATAAATGTTTTATTCTTGATTAATAAGCTCGTCTATTATGTTTCATGATTGTGTTTTCATGCTTTATAAATGATGGATTCCTCATTTGTAAATTAAGCATTATAGATATTACAAACTAATTATTAAGGAGTTGTAGATGATTAATAACATAATTTATAAAGTGTTAGTAAATGATTAAGAACTTATTTAGAGGTACATTATTCATCCATTTATATATATATAATGATTTAGATATGCACTAATGGTTAGGGTTTATGTTAATATATGCTTTATAAATGCGTATTAACACTGCATTTCATGATTAATTTGGTAGTTACTAATCCTTCGTAAAGTGTTTTGTGTGACCTCATCTAAAGTGAGGATCTATGCCTTATAAAGCATTTATAAATGACATTGAAAGGCCATCAGTGCCTCAAACCCCATCATTTTTCGACAGAAAAGGCAAATAGACACAACACAAAGTGATCAAGAACATATGAATATGTTTTGCAAGATGCAAACAATATACTGATAAATACAAACCTCTCAGCCATTCATTCAAGTAAGAATGGCCCCAGAGAGGAGCCCCAGAGAGGAGCCACCATGAGGCGATCACGAGGGCCCTAGAGAGGAGCCACCGTGAGGAGACCACGAGGGCCCCAGAGAGGAGCCACCGTGAGGAGACCACGAGGGCCCCAGAGAGGAGCCACCGTGAGGAGACCACGAGGGCCCCAGAGAGGAGCCACACTGGACTTTGGTTGGAATGCACAAAATACAAACCAGTTTTATTTGTTTTTTACAAAAGTTTAGAAAAGGTTACAAAAATGAATAATAATAATGAAATAATTAATCATACAAAATCTCAAATGTACCAAGTTCTCAAAAAGCCTAAATAGCAAATAGCAAAATAAGGCTAATATGTGATTATGAGTTGTGAGAAACAAAAATAACACTCTCAGACATCTGCAAGTTATGAATATTTATTGATCAAATTGTTTTCCATTATGACATGACAGATTCACAAAAGCATTTCTTCCACCTGTAATGTGGCAGCAGTGTGTGACACACTTTAAGGTTACAGCTATCTCACCATAAGCCCACTTCAAAAGCCGATCGTTTCATAACATTGATATAAAAGCTCAAATAAAGTAACATTTCGCTGGTCTCTTATGAATATCTGCCACTTCATTTAGATGGAGTAATGATTCACATTGCTGACAAACTATACAAATGTAATGACAGAGTCTGACCTATGTGGTTACTGTAGAGTGGGTTAATATATAGTCATAGATTGATCCTTTCATTTCTTTCTTTCCAATTCACAGCTTTGTCTTCCATGAGTCTTAAAGGCAATGTTGAATGCACGGTGGTGATAGGTAGTTCAGTTGTCATAGTTTGTTTTTTATATAAAACATGGACTGCACTTTTTCTGTATGAGTTACCAGAATGAGGTGAGCCTTGACCACAGTAATGCAGACGTCTCAGTGAAGTGGGATGGAAGCCCAACAGAGACAGAAGCATGCATTGGTGTGGACATGACCTCAGGCTGCTCTGTCAGCCAACACTTTGTAAGACTGTCTCTCACAACATCCTGGTACATTCCAAAGCATTAGCATCATGAGATGATCACCAGTCCTAACCCTTCCTGTGTACAGGTGCCTGCCAGATGACGGTTGGTGGCCACAGCACACAGCTGTAGAGTCAACACTGTGAGACGTTACGCATCAAACTCAGCGTGATCACTTTGTCCCAAACTGACAAAATGAGCATCAATCAAAAGTTTAGCGTGAACAATCTGGCTGCAGCACAATCGTCATCACAATGTAACGCATAGCGGCAAATCTGCTTCAGAAAGTTGATGTAGGCAAACAAGGCAAAGCATACTGTGTATGAATTAAAAATAACTGAGGAAATATTCATTTGTATTATTGGTGAATATCCCTGCATGTAATCTAACCCTACAGGCTAGGCGGCCTGTTGCCTATAACTGTACTAAATAGCACGCATCATCTCATAATAGAAATCTTTCTCTCTTTCTTTTTACCTCGAGTGCATTAATGCTAACACAAAGTATTTTACTGTTGATTTAGATTCTTGTATTTATGAAAATTCCCTTTAATAAGACAAACATAACTTCTACTTTCAGAATCATTTATATCTCTTTTGGGTAGATTGTGTCTATCATAACGCAGACTGTCTTGGCATCTATCAGTAGACACTAGAAGTAAGAACGTAGCTCAGCTTATGAGTTATGAGTTGTACGGTGGGCAGAGAAAACGTGTTGCATCACAGAGATCAGGTGGCAGAATACCTGCGCTTCAGTTAGTCTGTGACATCACTGGTCCCTTGGTACCTGTGTTCAACCCAGCCGGCAAAACAAAAAGTTATCATTGTATGTTTTTGCAAACCACAGGATACATTGAGTCTGTATGTTTCTGAACCACCTCACATGTTAATGCACCATGTTAGAGCCGTGAAGATGAGACGACTTTTGTCTCGCTTGTAATTCATAAGTCCGATTCATTCACGTGTTTGCGTTAGCTGATGGATAGTTGTTAGCTAACGTGAGCTAAACTGCAATTGCTGGAATTAAACAGCTGAAGTGCAGTTATTCTTCTTCTGGTGTTTTCCACCTCCCTCTGGACAGGAGGACGGACGGAGCTGAGTTGCATGTTGGAGAGAAAGTGAAGACGGATGTAATCAGATGTGTATCCGTGGATAAGTTTGAATGAAAGTGCCCATATAAGTGTACATATCACCTGGATATTATCTGGGTATAAATGTGACCTATTTCTTAACAGTGTCGAAGCTTAAAAATGCCTCAAAGTTATTTAACTCAAGATACATCCAGTTAGTCTGTCACAGAACATGTAAGCAGAAAGGCTTGTATTCTACTTCTCCTGTTAATATCAATAGGGCTAAGAGAAGTTGAGTAATGCAAGCTAAGGAAAGACTGCATGTGGAGGACAATGGGAGTAATATGGATAAGAATAGGCAAAGGGGGCAAGGAAGCCACGAAGATGAAGCGGGGCTTATTTGAAGGAGGCGCGGACCTGGCGGCCTTTCAGAGCCTGACAGGGCCGGTAGTTGTCCACCATGCAACATGGAGCTTCTCCGTCTCCAGTGAAGAGGAGGCTGCGGAACTTGGCCATCTTATGAGGAAGGAGAGACAAAGAGAAAGAGGATTAAGGTAAAAGCTTTCCATGGACTAAGTCCCAGTAGCAGACATTGAAAAGGCTTCCATTAAGTGAAGCATCACGTGTGTTTCTAACACGTATAACTCCATCACCACTGAGAGCACAGGAGAACTACCAGTGGGAGCAGATGCTTGGGACGCATTCGTGCACGAGGAGCAGAAACGCTGCTTCGTGAGGACGCTGTTCTGTTCACGTGCATGAACGAAGTTTTGATGCGCACGAGTTTAGAGTCGAATGAAACTCCTACGAAAGGCTCTGTGCCGGTACATTCCTGCTGTTTGTCACGTTAAGTTAACGTTACTGTTTGTTAGTCATATCTTGTTGAGCTCTGAACAATCAGAATCAGAAGCGTATATTTGCTGTGGTATGTTGCACATACAAGGAAGTTGACATGGCGGGTGGTGCATAACATTAACAATCAACACAGTGCAAAAAGTAGAAACATATTGAAATTTACAGTAAAATGTAAAAGAAAGTGCACAAACAAACAACACTGGCATGAGCCATGTGTTGTGTTTACTGCCATTGAAGAGGAACACATGATCTCCCATCGTGTTGCTTCGCAGCCGGGCCGACAATCAGCCTCTGCTCTGCTTTTATACTTTTATATCTTACACTGCTTTTATTGCAGAATTTGTGATTAAGTGTAGAGCGCAAAGAAACAGATGTCCAACACCTGCTGTTCAATCAGAAAAACATATTTCTGTGGCTGCAGAATCATTTCTCTGATGTAAATGGACATGGAGCGTGTGTTGCTTAGGAAGGAGAATGATGACACGTTCCCATGAGCTCTCGTATCCTCAAGTGGCTCAATCATAACAAACAGGTTGGCAATACAGTGGCGTTCCCTCCACTGCTGCCCAGTCGCTACAGGACTGATGCAAACATGCCTGGATCATGTTAGAGGGCACATCTCTTGAAGAACACAGTATCTGGAGTGCACCAACACACAAACTGTGAAATAAGACGACCCAGTCAGCTTTTTGAGAACTACGTTTGCAAAGGTTCACCATATTTTTCTCGCAAGTTTATTGGAGCAGGCTGGGCTTTGTGTGAAGGGCTCTTAAAGACACAGGCGCTTCAGACAGAGGGTGAATACAGGTGTCTTCAGACAGACTGGCTGAAAAAAACAATTTGTTATTTGAACATTGAAGCGTGTAAACATGTTCTAGTAGAAACCCCAAATACAAATATGAAGCTGAAAATGAACATGATGTGTCCCCTTTAAATAAGACATGTGGAATTGAATGCAATAATCTGTCTTTGATCCGGTGTTGGTACAGCCTCACAATCTCCAGCCGTGGTTGTTATCTAGCATGTGCACATGGTGGTGCAGAAGACAGCCTGCTGACGCTGAAGATCGTCCCATATCGGACATAGCACCATTAATATGTGGAAGGAAATGATCCCACACTTGAAACAGCCCTCTGCAAATCAAGCCAAGTCAATAAGCTACTGGTAACAAGTGCACATCTTAAGGGGAATGGTGAGATGAAAACATCGTGTGTTTGTGTGAAGTGACTAGAGCAGCAGTGCGGCGTAAACAACAACTCCTCAGGGAGCATTTGGCCTTTAGCTGGTGAGGCCGGATGAACTGTCCCTCAGCAGGCTCACTGTCCTCCTCCTCCTCCTCCTCCTCCTCCTTCTTCTTCTGCTCCTTCTTCTTCTTCTTCTTCTTCTTCTTCTTCTTCTTCTTCTTCTTCTTCTTCTTCTTCTTCTTCTTCTTCTTCACATAAGCACATCTCATAGATGCACATATATCATTTATCTAGGGAGGTACAACCTTTAGCCAGAAAGGTCCTTGTGTGTTTGATGTCACATGAAGTTGTGGGGCGTTACTCATGTTCAAGAGGTAGAGTGCAAACTGCTGAGTGGAGATACAGGCAGTCAGAGTAATCAAAGTGTAACACAAGGCCCCTGAGGGGACAGACCCACCCTGCTCTAAAGCATGATATGACTTCCAACAGTCTTGATCTTTACAATGTTTGGACCAACATTCTGCCTCCTTGAACCATGTACCACGTAGCAAATCAACGTCTTGAGTGCGTATGAGGCTATTTGAAAGTATGTCAATTGAGGAAATAGCTTCTTCTCTTTATTCTGCAGTGGTTGACTGGCTCTTTCTTTTAATCGCTCACACTTCCTGAGGCTTGACACTTCATGCCCTGTATTGTCTCACTTTAAGTTAAACTCTTTTAGCTTCGCACTGAGCATCCAGCAGCAGTCTCCCCAGACGACATGATGAAAAAGCCAACCCCCATCCCAGCAGGTAGCCAAGAGATTGTCTGTGTTTAGCATTTCCACAAATACACACAGGATATTGTGTGTACGTTCACGCACATAGACACATGTACTTTATACTTCCACTAAAGCACCCGGAGCCATATGACCTTCCTATATTTAAATCACATCTAAGGTGTATCTTCATCTTAATCCTAAATTAACTTCATTGAACTATTTATGTTCACATTAACCTGCACATTTGTTTGATGATTGAGGCTTTTCTTTCTTAATTTCTTTCCTTATTATTGTATTTATTTATGTCATTTATGTACTGATTCATCCTATAGAAGCCAGCTTTAGTCCTCCATACAGATTTGCAGATGCGTCGCATTCAATTCTCAGAACGTATTCAACCAAACCTCAGAAGGAATGAAGGATGGCCATCGTGCACAATTACTGTAGTTGAATGCAAGTATATCAATGCTCAAAATGTGTAACTTGACAGGTGATATAACTCATTTAGATGTTGTGAAGGTAAAGCGAGAGAGTATATGAAGCAAAGTTCAGTACTTGTGCAGGGCTGACACTGATTGGCTCCTTGAGGACGATCCAGGTGACACTTTCCAACAGAGGAGGCGTGGTCAGAGAGCCATCATAGGTCCAATAATCCAGAGAACCAGGAAGAAGAGTCTTTGAGTCAAAGTTAGAAAAGGTGGTCTGCTTTCCCTGTAGGTGTCAAGAAGCAAAGGATGGGAAAGAAGGAGCGAGAGAGGGAAGCCATGTTACACCTCGTTCATCTTGACTTGTTGTTATTCTCCCTAGCATATCATTTGCTGTACATTGACAGTATTGGCACATTTGTCCTTACCTTGGTCTGAACAGCATCCAAGGCATCCAGAACTTTCTGAAGCCTGGGGTTGGCAGCACCAATCTGGAGCACAACACAGACACACATAATTATATACACAATTATAATACTCAAATACAGCGTTCATTATTCTGCTTATCTCTTTACCGTGTCCTTAACAGGGAATGAATACTTAAAGTATGTTTCCACCCCTAGTCTGGAGTGCAGTCACAGACTGATGGTTTCTCAGTGATGAATCACTGGCGACTCACCTTGAGAAAGACCCCGACCACTGCAAGTCCATCGGGCTGGCTGGCTGCCCCTCCAAAGCTGGGGTACTTAGTGTTCCAGTGCACCAGGTGAAGCTAACAAGAAAAGAGAAGTTAGACTTTTAAGCAGTCAGCAACCTTCGGTTCTGAAAAGTGAAGCCGATGCGGAAGTGTCTTAGATTTGCATTCTCTCTAGTGTCCACCAGGGGGCGACTCCTCTGGTTGTATAGAAGTCTATGAGAAAATGACTCTACTTCTCTCTTGATTTATTACCTCAGTAAACATTGTAAACATGAGTTTATGTCTCAATCTCTAGTTTCAAGTCTTCTTCAATACAGCATGATGTTCATTTAGTACATTATGGTCCGTTTAGAGTCACACAGACCATAAAGCAGGGGCTGCTTTAGGGCGGGGCTACACGGTGATTGACAGGTCTCTACCAGAGACATATACTGTGTCCCTACGGCACTCCTCCGCATTCCAAATATGGTCACTTGTGTTCACTGGTTGCAAAAAGCCAAGATGGCGACGGCCAAAATGTCGAACTCCATGCTTAAAAAAACCGCAGTCCACAAACTATGAGTAATGACGACTATGTCCACTTCCTATCGACAGTCTATGCTTTTAAGGCACAGGCCACAGTGTGTTCTCTCAACCCGTTCTAACTCCCAACTCGTCACATACGGACTCTTGGTCAGGACCACTTAGGTTTAGGCAACAAAAGGATCATTATTTGGGTTATGGCCAGCAAGTTTGTAACTTCAGTAACGTGGCCTATGTTACGTAAGTTAAGTGCTTTTCGCAATGTACTAACACAAGTCATGTGTTTGTACATTTGTTACGTAACTTCAGTTATGTGGCCTGTTACGTAAGTGCTTTTCTGTGAAATACTTACGTTACTTAAAATAAGTCAACGTTGACTTCTGGTTTCAAATGGGACACGGAAAATGGTCTCCTTGGTGAAAGTCTGGGTTTAAGTACATTTGTTACATAACTTCAATTATGTGTCTTACGTTACATATGTGATTTAGGTTCAGTGACATTTTCTGAAAGGTGCAAAAACGTGGGAGAGAATAGAGT
The DNA here is from genome assembly GCF_949748355.1 of Melanostigma gelatinosum. Lineage (NCBI taxonomy): Eukaryota > Metazoa > Chordata > Actinopteri > Perciformes > Zoarcidae > Melanostigma > Melanostigma gelatinosum. Next base: position 24,661,380 of record NC_136648.1, on the reverse strand, counting down.
GGGAGGAGCATCTGTAATAATTTAGGACTTTATCTGACCAATTTCCTTGCTCCTAAATGCCCCATAATGGCAGAGCCACGGTCAGGATTGTAGACATGCTGAGGTCATGAGTTTTAGTTTTTATGTATTGATCTGTAAATTCTGTCCCTACTTAAAAAATAAATGCAATGCTGTTAAAACCCTTTTCACACTACAGAGTTATGTATTAATTTACTTGTTTATCGACCTACAAATAGTTAAATTTGAATATCTTGGGACCAATGTTCCCTCTAAGCTGCGCGCTTGAGCAATCGCGCACTGCTCGCACATTCTCAGCGCACAAGAAAATCTATGCAGCGCATAAAATAAAATTCAACATAAACGTATTAATTAATATCTAATATTAGTCCTAATCTTATCTAATCAATTAAACCAATAATAATAATAATAATAATAATAATAATAATTTTGTTTTCTGTACTATTTTGCAACGTAACTCAGTGAGTGACAGGTGTCCAGCCAATGATACGATTCGGTTCACTTACGCTACGCAGCCAATCATAGCATTGACACTATTGCCCTGCCCATTCGCGCCGTGCAGGTTAGCTAGCTAACAACAGTGCGGCGGAGTTACGAGACGCAAACGCTAACCCCTTATCATGGCGAAACGAACGGGCAGCGACATAAAGTCAAAGCAAGAAGCAGACGAAGCCATCAACCTGGACAAAGTGTACAACCATTGGAGAAGTGAGAAGGACAGACGTGAAAAATAAGGTAAAATTTAAGTCAGATTTGTGCATATTCTAGTGACATTTATTAAGATTTTTTACTTATGGATATTAATCATTAAATTATGTTACTACTAGATAATTTATGGGTAGTAGAAATGATAATAAAAAACTGAGTAATTACATATTTTACAGACAGAGTTACAGGAATTTACACTGTATCACAAGCTACAGCACACGTCATTGTGCAAAATGTGAATGTTTTAATGTGAACAAAATGTTATGTCTGAAAGGTGTATATGTATCATTTCTTCCAGAACAGGACCCTCACACAGGCCACAACAGGACCTCACACAGGCCAAAGCAAGACTCTTCCCATGGCCAAGCAGGACTCTCACATAAAACATACTACACATCTCATGAACAACAAGATTTTTGTCTTTTTCCTTTAAAGTTTGTCAAATCACTTATATTAAAAGTAAACTAGTGAAAATTGCTGCTGTAATTTGATTCTTTTAATAAGCCATGTAACTTGCTATGATCCAAGGTTTTGAACAGGTGTGATACTGGTGTGTGGCCACAGCGTGCACATCTGATGTTGCTCACAGTGGTCCTCAGTGTGCTCAGGGAGCTTGTGTGTATGCCCAGACACATGAAAAATTAGAGGGAACATTGCTTGGGACTAAAGATACTGGGAATCAACCAATTAATTACCGACTAATTGTTGTATGTAAACCCAAGAAGTTCCTCAAATACAGAATGAATGACTTCAGTGTCTGTCTGCCTCCAAATCCCCTGTGATTTTGAAAAATGCTATAGATGAATTTTTTTTTAAACATAATTATCAACAGAAGTATTACTTTCATATATATTTTACCTAAGCCTCATTAAAAGGATAGGATAGTACCACCACTAACACCACAGGATGTAGCCATTCAACTCACAACATGAATTGATGGCCTGTTACTGTATGTGGTAGTTGTTAACAGAAGATCCAGTAGCCTCAGTACCTCACTTGGGAACTTGATGCCGTTGACAGTGTGTTCGGAGCCTCTGTCATCACCGGCTCCCCAGTGGAAATGAAACTGCTTCAAACGGTACGTTCCAGAAATAGGACCTCCGGTCAGGGCTGGTGGGAGCAAAACAACCGAATCATTAGAGACGCACTCAGGGAAGGACAGATTTAACACCAGCAGTGAAGTAAGTCTATGCTCCTCAGTAACCTGCACATTAGCATACAGTCAGTGTATATGTATATGATGCTATTAGTTCTACTTTACATTTGAATGCTTCTGTTCTTTCGATTTTATTTCAACTGTATAGCATTTGTTCATCAAAGTAATCATTAACCATTAAACGCAGCGAACCATGATCTGTGAAACATCACTTTCAAGACATCCTCTATCAGTGAAAAGTGATGCCCATCACTGTGATGTCCAACTGAGGGGGTACTCCACTGGCATGTACATGTAAAGGTCAGTTAAGGTAATGGTTAGTACTACTCAGCCTGTGAAAACATGTCAAATATCTTTAGTGGCACTGTAGGAGCTTCCAAAATAACACTTATGCAACAAGTCATCCAACCCAGAGCACCTCATTGATTGTGTCTTCCTACCATCTATTAAGAGAACATAACTAGTTGGTTAGTTTAGGAAGTGGCTCAGGGAGTAGGTAGAGCAGGTAGTCCTTTCAGACACTGTACCCCAAGCTGCTCCCTGTGTGCTTTACAGCAGCCCACTGCATGGTTTAAACGCAGTCAAATTTCATGTATGAATGGGCAACTTTTTATGCAAACATTGAAACAAAAGAAAGAACAGAAAATAACAGAAATTCATATTGACATACACTGTTGGATGGATGTTGGATAAACAGCGTCAGTGCAACAGGGTGAAGTGGTGCCAATGTCCTGTTGGCCTCCAGATACGCTCTTATCTGCCACAGTACATCCAGCAGGGTGGAGGCACAAACCAGACAGACAGATAAAGTGTACTGCTGTAATGCTGTAATACTGTAATACTGTAACACTAACACTGTAATACTGTAATACTGTAACACTGTAACAATGTAACACTAACACTGTAATACTGTAATACTGTAACACTGTAACAATGTAACACTAACACTGTACTACTGTAATACTGTAATACTGTAACACTGTAACAATGTAACACTAACACTGTAATACTGTAATACTGTAATACTTTTAACACTGTAATACTGTAATAATGTAACACTGTAACACTAACACTGTAATACTGTAATACTGTAACACTGAAACACTAACACTAATACTGTAATATTGTAAGACTGTAATACTGTAATACTGTAACACTGAAACACTAACACTGTAATACTGTAATATTGTAACACTGTAATACTGTAATAGTGTAATACTGTAACACTGTAATAGTGTAATACTGTAACACTGTAATACTGTAACACTGTAACACTAACACTGTAATACTGTAACAATGTAACACTAACACTGTAATACTGTAACACTGTAACACTGTAACACTGTAATACTGTAACACTGTAACACTGTAATACTGTAACACTGTAATACTGTAGCACTAACACTGTAATACTGTAATACTGTAACACTGTAACACTAACACTGTAACACTGTAATACTGTAACACTGTAATAGTGTAATACTGTAACACTAACACTGTAATACTGTAATAATGTAATAGTTTAATAATGTAATACTGTAACACTGTAACACTAATACTGTAATAATGTAACACTGTAATACTGTAATACTGTAACACTGAAACACTAACACTGTAATACTGTAACACTGTAATAGTGTAATACTGTAATACTGTAACACTGAAACACTAACACTGTAATACTGTAATACTGTAATACTGTAACACTAACACTGTAATACTGTCACACTGGAATACTGTAATACTGTAATACTGCAACACTGTAATAGTGTAACACTGTAATACTGTAACACTGAAACACTAACACTGTAATACTGTAACACTGTAACACTGTAATAGTGTAATACTGTAATACTGTAACACTGAAACACTAACACTGTAATACTGTAATACTGTAATACTGTAACACTAACACTGTAATACTGTCACACTGGAATACTGTAATACTGTAATACTGCAACACTGTAATAGTGTAACACTGTAATACTGTAATACTGTAACACTAACAGTGTAATACTGTAACACTAACACTGTAATACTGTAATACTGTAACACTAACACTGTAATACTGTAACACTAACACTGTAATACTGTAATACTGTAACACTGAAACACTGTAATACTGTAATACTGTAACACTCTAATACTGTAATAGTGTAATACTGTAACACTGTAATATTGTAATACTGTAATACTGTAACACTGTAATACTGTAATACTGTAATACTGTAACACTGTAACAGTGTAATAGTGTAATACTGTAATACTGTAATACTGTAACACTGAAACACTAACACTGTAATACTGTAACACTGTAACACTGTAATAGTGTAATACTGTAATACTGTAACACTGAAACACTAACACTGTAATACTGTAATACTGTAACACTAACACTGTAATACTGTAATACTGTAATAGTGTAATACTGTAACACTGTAATAGTGTAATACTGTAACACTGTAATAGTGTAATACTGTAATACTGTAACACTAACACTGTAATACTGTAATACTGTAACACTGTAATATTGTAATACTGTAATACTGTAACACTGTAATACTGTAATACTGTAATAGTGTAATACTGTAATACTGTAACACTGTAATAGTGTAATACTGTAACACTGTAATACTGTAATACTGTAACACTGAAACACTAACACTGTAATACTGTAACACTGTAATACTGTAACACTGAAACACTAACACTGTAATACTGTACTACTGTAATACTGTAACACTAACACTGTAATACTGTAACACTGTAATACTGTAATAGTGTAATATTGTAACACTGTAATAGTGTAACACTGTAATACTGTAATAATGTAACACTAACACTGTAATACTGTAATACTGTAACACTGAAACACTGTAATACTGTAATACTGTAACACTGTAATACTGTAATAGTGTAATACTGTAACACTGTAATACTGTAATAGTGTAATACTGTAACACTGTAATATTGTAATACTGTAATACTGTAATACTGTAATAGTGTAACACTGTAATACTGTAATACTGTAAGACTGAAACACAGTAATACTGTAACACTGTAATACTGTAACACTGTAATACTGTAATAGTGTAATACTGTAACACTGTAATATTGTAATACTGTAATACTATAATACTGTAATACTGTAACACTGTAATACTGTAACACTGTAATACTGTAATACTGTAAGACTGAAACACTGTAATACTGTAACACTGTAATACTGTAATACTGTAACACTGTAATAGTGTAATACTGTAATACTGTAATACTGTAACACTAACACTGTAATACTGTAATACTGTAACACTAACACTGTAATACTGTAATACTCATGGGCCGAAGAGTACATTTCATTTCCTTTTAGTGTGGTTTTACTCATCCATCCAAAGATGCAGCATTAACTAAATATCTTGTAAACAGGCTTGGGAATAGTGTTTGATTTCACTTCAAAACACATTTATTTTTAGTTTAGAGGGTATGATTGTTTGTTCATATTCATTCTTATTATTAACTAAGATCTTCCTCATTTCAGTGTTGTGGTTCATTTTGTTGAACAAAAAAAAGTGTTCAATGAAATGCGGTAATCGTATGTAAATGAGGTAAATATATGAAGTGTATATATATATAGTCTTCTCTCTGCGTGTCTATGTAACACCAGGAGCTGAGCTGTGCTTACTGGAGCTGTCTGTGTCGTCCACATAGTCCACCTGGAAGGAGTGTCCATTGTTGAGAATGCCGTTGGCGTTGGAGGGGTCATACTTGATTTTCAGTGGCTTCAGAGTGGAGTCATATTTGGCCTCCTTAGGGACAATGTTGATGGGAGACTGTCTGGGCCCATTAGCTAAAGGAAAATCTTCTCCCCATTGGTCAGGTCCTGCAAATGCATATTCCAATATTAGATATGAAATAAGTATATGTTAGTAGCAAGTGATTTGTCCTGTTCTTTTATGTTTCGTGTGTGGAGCAATTTTACGCCAACCTCTTCAAAGTTTCCCTGTAGATTTATGCTTATGTCTTTATCAGGTAGCAGTGCAGAAACAAGTATTCAGCTCATTCACATGTTGTCACAGTTGAAAACTAGCAAAGGTTCTACATTCAAAAACATCTTCCCAAGTTTACTCAGCAGTAGTGTGATATTCAGATCCTTTACTCAAAGGTAGCAATACTGTGCATCTAAAGGTAAGTATACAAAATCAGAAGAATGTACTTTAAGTATCAAAAGTAAAAGTATTCAAAATGCAGAATGGGCTATTTCAGCATGATTTTGTAGTATTGTTCCAGTCAAATTCAAGCAAACTACTTGAGTAAATCATGAATGTACCTTACAGTGAATGTAACCACTGACAGCTGGTAATAATTATATTCTTCCTTCTGTTGCTTTATTAAAAGCCGTGTTCACACCCTGCACACGATAGCTCAAAAACATATTTTCATTTAGCATTAAATTAATCAAAAAGTACATTTTGTTGTCTGTGTTGCAGCCAGTCCAGTGTTGATTCTATGGGGTAGTTCAAACTGCAGCACTTTTGAAAAGTTGAGTTTCATATACGGTTTGCAGCCAGCTGGTAGATGTTTAAGAACAACGTTTGGCTGTTTAACCAGTGCAGTTATTTTAAAATCCAAGTGTTCATTCACTACAAACCCATTTCCCCTGAAGGTGTGCGTAAGTATATGCTGTCATGTCAATTATTTAAGTTGTCACATTGTTTTTGAGGAAAGGCAACTTACTGACTGCAGCATACTCGTGTAACACGGAGGTGAGAGTTTTGAACCTGTTCGGTATATAACCTGCCCACCCGGTACACGCTGAGAGATGCTCACCGTTAACTGGTCCGTATCCCCATCCGTGAGACATGGCTGCTCCCGCTGCGTGCTGTGCTGATAACACAACACGATGATTAATGCAGGGTCAGGTCGGAACGAGGCTGATGATGGGTGATGATGATGATCTGGTGACAGACAGCCAGCTGAAAGGCTGCTGCTGCTGCTGGGCTTTATATATATGCAGGCTCACACCGGGTGGGTTTGGCTTGTCGTTCCTTCAGCGGGCCGGTCAATCAGAAGCCATCCAGAGATGCGACGGAGGCGTCCTCCTCTCCTCTCCTCTCCTCTCCTCTCCTCTCCTCTCCTCTCCTCTCCTCTCCTCTCCTCTCCTCTCCTCTCCTCTCCTCTCCTCTCCTCTCCTCCGCTTCCCTGCCGTCCACTCCCTTTGTTTCGGAGTATTTTTTTCTATTGTCTCATCCCCGAGTCTCTCCGCTCTCAGGCAGTGATGGACGCACATGCAGGTTCCGTGTTTGGAGCAGCGCCGTGTGAGGACGGTACGGTCCAGCGGATTTTAGCGCAATATCCTGAGGTCTACATTTTTCCTTTCAACTCTTGCCAGCCTTCTTTGCCCTCGGTTATCCTGCTGGGCTGCTTCATGAAGGCTGCATGCAGGGCGGCATGTGCGTGCCTGTGGATCTCTGCACGGCCGGATGGAGAACACCACCAGAAGTGTTTCATTGATTAGTATTCATTCAAGCTGTAAAAAAAAAAAGAGTTACAAACTCATACATGCTGGCCCTATGTTAATTGATGGTTTAGCATTAAAAACAAAACTGACATATATCATAACTCAAGCCAGCACAGATTATACACACTGGAGGAATCGGTGCTCTGGTGTCTGGTGTGGATAAACATCCATAAATAAATACGTTGGAATATTATAAAAGGTGCTCTTTATAAAATAAGCTGTTGCACAAAACAATAAAAGTGAGCCAATGTGATGCAGGTGTTGATGTTTCAGGATGTGTGAGGGCAGTGGAGGGCAGTGGAGACGGCACCGCTCCTATCGTTGAGATAGTAAAGGTGCTGATTATGACTTGTTGTAATAGTGAGGTACAAATGATCGGACATTTTGAAGACAAGGATCAGCTCCATGGTCTCTTTGCACCACAACACATCCAGGTTTGTTCAGAGTCACTCTGGGTTGATCGTTCCTTTCTTTGGCCCCATCTGGTGGTGGCTCTAAGAGTGTCACTGTATCTGCACACATTAAGCACATGTTTCACATGTGGGGTTTTATTAATGTCGTTACATGTGAAATAATCATGTGTGCTTGTAGTCTACATTTGAGATGTCCTGTTGTATGTATGTACTATACAGCAGGGGTGGAGGCACAAACCTGACAGACAGATAAAGTTCACTGCTGTAATAATACTATACTACTTTAATACTGTAATACTGTAATACTGTAATACTGTAATATTGTAATACTGTAATATTGTCATACTGTAATATTGTAATACTGCGCTGTTCTCAGCTGTTACAGGTGCAGAATGGATTCAAAGTCTGGAGCAGCGGCGTGTGAAGATGGTATGGTCCAGACAGTTTTAGCACAATCCTGAAGTCGACATTTTCCTTTTTTCGCCCTCTTGCCTTCACTGACTTCCGGTTATCCAGTTCCCTGGTGTACACCTGTGTACACCTTTATGAAGGCTTCATGTGGCAGGGCATGTGCTGAGCTGTGTCTCTGAAGGGCCCGACGGAGACATTCTCTCTTGAATTGTAATGCAGTAACAATACAATATTATACTGAAATACAATAGTATTTCAGTAATATTATACTGAAATAGGGCGTTCTACACCTCTCCTATTGTTGCGATATGTATTAAAGGCGCTGATTATGACTTGTTATAATCGTGATTTGCAAATTAGCTGCTAATCAGCTACATTTTAAAGACAAGGAACCATCAGCTTCTCTTTGCACCATAACACATCCCGGTTCAGAGTCGCTCTGGGTTGATCGTTCCTTTCTTTGGCCCATCTCATGGTGGCTTTAAGAGTCATTGTGCCCGGGGGCGATGCACAGAGTATCTGGCCATCTGCACACATTAAGTACATGTTCTTCACATGTGGAGGAAAAACAATTGATGAAAAACATGCAGAAAGAACACATGTTCACATTTAAGACAACCAAGATGAAAACACGTGCACTAAAACAATAGCTGACTCTTCACATTATGGATGGCCACATGTGGTTTTCAAATGTTACTGTACCGTGAAGGATTGCGTTGTGTTTATTGTATATTTTGTCATATTGTCTATTCATGTCTTATATGTAAAGTATGTCGTTGTACTACACTTGTATTGTCATGTCTTTAAACATGCAAAGTATCATCATCCAGTCTGGTACTAACTGGTATTATTGGTGTACATACATGTACACCAATAATACTAGCAGTATTAAGAAAGACATAATATTTGTCACTTGGTGTTCATCTTAATCTTTCTAATAACTCATTTAAAGCGTCACAGTCAGTCAATGCGTTTGCTGCCATCTTGTGGTCCAATCCAGTACAACTGTGACACTTCTCATCTCTGATGACCTAACATAGATTACAGGTATGAGTAGGAGTCCAGCTGTTCTTCACTCACAGATGTACAATATTCAGTTTATTGACAGACACTGATTGACTTCAACCACCAGAACATCTGGCTCTGAAGGCTTCTTGTCTTTGGCCTCGTCTTCACACGGCGAGTAGAGAATTATTTCCCTTCATCAGGACGCAGAGCTTTGATTCACCGCGCCATCTACAGGACAGAACAATACCAGCATGTTTCCACATAGCACCAGCGTCTTTTTTCAATCAATCAATTCATAATAGTCATTCGGAGGAGTATTGCTGAATGGGATGATCTGGACCACATGCTGGAGGAATTGGGGGGGGGGGGGGGGGTCTTGTTTTCCACTTTGTTATTTAATCTGGTGTGTGATGGACCTGCTGACACACAACTAATATGCAAGTCGATATAGTTTACACTTCACAATTGTATTTATTGGTTTCTTTGATAAGGGACAGTGCACATTAATAAAAACATGTCTGTAGATGCGCCAGAGTTAAAGCCGAGAGGCGATTCTTCATCTGTAGTCCAAGAGGCAGATGTTACAATTCATTCTGCTTTTAGCGAACATCTGATTTAAATAGTTTTCTCTTTTTTGTATGAATGTTGTTTTCTACCGGTTTTCACAGCAAAAAAAAAAAATCAAATTACCGGTATTTTAAAAAACACATTTCAACCTGTTCTTCAGTCATGAACACAGGAGAAAATAAATGATCTCAGACTGAGATAAGCTTTAGTTTCATACATCATACATTATAGTTGAATCGGTATTCATTTATTCATGATTCCAGCAGTTTGTATTGTCTTTATTTGCTCTGTTGCTCTGGTCTTGGTATATTTGTATCTGCTACTTGTGGCACAATGACTGAAAGCACAAACTCATGTAGCCTGTCCATTTGTTGGTACACTGTAATGAATTGCTGTCAATTTATAGTGGATTTACAACAGCAAACATACAGTTAAATATTAAATCTTCACATTTAATGCCGTCAGTTGACCAGAGCAGCAGATAACTGTAATGAATCAGTTCAGTGAGTCACTATATCATGTTGACTATAGGCTAATGTTTCTGCTACGATGACAGCACACGTTTATCACTGCTCATAGCCCACTAATCACTTGTAAGTGACAAGACGCAATCTTCTGTTGGTGAACATGACTTTGGCCAGCAGAGGCTCCTGAGCAGAGTGGAGATCAACCAAGGAGCCAAGGCAAAGCTATGCCTATCACCAGAAACGGACAGAGGCCAGTATGTTTTGTCTTCATGATGATTGAACTGTAAACATCTCAGATAATGTTTCACTTGGTCTGTTTCATTACATTAAGTTGCTCAAATTGGAGAAGCAAGCTCTGTGACGTTAGCTAGCTCGAGCTCATGTACCTGTAGCAACATTAGCTAGCTAACAGCATAGCCAGCAAAGCTAACGTTAATGAAGTTTATTTCTCTCTCTCTCTCTGGCCCTCTGTCTCTCTCTGTCTCTCTCTCTCTCTCTCTCTCTCTTTCTTGCTCTCTCTCTGAGTGGAAGGGGCGCGGAGCTGGAGGAGCGTGGTGTTGAGAGCGATAATAGCGAGTTTTCGATAATTTTCTTCACTGGGTAATGGTGTTTATGGTAGTGTAGTGTGGTGTGTAGGGTTCACGGTGTTTTTTGTACGTTTGGCTGGGTGTATAGTCCTTGTTTGTGCTTGTGTGCAGTCGATAGGCGCGCTGGTCGGCGGCGTGCTAAGCGCTAGCATGGACCTGCACAGGCTGACCAGGAAACACGGCATGAAGATCGCGCCGTGTTTCGCTTGTTCGGTGGAGGACTGCAGCTTGGCAGTGGGGAAGGTGGTGGGCCACAGCAGCGTGAAGTCCGCTGCAAGGATGAATAATGCTGTGGTCATCTTTTTAGAGAGCATACATAAGGCCAACACGTTGGTGGAGAGTGGGATCGTGGTGTTTGACACTCTCGTTCCCGTTCTTCCTCTCTGCACACCGGCAGCAAAGGTAACTGTGTCGAACGTCCCACCATTCATTAAGGATGAGGCAATAACCAGAGACCTGTCTCGGCATGGGAAAATAGTGTCTCAGGTTAAAAAACTGTCCTCTGGGTGCAAGTCTCCACTCTTAAAACACGTGGTGTCTCATAGGAGACAGTTATTCATGGTCCTAAACAACAGGAATGAAGAGCTAAACGTAGTGTTCAAACTGAGAGTGGAAGAGTTTGACTATGTGATGTTTGTAACATCAGATAATATGAAGTGCTTTAGTTGTGGTAGGGAGGGACACCAGAGCAAAGCATGTCCTCAGAGGACCTCTGCTTAACAGGACGGGGCCAAGAAAAACCCAAGCCAGAAAGACACTGAGGAGGACAGAGGGGACAAGCAGGGCGGCCAGGAACAACAGGAGAAGGCAGGGGGAGTGCAGCAGTAGAGTGAAGAGTGGACAGGGGATGTCCAGCAGGTGAGTGAGGAGGGGACAGGGGACATCCAGCAGGTGGAAGAAGAGGGGACAGAGGTGGTCCAGCAGGTGGAGAAAGAGGGGACAGAGGTGGTCCAGCAGGTGGGAAAAGAGGGGACAAGAGTTGTCCAGCAGGTGGCAGAGGAGGGGGCAGGGGTGGCCCAGGTGAGTGCGCAAAGTCAGGAGGACAGCCAGGTGAGAGAAGGAGGACAGGAGGGGGGATATACAACAGGGCGGTAAGGTATGTACTGGAGGACAGGGGGAGACTGGTAGGAGACAGAAAATAGTAAAAGATAAAGAAAAGCGTGAGAGTGAATAGGTGGTGAAGGATGTCGGGTTGACCTGCAGTGAGGTGGACATGGAGGGAGATGAGGCGGTGGTTAGAGTCCCTCGTCTGAAAAGGAAAACAAGGAGCAAGGAATTTTTTTGAAGGTTTTTTTGGAGCAGTTTTAAAGGGACAAAACATGAATTGAACTCTTTAAAACAGTGGTGGGCTCGTGGGAAGGTGGAGATAAAGCAGCTCTGTCAGCAGTACACTTTCAATGTCACACGGGACATCAGGTCTATGAAAGATCTGGAGTTTGAAATCTTGGAGCTGCAGAATTTATCAGAATCCACTGGAGATCGAGATCATATTAAAGATCTCAAGTCTAAAAAGTCTGCTCTTACAGACCTGCTGGGCACTAAGGCCCAGGGAGCGCTGGTCAGGTCCCGCTTCATGAACGCAGCACTAATGCACGCACCATCCAAGTTCTTCTTTGGACTAGAGAAGAAGAATGGGCAGAGCAGGGTCATACATACTCTACGCTCTGAGTCAGGGCAAGAACTCAGAGACCCGAATGAGATCCGGAGGAGAGCGATGAGTTTTTACTCTGAACTCTACTGTAGTGAATACACCAGTGACATTGAACAGTTTGAGTCTTTCTGTGGAGAACTTCCAAAGGTCCCAGAAGGTGTGAATGCCGGGTTGGAGGGTCCTCTGGTGACATATAGACATACAGATAGAGTTCTATAAAGAGTTCTGGAGCGTGATGGGTGAGGATCTGTTAACCGTGTTCAACGAGAGTTTTAAAGACATGATGCTGCCGCGCAGCTGCAGGAGAGCAGTAATAACTTTACTGCCAAAAAAGGAGACCTGCAGGAAATCAAGAACTGGCGTCCTGTGTCCCTTCTCTGCTCCGACTATAAGATCCTGTCCAAAGCGCTGGCCAACCGGCTGAGAGAGGTGATGGACCAGGTGATCCACCGAGACCAGACCTACTGCGTGACTGGTAGGAGCATTCTGGACAATGTGTCCTTAATTCGTGATATTTTGGACATCTCTGGTTCTTTGGGCATTAAAACTGGTCTCATTTCACTAGACCAGGAAAAGGCTTTTGACCGTGTTGAGCACCTTCACCTCTGGAAGACTCTAGAGGGTTTTGGCCTCAGCCCAGGTCTCATAGCTATGATCAAGGTTTTGTACCAGGACATTGAGAGTGTGCTGAAAATGAATGGAGGTCTAAGCGCCCCCTTTAGAGTGTTTAGAGGGGTGAGACAGGGCTGCTCTCTCTCAGGGATGCTGTTTGCGCTGGCTATAGAACCCATGTTGTGCAAAATCAGAGCGAACATTGAAGGTCAGGTGTTAAAGGGTTTTAACAAAAGTTTTATTTTATCAGCTTATGCTGACGACGTTGTGGTCTTTGTTAAAAGTCAGGAGGAGGTCAGTACATTGACAAATATTGTGAAGGACTTCGGCACCCTGTCAGCTGCAAAGGTGAACTGGGCAAAGAGCGAAGCACTGGCAGTGGGGAACTGGAGGAAGGGTCTGCCCAACCTACCAGGGGGGTTGACCTGGAAAAATGATGGTTTTAAATATCTTGGTGTGTATGTGGGGAATGAATGTTTTGAAAAAAAGAACTGGGAAGGAGTTGTGGAGAAAATGCAGGGAAGACTGGCTAAATGGAAATGGCTGAAGCCACAGATGTCGTACAGAGGCAGGACTCTGGTCATCAATAATCTGGTGGCTACGGCTCTGTGGCACAAGCTGGCCTGCATGCACCCCCCTAAAGGCCTCACACAGAGGCTACAGGCCATCCTCACAGACTTCTTCTGGGACAGGCTGCACTGGGTCCCTCACACCGGACTCTTCCTACCTAAGGAGGAGGGGGGTCAGGGGCTGGTGCACATTGACAGCAGAGTGACCACATTCAGGTTCCAGTTCTTACAAAAGTACCTGACAGGTCCAACGGATGTAGTGTGGAGAGAGGTGGCAGACTGTGTTTTAAGGAAGGCAGCTGGTCTGGGGCTGGACACTGCACTTTTTTAATGGATTTTAACCTTTTTAAATTGTGTGGATTATCTCCCTTTTACCAGTCAGACTTTTTAAGGCTTGGAACTGTTTTGAATGTAAGAGACCAGGACCTACATGCTCCCTACACTGGCTGCTTCAGGAACCGCTGGTGTACGGAGCCAGGTTGGACGTCCAAGACGGCACAATACCAGGTCTGACCAGCATGCTGTGCTCCTCTGGAACCACCACCCTGAGGAGACTAGTGGATGTAGCTGGGCCCAGACTGACCGACGCATCTGCAGTGGCTGCTCTGCTTGGGCTGAGATCCATCCGGCAGAGCACGAGGATCCTGAGCAGGTGGGCGGGGAGACTGACGGAGGACGAGGTCGAGATGCTGCAGGAGTACGAAAGAGGAGAGGAAGCTCCTGACTCCACAGATCCATTTCCGGATCTAGAACTTATTCCACGGCTGGAGGGGGTCTCAGGACCCTTATTCAGAGTGTAAACTCTTGGACCTCCACACAGTGAAAGGCAAAACTATCTACGCAAGTGTGTGAAGGTGCTCAACAGAAACAAACTGAACCGGAGAGCCGACACTGTGTGGAGACAGAAACTGAACTTGGGCATTGGTGTGAAACCAGGTTGGAGGGTTTTATATAAACCTCCTGTTAAAAAGAGAACTGGAGACTTACAGTGGAGGATTTTGCACGGTGCTGTTGCGGTTAACGCTTTTATTTCTGTTATTAATCCCACTGTTTGTAGCCAATGTCCGTTCTGTGAGGAGGTAGAGACCGTGTTCCACTGTTTTTATTATTGTGACAGGCTCTGCAACCTTTTTAACACACTGCAGGATGTTTTTAAAGGGTTTGGTGAGACCTTGTCCAGGACCACCTTCATTCTAAGGTGAATGAAAACAAAGTGAGCACCTCCAAATGGAAGCTGTTGAACCACTTGGTTGGAGAGGCCAAACTGTCAATTTACAAAAGTAGGAAGAACCGAGTAGAGGACAGAGCAGGACAGGAGACTCTCCCTATGTTCATCGCTCTGGTCAGAGCAAGAATTTGCTACAAATTCTAAAACATTTCTAACTACAAATCACTTCTAACTACAAATTCTAAAACACTACAATTATGAATCTTCTAGTTATGTATTCCAAAACACTTCTAATTATGATTTCTTAATTACGAATCATTAAACACTTCTATTATAATTTCTTAAAACACACTTCTAAACACAAATTTCTAAACAAGGTACAGTTTTTGTTGTTGTTAATTTGACCATAGTTTGTGAAAAAATTAGCCTCATATACGTGTTATTGTGATTTCTCCTTAAGCAGAACACATGCAGAACCTGAAATGAATCAAATGATTCCATCTCTGTTCTCACTAGGCATGTCGAAGAAACGTCGCTCTCATGCCTCAAGCCTCTCTCAGTCGGATGAGTCCACCAGAGTGAAGCCCGCTGCGGTGACGCAACTCTACTTCCGCTTTTGCTTCAAAAATGAAAGTCCTTAATTGCAAAGCATTATGTAGGCTGTCTGTCAGATAGAATAATGATCATTTTCGGACTAATGCCACATTTGTCAAATGCGCCAATTAACAGAAGCACTGGTGGTCAGATGGTCATTGCATGATTTGAAATGATTTTATTTTAATTTAATTGCAAATGTTTTTGGTAATGTGCACCACTAAAGGACAGTGTTAAATAAAATTATAAGGTTTTATGATGCTCCTGCATTTTTACTTTACTTATCTACTTACTTATCATTTTACTCGAAAAAAGGTCCATTTCCGTTTAACAGAATTACCGGCAACTAATGCTGCGTTCACACCGGTCGCGTTGAGATTACATACAAAGTCTATGCACAGAAGCGATGAGACTGGCGCGCCGCGATTTTGCGATGGCGCGGCGCGTTGGACGCGTTATTGCAGTGCGGTGGATGCGGTGGATGCGTTGGAGTTGAAATTTTTCAACTTCTGAGAAATAATCGCGTGACGCTGTGGCGCGATAGCCTATCAGCGTTGAGTTGCTCCCCCTGTCATCACTGACTTCCTGCCGTTGTTGAATCAGGAAATAAATCCTGTAGCCGTCTGTGTTCACCCAGAGCTCTACGATACCTCATATCAACAGAGACCGGACCAAACTATGTGTATACATGTGTGTGTGTAAACCATACGGTACAAACAATGAATAGACGCTGCCGTATTTACGTCTACGTGACGTTATTGAGTGCTGGTGGAGCTGCTACGATGTTAGCATAGCCTAGCACCGATCCATCAGAGCTCCATTGAGAAGACCAGTAACCTACAAATCGGCATCATTACGTCGTTATTTTGGAGTCCCTTTTTGTCGGAGAAGACAAGTACAATTCGGCATCATTACGTAGTTATTTCGGAGTCCCTTTTTGTCGGTTTATTGCCGTTGAATCACAGCCAAATCAGTTTATTTTGTGTTCCTACAGCTGTAGTAAACAGCGACCGGTGGCTTGCTAGACACAGTGAATACAGCTCGATACAATACACGGAGCTCCTCTGAACAATATTATGAACCAGACATGACGGCGTTTGGCATTCCGATGTTTGAGGGACTTCCACAACACGTACAAAGCAGCAATTGTCCTTATTCCTTTCACGGTTGATAGCGGAAAGAAATGGCGGCCAGGTGAACGGCTTCCAGGACGATAAACCACGCCCCCTCTCCGGCGCTACGAGATTTTGCGGCGTTTGGTGTGAACACGACCGGCGGCGCGTTGGACGCGATTTTGCAGTGCGTCAAAAAATCAACGCGACCGGTGTGAATGCAGCATAAGAGACAGAAGACCTGGAGCAGGTAATATCAGTGGGTAAAATCCAATGAAGCAGCAACATGTTGCTTGCTGTGTGCTCTGTCCCTGACAGAAGGCAATACACAGAGAACGGGGCAGATGGGGCCTTCCCAGTTTAATCTGTCCCTGTTTGGACAAAACTTCGGTTTGGAGAAATTTGTGCTCAAGCGTAGATATGCTATGATGTAAAGAAAAAGAAGATTTATAACTAGAAAAAGCATTTCCTGCTGAAAATGCGTTGGAATGCTGAAAACTGAAATTAATCGCAAAACATTGCTGAAAGTAGATATCCAATTCAAAAACAAATTGCAAAAAGCTTAATAATTCAAAGAGTTTAAAGATTACAAATATGAAAAGTCATATCACACCTCTCCTGAAAGAGCTGAACATTTTGATATTTGAACAGTTTCTGTGGCTTAAAAAAATTCATCAGTGGTGATATTTGTAGTAGTATAAGTTGTAGTAGAAGTATTATTAGTAGAAGTATTGGTAGCATTAGAATAACTACTAGTAGTAGTATTAGTGATATTTGTAGTTGTACTAGAAGTATTCATAATTAGAAGAAGTAGTAGAAGACGTAGTATCAGCAGTCATAGTAATAGCTGTAGTATTGGTCGTAGTATTTAATATCACAGTAGTAGTAGTAGTAGTAGTAGTAGTAATAGTAATGGCAGTAGAAGATGTAGCAGTAGTAGTAGTACTAGTAGCAGTCGTACTAATAGCTGTAGTAGTATTACTACTTTTAGTAGCATGAATAGCAGTGGTAGTAGTAGCAGTTGTCGTATAAGTAATAGTAGTAGTGGTAGTAATAGCAGTAGTGGTAGTAATAATATTGATGGTAGCAGTAATAGCAGTAGCAGTAGTAGTAATAGTAGCAACAGCAAAAGTTATAGTAGAAGTAGTAGTAGCAGTAGTAGTAATACTATATTAGCAGCAGCAGTAGTAGTTAGAGCATTCATATTTTTGACAAAAAAGCCTAATTTTGAGCTTGTTTAAATACAGTTAATCCATGGGGCTTTTATTTTGAAAGGGTGGGGCTGGGTGGGGGAGGGAGGGGGAGAGGAGACATAATCATAATGTTTGACACATAAACAGAGGTTATTAAATGACAGGCTTCATCACAAGCAGTTCAGTTAGAATTCACTCTCTGGGGCTTTTATTTTGAAATGGCTGTATGAGAGAGAGACACACAGAGAGATAGAGGGAGAGGAGTGTATGTGCACGTGTGTCTGTGAGTCTGTGTGTTTATCAACACCTGTGTGCCTGAAGCCATTTGAAAATATTCTCCATTCTCCAATAAATGCTAGAAAAGCATACTCTTGAGTCGTCTTCTTCAATGCACCCCAAGTCTGTTACACCTGCCCCTCAAAGAGCCTGGCCTAGCTGACACCTTGTTGTTGGAATGCTTAACAGCATTCCAACAATAAAGAAACAGGACAACAATAGTTGGAATGCTTAACAGCATTCCAACAACAAGGTGTCAGCTAGGCCAGGCTCTTTGAGGGGCAGGTGTAACAGACTTGGGGTGCATTGAAGAAGACGACTCAAGAGTATGCTTTTCTAGCATTTATTTGCTGCTGAAGACAACATAACACACTCTGTCACTCTCTCTCTGTACATCTGTTCCCTCAACAATACGAAACACCATTGTGAGGGGAAACCGGCACCACAGGAGTTTAGGAGGTACAGAAGAGGTGAGACGCCGCTTCCGCAGGAAACATTAATAAAATAAAACAACGCTAAATAAAAACCTCATTAAGATCAAATTCACATATACTCAACAGGATCGTAAACTGACAAACAAAATTCAAATATTACAAATTGGAAATAAGAAATAATCATCAACTGTTACACTTTAATTGCACATTAGCTCTTTAAGGGCATCCAAGAGGGCACTTTATATTGTTTTATCTATCAGGGGGGGGGGGGGGGGGGGGCATCAATCAGGGCACATTTGCTGTGTTTCTTCCCGAGTCCACCAGCGCTGTCAACATATTAACCCTACATGAAACAAATCTGACAGCTACATATTTGTCCGCTACCTGGAGGATCTTCTTCAAATCAGTCAAATGATGACTTGAAGTGATGGGAGGAGTTTGATTTGATATATGCTAGTGAATCGGCCACGTTATGTATTTAAACTCAAAGAGATCTTAACCAGTTAACCAGTTGTCATTAATTCAATTCCAAACGTTTGTTTTTTGACCCTTATGTCACATGAGAAACGTGTGCTTTTACTTTCCAGAGCTGAATTGTCTGGTTTCCGGTGTGATTCTCACTAGATGCGGTTAACTTGTCGCAGTTCACGGACCACAGGCTTGCGCCACTTGATGCCCCCACATTCACATGCACTCGCGCACACATACACACACACCTAAGACAAACACACACATTCCAGCAGTGACTCTCTGTTGTGGTCGCCTCGCTTCGAGAAGCGGACGTGCTTTTTGGATTTAGCAGCCGGTGCTTCCGTTCAGCGATGGTGTGAGGAGCTGCTGTTGTACGGCAAAAGGTAAGCTGGGCTTGAAACCCGCGCGTTGTAATATTCGGGGTTCGAGCGCGCGACGGGCTCCGGATTGAACAGCCTTATCAATACGAACCGCTGCCCGTTGACAAAATGACTCACACCGGTAAGAGGGACCGCCGGTGATGAAACGTCGCTTTTGAAATGTCCTTTTGCTCTCAGCTGCATTGGCGTTAACGGGATGAGCTTCAGCGGCAGCCCCCTCCGCGCCGGTGGCACGCGTGGGGAGACTCAGTTTGCCATTCAAATTTCTTGCAATTTAACGTGGCCTCGTTAGTTTTCCAAAATGTTACGTCGCGTAATGCCACAAAGTATGTAGAAAAACCTTCCGAGTGAGCCCACAGAAATTCGTCTGTGTCGCTACTTAACGCCCCCTTCAGTACAATTGTAAAGTTTCTGGAGTGATGGATGCGGCGACAGCTCGCTACACCGCCCGGTCAGCAAACATTTATGTTGGGGGGGAGACACAGTGTTGACAAGGTGCAGTGGTTATATGTGGTTCGAAATGAACATGGCTTTCTTGACGGAATGTTGAATAATCACCGAAAGACACGGGGGTTTGTGTCGCAAGCTACGAGCCACACCGTTAAATGGTCGGAAATCCGAGGCGACATTCGCTCCATGTCACACCGACATCATAACGCGCGCGCGCCCCCCAACAACACATGCTGCAATACCTCCTTGATTCTGTCAAGATTGAGCACGCGCACACGCAGGCTGGATACGGGGGGGGGGGGGGGGGTGGTAAACGCGCACGCTCGCTCGCTCGCTCCACCGCCCGTTAATTCATTTACAGCCGAGAGATGAAACGCGAAAAGGGTCGCGTGATGTCATAAAGTGGTGTGCAGAGTAATTTTGTTTTTGGTGAGAGAAGTTGTGAGCTCAGCGTCAATGGTCGCTCGTGGCTGAGGACGTGCAGATCCCCTCGTGTTTCTAATTCAAGGAGACAAAGAGTGCTTGGGCAGAGTGTCAGCTGGGAAAGGATGACCCAACATGGAGAGGTGATCAGTTCCACGGCACATCACCTTCATACAACCTTTTTTTAACAATGCTCTATATCAGGGGTTCTTAACCTTTTTGACCTCGGGGCCCAACTTTTCAAGTACAAAGTGTCCCGGGGCCCATTCAAATATTAACACTGTATTAGTTGAACTAATTGATCTCACTCTTGGTTTGATTTGTATTCAATAACTATATTGTTACTTGTTCAGCTCCACCCCTATTTTGGAGCAAAACCGCCTAAAATGACACCCAAATTAAAATGGCTGTAGCTTCTGAACCACTCTGACTATATGCATCAAAAGTGTTGACACCTGTAGGTCATACAGAAACAGAGCAGTGGGCCTTTGGAGTCAGTAACAATTGAAGATTTTAACTGCATAAAATAAAAAAGTATCTTTCAGCATAAATAACTGCCTGTGGCTGTATTTCTGCAGGTAAATGACAGTATATGGCTGTAAGTACACTATCAGTGAACAACTGCCTCAAATTTGAAGAAGATTGGACAAAGTATGACCATTCTACAGTGTTTCTTCCATGAAGAGATCCAGGCGGAGCTCTAAAAGGACATTTGGAGACCCAAATGGACACATGGTAACCAAATGATATTCTGACACACTAAAGGTGTTTCTCCCTTTTATATTTTGATATTATATTCTTTTCCTTTTATTTTTAGCCATTGCAAAAAACTATGTATATAAGGTCGAAGACATGGTGTGTGAGTAGCGGACTTGCTGTGTGTAATGGCTGCGACCGAGCGCACGATCGAGTGTGCGGGTAGCTCAGTTACGCAGAGGTTATACGTTGGTTGACGGCTTATAGAAGAGGAAGATACGGTTTGTACTATAAGTACTAGCGTTTTCTGAAGCCAGTAGCTCCATGGTAACATCTGATAGCACATTGTCGGGTCTGTAATGTGTCTTTGTCCGTCGAAATGCTGCATGATCCGACTTGCAGTGGTTATGGCGACTTTGGACAGTCGATGATTTCGTTGCAAAGATGAGGATTTTGGGCATGCTGGGATACCAAACACGGCCATGTTTTGTGACATAGTTTGCTCAAGCAAGCCGTAGGAACTGAAGGGGATCGAGGACGCCGGCATCATCGCGGAGTTGAACAGGCAAAACCCTTGTTAAATAAATGAGATGATAGAATGTGATGATCACAAAGACATTTTGCATTTGCATACATAATAAGAAGCCCAACAGGCTTTCCCACGCGCGTTGGATGCTTGGTCGCTTGGTGTCGCTTTATTTTTGAAGGCTTCAGTGCTTCGTTTGATAGCATTAGCTCACATTCCACACACTGAGCACTCGGCTCTGCCTCGTTGCCTCCGTTCACAAAGCCGTTCTTAAGAAAGTCAGGATTGTACTTGCGCACACATTTAGACTTTTGGGGGGTTATGGCACCACTGTCGTCTTCATTTTTTATTTTTAAAAACTTATCCATAACTTTCGCTACAGGCTAGCGGCTAGCTGAGTGTCTTCGTCGGCTTAGTGGAGCTTGTTAAACAACTGACTGACGCATTACCGCCACCAGGTGGTGGGAAGCTATATTGTAACTGAGCGTCTCATGGATAACAGTAATATCTCTGGTGTCTTCAGTTGATAACCTATGCGGTCCCGCGGCCCTCGCGGCCCACAGGTGCAAAACTGAAAGTTTTTTGCGGCCCTCTAGGTGGCGCTCGCGGCCCAATCGCGGCCTCATGATTAAGAATCACTGCTCTATATCTTCTGTCTATGCATTCATCATAATGGAACAGTGTACCTTCAATGCTTTTCTATGCAAAGTGATTCGTTACTTGCTTAAAACCTCTTAAGGACGACGCCCCCGGATTCGGGGGCTATCGGGCTCAGCCCCCCTGAAAAAAATCTTCGGAAAATTGATTAATTGTTCGCCAGTATTGTGGATTTGTACAGTTGTTTTACCGGATTAAACTGAAACGTATGGGCAACACTATCATATAAGTCACTTTTTACTAGGGTTGGGTACCGAAACTCGGTGCCAATATGGCACCGGTTCCTATATGTCCGGTATCTACCGGGCCGAAACGCAACGCATATTTCGGTGCTTCCTTTCGGTGCCTGAGCCGATTTGAAATACTTTTTTTACACTACCCTGATGACTCCGTCCTGGCAGCAGAACTCGGTCCTCCGCTCCTCACTCATAGTATTATTACAACGAGGTACTTAGCGCTGTCGCTCATAATCACAACAACACAGGCACGCAAAAGCTTCTTCTCCTCCTTTGAGACCAACTGGCGGTTGGAAAATGACGAATTGGCGCATTACCGCCACCAACTGGTAAAATAAAATAAGTCATGAGACGTGTCGTATTTTGCCAGAGAAGGAAAATATGCTCATATTTCTGCAAAATAATTGCTGAAGTTTGAAGCTGTAGTGTTTGTACAGAGTGTGTGTTTGTATTTATTGATATTTATTTAAGTATACTGTAAACTGTTAACAGTTAACATATTGTTCATAGTTAAACAGTTTGAAGCTGTCGTTTGAAGCCAAGTGTTTTGTATTTATTTATATTCATAGTATACTTTAAACAGTTAATATATTGTTCAATTTGAAGAAAAAAGTATCGGTTCAGGCACCGTTTAGGCACCGGTATCGTTTTAAAAGGTCGGAAAAAACCCAAACGACACCCAACCCTACTTTTTACACACTCCAAACACAACTATAGACTACTAATATAAGCATCTAGAAAATGTGTCATAAAAGCATGAAATCCTGGGCAGAAATCACCGTTATGTGTACGGCAAATCAATATTTGCACCCTGAAGCTAGCGGCTAGCGAGCATTGCAATGCATTTTATAGCTTTAGCACTCGTGGCCGAACGCATAAATACCTTCGGTTTTTCTCTCCGTGGAAGCAGTACAAAGCTGTGAGTGGAGAACGGTAAGATGGCACTGCCCTTCGCCGAAAAATTTGTACAACAACGTCACAGAGTATCCGGTTCAAAGCTACCATCATTGTTGCCAACTGCATCCGGTTTACTGCCGAGCTGTTTCCAGTATAAGAGCGGTCAATCCAGCTTGGGCGAGCGGTCAGACTTCCGGCGAGCGGAAATTTACGCTCGGGGAGACGCGGCACTTCTTGCAACGTTACTGGCTGAAACTTCTGTCAATCAACACCAAATTCAACACACGCCTTCCTGAGACTCTGACGCGTCGAAGGCGGGCTCATTGCCTGAAATCGACCGATGATAGGCTGAGCTACAGCCACATACACACACAGGAACTGAGAAAATCCTATGCATGAGAGCCAGAAACAGGCTATGAGAGGACCATTGCTGTCAAAATGATTTCTAACGGCTGTATTTGGATGTATTGAATAATATGAGTGATAAAAAAAGTGAAATATACAGTATATAAAAGTACAATGTAAGAGCTGCAACAGCTGGTTCGAAAATGATGACCTCGCGTGACCTCTCTGTACTAAAGCCTCTTATTC
Organism: Melanostigma gelatinosum; assembly: GCF_949748355.1. Classification (NCBI taxonomy): domain Eukaryota; kingdom Metazoa; phylum Chordata; class Actinopteri; order Perciformes; family Zoarcidae; genus Melanostigma; species Melanostigma gelatinosum. The sequence continues at coordinate 24,637,591 of NC_136648.1, read as the reverse complement.
TTCACTTTATCCCAGCCAACCTTTATTCAACAACTACTGATCGGTTGTGCTATGATTTGGGAGAGTTTTTAGCCAGCCAGCTGCATTATTTCAAAAACACAATATCAATAAAAGTGCTTTTTTTTCAGGCGAACCTAATTATTTTCAATTTGAGCTGTGTAATGTCTTCATTTATTACATTAACCAGCAACATATACACAATATTACCCACTGAACAATATCACCAGTGTTATGATCTGATTATAGCATCAATAATTATTAAAGTAGACCGTGTAGTTACAGAACTGTGGTCTCCTTAGTATGGGTATGCTATTTTCGAGCAGAGGCCTACAAATGGGGCCCGAGCTTAACCTCTTAAGCCAAACCAGCAAACCAGCCGTCCGCACATACTGAGAGAACCAGCCGGTGAACAATGCAGTGTTTTCATTTTTTGTGTTGTGCTCAGTAATGTAATTGTTTTTGCATTTATTACAATAATGATAATAATAAAAAGGGCACCATAGGGCCACACTATACAGGAAACAAGGACACGCCTCCTAAAATCGGGAGTAAAACTCAAAGTAGTTCCAAAGAAAACTGTCAACGTGAGGTCTGTGGATGATTCAGAGTTAGAGGGACATTTCCTCGATGAAAGGCAAGTTGCTTTTGAGTTTTTAGGTTGTTTGTTGTGTGCTGCTGAAACAATGACTGGAATATCAGTAATATAATCATCAATTATTTTTGTGTTATTGTTTCAGTCATTTATTGAGGAAAATGTGACAACCGTTCCCGGTTCCAGCTTTTTCAAATGTCTCGATTTGTTGAGTTTATTTATTTTATATTACTTGTTGGATGAATTGAGCAATTTGCCAGATTTAACTATTTCTGCTTTGTTGAAATATTATTTCAATCCTACACAACGACGTTGTTTTATAGAACTGCCTTTTAATTTAAAATGGATTTTTTTAAATTCCAAATGCCATCAGAAGCTTTAATTTCAAAATGGCATTTTCCTCCGATTTATTTGTAGTTCATGACAATTTTAATTTCATTATGTCTCTTTTCACAATGTCACAGTTATTGGCTTTTTTCCATGTCAATTTTTTATTATTATTTTAGAACAAGATACATTTCAGAACAGGATTATAATATATTTGTATTATATTACAAAATGATGTCTCTACAGCAGCAACAGTAATGTTTAAAATTAGTGCTGGGCAACGATTAAAATATTTAATCGCATGGATTTTTCGCGATTAATCGCATTGTTATGGCAAAGTTCAACAATGAATTCAAAAGTAGTGTATTGCGCACTTTTATTTTAAAAGTACTGCTATATGAACAAAAGGGCAATAACATTTGGTTCACGAGATGCAGGTAGCATGTTTTATCGGGAGCGAGCGAAGGACTTTGAAAGTTAACGGAAAGATTAACGTGAGACAACATCCGGTTTCTTCAGACGAACATCCGGTTTTCAGAATAAGATGCCAACAAAGTATACATATTGCATAATGGGAATTACATTAAATGAATTATATTCACATTAAGTATAAAACATGCTGCCTGCATCTCGTGAGTTAAAGGGAAAATACACCTAAATTGTGCGTAAAGTGTCTTTATTCTTTGATATGAGGGTTGCTGGAAATGAAGAATACCTGACTGACAGTCAATTAAGATATATTACTGAGTAAAAACTCTGAACTGAATTTGTACCTTCAAATGGCACATTTTTAAAAATTTGAAGGTGCTATAAAAATGTTTTTCTCAAATTCCACACAATGACTAATGCATAAGTTGAGCACTAAAATGGGTAATATCACAATATTTGAGGTGCTACAAAAATATTTTTTCTCAATAATTCCACACAATGACTGATGTATATGTCATCAAGGCATCGTTGACTTAATAATTGTTAATAGTTGTTCAAAACATTTAATAATAACAATAAATAACCACAAAGAAATAAGAATAAAATTGAATATGATTGTCTGATTTATGTTAGTTTTTTGTTAAATAAATCTAAGAAAACACTTTGAATCTGTAGGCTACTGCCTAATGGTCTTATTATTGCCATTTTATGACAATTGCTCATATACTGTAAGCCTAAATAAGTATATTTATTATAAACAAAGGTTAAATGTTATTTCACAAGTTTCAAAAAATGCCCCCAATTTTTCAGTGGGGGAAAAAATTGCCCCCCAAAAAATATGTGAATTTCCTACCCTGTTTGTGTATCACATCACGTGATGCAGCTCAGCCAATCAAATAATGGCATTCTGACAAGTTTCCTGACTTGAGTGAGATGTACACACACCGTAACACGGGGCTGAGACTTAACAGAGCAGTACATGTAATATTTTAGTTGTGAAAGTAAAACCATAAGACAGACTCCAAAACAGAAGAATGTTTCGCGGCTTGTCATGAAGGGATGATGGGCAGTCCCACAGTTGGACCAGTTGAGAACCACTGTCCTACATGAGCACAGAAAACATTATATTTCCCTCAATTTATGCTTCAGCATTTTCCAAACGCACTAGTATTATTCAAACGCATTGTTCGGGTTGTAAGCGTCGTAACGAACGGTTTTATATGATTACGTACATAGTTACAACCTTAGAAATTAATAATAAAGGTGCCGCCATTATGTGGTTATAAGGTGGTACTTCAGCTGCAGGACGGCAGTGAAGGCCCAGGTATAAAATGCACGGCCCGCCACTGCATTTTACTTTAAAGTTAGTTTGACAATTGAATGGAAACACAACTTGTGTTTGTTTACAGCAGCAGCCTCTAGGTCAGTGATTCTAAACTGGTGGGTCGCGGACCTGTTTTCAGTGGGTAAAAAATAAAATACAATTCTGTGCTTTTATTTTGAAGGGGATTTTTTTTATGCAGCGGAGAGCCGTCTATTCACACTTCTTAACAATATTTTGCGTTAATGCCTTGTAATGCTAATATCAGCAGAGGATGAACTGAAAACTATACCTCTGTCAAATGACACTATAAGTAGACGAATTGAAGACATGTTGGATGACATCAAACAGACCACAGTTCGAATTAAGGCAAGTGGTCATTTTGCATTACAAATGGACGAATCTACAGACATAACAAACAAAGCAGTTTTACTCATTTACGTGAAACGTGTGGAACGGGGACTTACAGGAACACTTTCTCTGCAAACAGAGCTCCCTACACTAAGACTGCAGAGGACATTTTCAGCTCAGGTTCAAACTGCACCATCTTTACAGTAAATACATTTGAGAAGTTAAACATTTTCTGCGATTTGGGTCGCGGCTTGTCACTAAGGGGTGATGGTGGGTCCCGCAGCCAGACCAGTTGAGAACCACTGATCTAGGTGATTGATTCAGAATACTGTTGTTGCCCTAGCGATCTGGTTTAATGATTTCTTCAGTTATTTGACAAACTTTTGGCCCATTGACATATTTTACCATCATACACAAAATAATAAATGAAAATCTGCAGACAACAGCAGTCTCTTCAGTCGTTGATAGTAAACGTGATTGTTTGTTTTTTTGTCAATGTCTAACAACCCCTACCTCAAAACCACATACTCAAAAATGTTCTTGCTTTAACTAAATTGTAGTTCATCGGGTAAAACCATAAACCGTCACCCATTGGTTTGTGGACTGGCGTAATGAAGCCTTGAGTTTGCAGATTTCACCGTTGCCATCTTGGATTACGATGTTGCAGACAATGAATGGAAGTGACCATATTTAGAATGCGTAGGAGTGACGTAGGGATGGCGTATACGTCTCTGGTAGACTATACAACCAGAGGAGTCGCCCCCTGATGGTCACCAGAGAGAAGTTTTAAGTCACTTCCGCATCTGCTTCACTCGGCAGAACCGGAAGTTGCCGCTTAGGTAAAACATGCAAAAATGACATCATGGTTCTAAAGCCATACCTCAAATACTGATTCCCATTTTAATACACACACAAGTTCACAGAAGTGGTATCCATAAAATGTTGAGAGCTATAACTAACAGACAGTCTTGTGCTTCTTGCATGCGTAACTCGGTAGCTGACCTTTGGGGTTTGCCTTTGTCATCATGAAAGACAATAGATCTATCAAGTAGGGGGGCGTCCCACTACCAGCATTAATTCTCTGCTTTTACCTTAAAGACAAATGCATGAATGAAAACGCTCAGGAGAAATAGCTTTGTTGATTAATCTGCTCCATTTTTAAACTCTTCATTCTGCTGTCTTTTGCGAGAACAGTTCGTCTCTGACCTTCAAACTGTTTCAGTGCATTAGCTAGTTGATTAAACACTCATGGTGTCAGAGTGAATTCCTGTTGGTGCTTTCAAGAGTGAATTCCTGTTGGTGCTTTCACAGCTCTTGGTTTTGATGCACTGCCTAGACAGCACATCTTGTGTGAACACAATGAGTCACTTGACACTTAAAATATGACGTTACAAGTTCCATCTGAGCAGCCTGTTACTCCCCCACTCTTAGTTCCACTCCATGTGTGATGTTTATTCATGGAAGTCTTTTTTGAGTCTTTTGGTTTAGGTTTGCAGTTTTGCAGGGGTGAATAGGATTTGTACTAATGGACAACAGGCTTACCTTATGCAGGGTTGCCATGCATTATGGCACAGTCTTTCCAGCACTTAAAACAGCTGAAAAGTGCCATAAAGAGAAAAAGTCAAAATTCCAGACAATTAATTTTCACATATTTGTACACTTCCTTTCTGAGAATGACAGTAAAGGTTGCGTTCAGCACAAGGTGAGGGTCGAATGGCGGTTAGTAAGTCAGACTGTTTGGAATCGGCAGCATTTAGACTTGTAAAACACTCTGCATTGACCGACGTTGTGAATTACATGGGGGCATCCCAGGTTGCATTCATTCGTAGCTTGCTCATCCACCAGAGCAGGACACTGTTAACACACTAGACAACCGTTTTGACCGAAAGATAGCGAGAGCATTGTGGAGAGTAAATTAGATAATCTCTATTTCCAACATTTGTGCTAATGTTAAATATTGAGGTTGTGTGCATTAGGTAGGACAAAGTTTAGTCCATTTATTTAGTTATCTACAAGTATCCAGGCATATTATTCTCTCTTCAGCACTTGTATAGAGCAATGCACACCATTTTCTTGAAAGTGATCTCTTGAAAAGAGTGGGCACTTCTGTATGATCCTTTTTACCATAAACCCATTGTGCAGCGGGTCCCAAACTGTGGGGCAGGGGACTCCTTGGAGTTTCTGTTTCATGAGGGGGGTGTACTTGACTAAACTGGAGACTTTGACTTGACTTGTCAAGTGTTGCTATTAACAATTTTTTTCAGCTGCATGTATTGCAATATTTGGATGGATTGGAGCCATCTCAGTTCCACCTGTGCCTTACCTGAGATGTTGAAAGAAGTCAAAATATCCACCATGACAAAAGTCTAACAATCACATTTATTTGGGAATGAACTTCTTCTGATGATGCAAGGTTTTGACCATTGGAGATGAGATAAGATGACATTCAGGGCAGAACCACACCTCCAACTCTCCTCTTCTTGTCATGCCTTTATCAATGCTTTACTGCCCTGCACACCCATAAGTTCTCATTTTCTGAGTACACAATCTCAAAATGTCCAGTTCGCTCTCAACGTTGTTTCTGCATACAATTTTTGCTACCACCAATAATTAGTACTAAAATGTTTCAAGACAGATGTCTTTTAGCTGACCATCTCTCGGTGGACCACTAACACTCTTTAACAAGGCAAAACACCATGACACAACGGTTTGTGACCGAAAAACAATTTGTAGCACTAATAATTGTACATTTATAAAATTTCTCCGCCGAACTAGATGCTGGGTAAAGCTCACTGAAAACAGTCTGCTAACACCTGAGAGGCTCTGTTGCGCCAGTAATGTTACATTATAGAACAGAAAAGAGCGATGCAGGATGAACAAAGACTGAACAACAAAAGGTATTTAGGTTAGACACATGCAACGCTGATTACCGTAATATGTGTGGTATTTGTTATAAATGTATGTTGTTACATAGACGGTGATAGGAAGCTGGGGGCTTCTTCGTCTTCTTCTTCTTCTTCTTTAAATTCCACTGGCGGCTTGCTACTTGCATAGGTGCATACCGCCACCTACTGTACCGGAGTGTGCATTTTCAGGGTAACTTTTTCTTCACTGTTCTGATAATAAAATAAAATTTTATGTATGTGTATGTATGTATGTATGTATGTGTGTATATATATAAATATATTTATATATATATATATATATGTATGTGTCTATATATATATATGTATGTGTGTGTGTGTGTGTATATATATATATATGTATATATATATATATATATATATATGTGTCTATATATATATATATATATATGTGTCTATATATATATATATATATATATATATATATAATGTGTCTATATATATATATATATATATGTATGTATATGTATATATGTGTCTATATATATATATATATATATATATATATATATATATATATATATATGTATGTATATGTATATATGTGTCTATATATATATATATATATATATATCTCTAAAGAAATAAACCTAAACAACACCTACTAACAACTAAATCCTACGGTCTAATCCAAAATTAGGGCCCAGGGGAATGTAGGTGAAGAAAACAGGAAGTGATGGAACGGAAGACACGCCACACAAACAGCTATTTACCGCTCGCTGGCCTGCCGTTTCTTTTTGTCGTTAATTAATGAATGCTTTAACGCGGAAAAAAATACAGTGATATACCGTGAAACCGCCAGTCTTACAAAATACTGTGATATGCATTTTTGGTCATACCACCCAGCCCTACTTGAGATTAGGGACTCATGAACAATCCTTCATCATTACATCAGTACATCTTTTTCGTCGATACATCGGTACCAGCGGCGTCTTCTCTCTCTCCTCTCTGACAGCCAGCTGATACACACAACCACACACTCCACTGCAGTGCCCACACAGCCCCTCACTCACTCAATCACTCCCTCGCTCACTCACTCACACGCTCCTGTTGAATAATAATTTGCGGGCCGTCGTCATGTTACAGCTTCCAGAGTTTCACATAAACTATTTAGACGGTCTAGGCCCGCCACAGTTTCATGATGAACCAAAAATATTTTAACATTTCAATCTTGGTGGATCAGGGCCGGACGCTCAGTGTGGGAGGTTCCCCTCCTGGGACCTCTCCGTGACGGTGCACCCTTGGTATGGCACCCTGGATGAAGGTGGCTTGTGGCTCTGACCGTGAGCTGTACAGGACCTCGTCATCACCTTTCATATCTACACAACCGAACCGAATTCTTCAAAGATTTAGCCTCTTAATATTGCACTCAAAGTGCACCAGATTAACTTGGCAGTGTTGTATTCATCTTTTAATAATAATTGTTTTGTGCCATCAATGATTTTTCTATTTTTCCCAGTGGTATCAAAAATATTGTATACAAATATTACATTTTTTCAAAGTTAGAAATTCCACAATAGATTGTGACAACACTTTCTCTCCCCAAACGCATCCGAGACTGCACTGGCCTTTCCATATTCAAATCACAAATCAAAACTCACCTCTTCAGAACTGCTTTTAATGTGTGACCAATATTGTGTGTTTTACAATTTTAGTGAATAATTGTTTTTTTATTATCATTTTTTTATATGATGATTTTAATGTAAAGTGTCTGAGTATGATGAAAAGCGTTCTATAAATAAAATGTATTCTTATTATTATTGTTGTTATTATTACTAACACTGAAACTGTTGTGTGCTAATAGATAAAATAAGTTGTGATAATACAGCACATGCTTTGAATTGACTTGACTTCGACTCAATGAAAGACTTGAGACTTGACTTGCCCCTCACTGTAAGGTTTTCTGGGGCCTTTTCACAACGTGGACTCAATAGTTGATATTATTGGCATTAATCATTTAGGGATGAATGGATAAAGTTGTTTCTAAGAGACTGTTATTGAAGTGACAAAGCATAACTTGGCACATAATCTACCTTCTGCCAACTAACATGCAGATAATTGTTATAATGTAGTTGCCACTGTTTTTATTTGTTCAAATCCCCATTCCGCTACACAGTGAACTCAGCTGTATTTCCTATATTGTTGTCCTGAAGAAACGACTTGACTGCTTGCCTCTGTTTCTCTCTAGCCACCTCCCTCACACCCATGTCTTTGCTTAAGTGGGATTATTTTGGTGTACTGTTATAAATTATGCATACCCACAAGATGGTTGGTCCAGCAGACGCATTCTTGCATTTAATATTCCTGCCATACTCTGGATTGACTGCTCTGCCCTGCTGTCGGCTACACTGGAGCTTTCACCCTCCATTTCCCCCTGCTGTCGTTCACTAGGAGCATTAAAGTTGTGCAGCTTTATTCATACAGACTGACCAACAATGTCATAAATGTTGCATGAACCTGACAAACTGAACTGTTTGTATGACTACATAGTCCAACTTAACTAAATGCAAACGTCTGGACCCAGTATATGAACTATAACTCATATAAGTAGGATATTAGAGTTATATAACTCAGTATAACTTGTGATGCGTGGACGTGGAGGGCAGAGAGACAGTTATGCGCCCGTTGTGAGGCCAGATGTCTCTTTGTTTTGACCAACTTCCTACCAATCACGCTGACCCGAGACCTTTGCTGACCTCACCAGAAAACAACTCGGCACCATCTAGTGGACTGGAAAAGTAATTGATTTGATTTTTCAAAAAATAAAATTATAATAATAATAATTTCTTCTTTTTTTTTATAGTTTATAAAATGAAAGATTGATACTTGGCGTCCATGTATCGATATAATATCGGCACGCAAAATATCGCGATACTATGCTGTATCGATTTTTCCCCCACCCCTATCACCGAGGTACCCGTTAACTCAGTGGTTCCCAAACTAGGGAGGGGCGCGTGCAACTTCATCAACCCCCCCCCCCCACACACACACACACACCGGTAAAACAATATAAAATAAAATTATAACAAATACAATTGGAAACTATTTGTAAAGATAGGGCACTATATCAAATGGTTGCACCTAAGAAATACAAATAAAAGAAAAAGAAATCAAGCAGAAGCGACGTGACATGCACTTTGAGAAAGACAGAGCGACACAGAAAGAGAAAAAGAGATAGGAAGGAAGCGACCAAGATGGACAGATGTGTGACTTGTATAAAGCGCAAATCAGATGGCAAGTCTGTTACAGCTGTAACAGGTGACGTGACTACCACAACAACGGCACAAAAAAGGTAAAAGCAAGAAAATATAAGGAGTCCTATCTGTCCCTGGGCTTTACAAGAAGAGAGACCCCCGTGTGTTGTGTCTTAAAATACTGGCAGCAGACAGTGTGAAGCCCACTACATTGAAAAGACACTTGGATGAAAACCCACCACCCTGATCATGTGAACAAGCACCTTGAGCTTTTCAAAAAGAAATGGGAAAACTGCCCAGCAGAGTGACTTGTAAAAGCTGCAACTGTCCCTGTGAAAGCACAGCTCACTGTTAAATGTGGGGAAATATACGTTGTTTGCACTTAAAGGAAATTAAGTTCATTTTATTTACAAATGAATATGTCAGAAAGCAATTTATATGTAGGAATAGGAATGTGCCTATGCATAGGAACGTGATAGATGCAGAGAAAGCACTGCAAGAGTAACTTCTTGTCTTTGATCATTATTCTATCCGTAGGATCCTTCATTTTCTTGCACACGAATTCAGTTTGAAAAACCTGTTAAATGGAGAAATGTAAGTTGTTGCTCTGTTCCTAACTTCAATTTTAACATTTTAAGTTAATTTTACTTGAAAATATTCAAGAATGTAATGCAATTAATATGTCTGAAAGCACTAATGAAAGCAATCTAAAGTGCAATCTTTTTGGAAATAGATTTTATTATTGCTATTTTTTTTCAGTAAAACAAACTGAGCAATAAACTGTGAAGTGGAAAAGTCAAGTGATATGTACTTATTTTAGAAAGAAAAACATATTTTATAGAGTTTATATATTATGATGCAATTAATTCAAAACAAAGAAGGCACGACCCATTTGGGGTGGGTCGGGTGCGGTGGGGGGGGCTTGACAGAAAAAGTTTGGGAACCACTGCGTTAACGGATCTGTTCTGATCCTATGCCCTGACCAACGGTCTATCCTGACCCTAACTACTCGAGGTCAACGCCTAACCTCAATCAACCGTCTCTGGGTACATCCCAAAAGTCTCTTAATTGTCATTTCCTCGTTCCTCGCTTGAACCGGAAGTTGTTCTGCGCCGCCATATTGACGGCCGTCCCAAAGCTCTTATTTAGGATCTAGGAGGGAAGCGCGAGGACCCACGAGAACAGACTTCCAGGAAGTCTTTTAACGGCCGACACGCCCCCTCATTGTTCATCTGTCATGTGATTGGACGCTGCAGCCGATCGGACTGATGAGATTTTTTCAACATGTAAACAGTGACGACAGATCGCAGATCAAGCTTTATATTTCATTGGGTTTCTGATTCACCGTCCGGTTTAAATAAATGTTCATTGTAGTCTGAACAACAAAAGGACCACAAACAACTTTCTTCATTTATTAGAAAGATTTGTGTTTTCATGATCTAATGTTTCCCTCAATAACTTATTATGAATCCAATTAAAGTCAGAGAGAGCTTTTTACATCATGTATCATCATTTCATTCAGTCACGTGAGGCCGATCATTCCTGAAACATAATTCCAGTATTTAAGAGAAACCATAATCATATTCTGTGTTAATTAATAATGACGTCAGTCACAATTTCAAAACGTACAGATGCAAATAAGTCATAAATAAGTCGAACACATTCTGTCGGTAGAAATCGATCCTGTGCTTATAAACAGAACAGTTGCCAAGAAGAGCGGTGGGATTCATGATTGCGCTGGATTGACTGGCATTATGATGTTTAAGCTCTATTCACAAAAAAATTGTATTGGGTGAGGGTAAATTATAACGTTATCAAGATATGTTCATGTACTTGTACGTTTATAAAAAAAATAAAAAAAAATAAAAAAAATAAAAATAAAAAAGGTTTAACACAGTTGATGATGGAGATCCTCATGACTATTCATCCACTGTTTTACAGCCACAAGGACGACTGTGGCACCACACACACCTTCGTTGTTGCTAAAAGTTGCAGATTGATTGATGGACGGATGACACAATATTACTGGTTGAAAGTGGCTGGTACTAGTTTGCCTAAACCACTACGGTGAGCATAAACCTGGTTTAACAATGACCTAATCCTGCTTTGAACCATATTGTTGGAAATGTTCCTTCTTTAGAAACTGGGGCAGAGTGAATCGTGGGGATAGCTAAGCCAGATGGAACCACTTTGGTGGATCATAGTGCATTCTCTGTGTGTGTGTGTGTTAGTGTTAGACAGAGAAAGGAGATTCCCCATTTGTCAGCCAGTGCTTGTGTTGCCCACTGACCTTGGGGAAAAGAGGAGTATCCCATCTGAAGAGCAGCCTGCAGTGACTAACCATTACAACCATGAAGCCAGTTGAATTAACCAAGTCAGCAGGAAATGGGTTGTTGCTGTGTGGAAATAGTATTCATACCTGCTTTGGATGAGATGGGTAGGATATTTTGAAAGGGCTGCTGATGCAACATGCTGTTTGTGTTATAATGAGCTCTGAACTGAGCAAATTAACTTTGGACGTCGTAATTGTGTATCACAATATTTGATTTCATCACGATGAATCCCTGTTTAAAGGGATAGTTCAGATGTTTTGTCGTGTGGTTGTATGAGGTTCTTCTTCATAGTCAGTGTGTCACTACAGTAGATGGAGTTTAGAGAGACAGACAGGAGTACCAGCACGGGGGCAAAGGAATGTACTGCTGTGGACGTATTTTAGACACCAAAAAAAAGATATTATCAGTGTACACTATATTTCGCCTATTTTAACAGCTTTATCCGACATCTGGAGCTAAGTGTAACCGAACGCTGAATAAGACTTTTTTTTAGGCGACCAAAATGTTACAATTAACTTCCATGAACTGAAAACACACTGACATGATTAAGGATCTAACACCAAAACACTGACAACTCCCAGACAGGACATTTTCTCATAGACTTCTATACAACCAGAGGAGTCGCCCCCTGCTGGACACTAGAGAGAATGCAGCTTTAAAAGCCTTCTGCATCGGCTTCACTTTTCAGAACCGGATGTTGCCGCCTGGTTGTGATTCATTAGTCACACAATAACATACATACTTATTTATGGATAGACAACCTGTATCAACAAAAAGACCCCAGACTGCTAAATTGTTTGCAAAATTCCATTGTTTTCAATTCATTTCATAGAAATTCTATATCATATAAGACTGGAATCAGTAATTTCCCCTTCCCAAAGAGATGCTTGAAGGCAGAAAGTGTCTTGGTAGTTCTTGCACAGTTATTTATTGTGAGAAACTGTGATGTCCTGATTTGTTTCTGAGTGTTCCCGTGGCTTCATCCTGACAGCTTCCTGCCAGTCCAACATGTCCTCGGAGAAGTTTTAGTGTGCCGCAAGCTGAGAAGGCAAAATCTTTCAACTCTGTCAGCTCTCTGACTGCTCCTGAGGAGATTCACATTTTCCCTGTGTCCTGTTACACACTGACTGTTAGAGATTGCTAGACCAGCAACCTCAACATACAGAGATGCTCTGTTCTTGTGGGACCAATTTACCTTTTTCCCCATACCTATACATTCTTTACAATCTGCTTTTCTGCATGTGCATTTTATTTGGAGTGTCTACAGTTCTGGCTTCTAGAGGAGATGGTATAACATTGGGTGGTATAGGAGAAAAAGGAAAGCAGACGAAAAGATTAGTGATGTACAGAATAGTGATTTTAAAGCTTTATCCCGTCATCAGTTACAATGAAGTGTTACGTCCCTTTTCTATTGGTCCAGGGGAGGATTAGGGACGAACACAAAACAACCCAAATGATAAACAAATAGCCCATGTACCATAAACAATATTTATTTAGCTCACGTTCACTTCAAGATGAGTGAGTCTCAACACAGAGTGGGAGAGGATGGGACAGGTGTGGTCGAGCCAAACAATTGAAACCAATATAACAGAACTTGGCCTAACTACCTAACGTCTGAAATCAAACACACAAAATGGCTTCTCTAGCTTATCTAAATGTGCTCGACCAAAACCAAATACAGATGAGGCACCGACCAATAAGCCTAGTGCATCTAGACACAGCACATCTACTACGTGTTTGGCAATGTACAGGGTACCCCAGACTTACCTACTGTCACCACAAACACTAACCTGAAGTCTAGCTCTCAGCATCGACAGAAAACAAGAGATCCGAACCGTTCACGGATCGATCCGTGATCCGTTACACCACTAGTATCCAGTAGGGGTGGGAATCACCAGAGATACCGCGATACGATATTATCACGATACTTGGGTCACGATACGATATTATCACGATATTGCTATTTATTACTTTTTCAACTTCAAATGATGTCCCCAAAGGAAAACTGTGTCAACATGTTTTATCTAATCAGATAAAGTTTTCAGTCTGTTCATCTCACTTCAATCATTTTTATTGCAGCAGAATATGATTGTCAAGCAGACAGACTGACCAACAATGTCATAAATGTTGCATGAACCTGACAAACTGAACAGTTTGTATTACTACATAGTCCAACTTAACCAAATGCAAACGTGTGGACTCAGTATATGAACTATAACTTATATAAGTAGGATATGAGAGTTATATAACTCAGTATAACTTGTGATGCGTGGACGTCAAGGGCAGAGAGACAGTTATGCGCTGCACTCTCCCCATGAGCCGGCTGCTGTTGGCAGGTTTAACCCCGTTGTGAGGCCAGATGTCTCTTTGTTTTGACCAACTTCCTACCAATCACGCTGACCCAGGACCTTTTCTGACCTCACCAGAAAACAACTCAGCACCATCTAGTGGACTGAAAAAGCAATTGATTTGATTTTTAAATTTTTTTTATTATAGTTTATGTAATAAAAGGTCGATACTTGGCGTCCATGTATCGATACAATATCGCCACGCAAAATATCGCAATACTATGCTGTATCGATTTTTTTCCCCACCCCTAGTATCCAGTGTCACCTAGAGAATACTGGTTTCGGATATCGGTCTGATGCTGACTCAAATACCTGGATCAGGTTTCGGTGACACTGAGGACATCTGGAAACCACTATTTTATTAAATGACAATTCAGTACATTTATATTCATGTCTTTATTTCTTACATTTTGTTTCACAAAGTAAAGAAAGCAGTGTTTAAGTGAAGCCTGATATAAAAATATGATCCCAGTCACTTCTACGCAGTGAGGGATATAGCTTATTAATTAAACACTGGTATCAGTTTGGTATTCAGTAACGGCCGACACCCAAAGCCCAGGTACACTCTAAAAAAAAAAAAGTTGAGTATACTTAAAAAGGTTAAGCAACCAGCTGCAAAGGCTTTTTTGAGTATGCTCAACTAAGTTGTGTCAACTTAGGATAAGAAGTTAACTCAAAGTGCTATTTTAAGTTTCTCAAACTTGATATTTCAAGTGTTCTTTACTTAAGTACATGAGTAGACGTGAGGATCAAACTCAATATTTTAAGTTATGTTAACTTAAGTACATAAGTAGGTCTGAATAGTAATAAGTTTGAGAAACTTAAAATAGCACTTTGAGTTAACTTCTTATCCTAAGTTGACACAACTTAGTTGAGCATACTCAAAAAAGCCTTTGCAGCTGGTTGCTTAACCTTTTTAAGTTGACACAACTTAGTTGAGTATACTCAAAAAAGCCTTTGCAGCTGGTTGCTTAACCTTTTTAAGTATACTCAACTTTTCTTTCTTTACAGCCTTCATTTTTAATTAATTGGAAATGTACACCGTTAAAGAAAAGAAAAACATCGTAAAACACAAAATGTTTAATAACAATAAGTTATTTGCTTGCAAAACAATATTGTCTTTCAATTTCAACACTTGAATAGTAGACAGCAGGGGGTCAACATCCTTATAATCTCTACTTCATGCCATTTTAAACCCAAAGACACAGACTAAAGTTCCGTCCTAATACTCAGTCAAAACAAAAAGAAATGCAAATATGTGTCTGCATGGCGCTATGTGGCAGTAACAACAATAAACTAAAATTATAATACACCTAAAGCACAGGACCAGCAGTGGATAGTTCAGCTGTAATATACAAAGTATATACAAATAATAAACTTGTTAAACATCTAACACTTAAGGGTGTTGACCAATTTGGTCAACTCATACCATCGGCATTTGGTCAAGTTGGTGACATTTCAGTCCCTCATGAAAATCCAGTCAAGACCATAGGCGTGGTTTAGATATGGCAGGCTACTTCAGCAAACTGTTCTTTAAGGCCTGAACCCGGGTAGAGCACTGGGTACCAAGGTTCATGAACACCTTTTGAATTACTTAAAAAATGTGTACCGTAAGTCCTTCGGATAGTCCAGGTTAAGAGCCTGGATGAGCCCAAACAAAAGGGCAAATGCGGTTGGGAAGTCGCATACATCCTCCAGGACAATCCGTTCCTCAATAACCAGGGCGATGCTTATTGTTGTTGGACTTGAGCGGACCACCCCAACGCCATCTTCAACAACTGAATATTCCAAGTTCAACTCCCTTGACGCAAAATTCCTCCGGGTCTGTATTTTAAAGAAAAACAAGCATAGAGAGACTTTCATAAATATTCACCCCCTCTTTAAAATTCTCTTTTTTTCGTTCCCATTCTGTAACAATACATTTGAAAAGTCAAAATACATTTTTGGTTGGTCAATTTTCTGCAGATTTTAAAAACAAAAATATACCACTTTCATACCATATTCACCCCCTACACATTTGTATTATAGTATTTTAATATTTAAATATTCATACTCTGAATGTCGTGTCTTGTGATTAAATAAATAAATAAATAGATAGAGCAGAATACAGGGAAACATTTGCTCACTGTACAGGCTTCCTTCGATTCAATAAGTGACAAAAACCTGAAGGAACTGGAGCAAATCTGCCATAAAACAATGGACAAAATCACTCCAAATCTGCTAGATTCTTACTCTAAAGACATGTAGCAGCAAAGGGTGCTAATGTTGTGTAGGGACTTTTTTAGTTTTATTTTCTTAAAAAGATTAGCTAACCAAAAAGGTATTTTGACTTTGAAAATGCACTGACAGAGAATGACTTTACAATTAAAAACACTCAAATATGTACATGCATCATTTTTAAGTCAGACAAATCTTCAACAGGTCTAAATACTTTCTGAATGCACTGTATACGAGGTCTCAAAACCCATGACTAATTTGGGCTTGGAATTATAAATGTTACCAGTAAATTTGAAGGAGAATTGCTGTTACAAAATGCATGTGATGCAGGCACCACACTCACATGTAACCTTGATGCTACAGTAATATTGCCAGTATTGACGATATCACATGAAATGAAATGTTAAAAACTGTAAAGTTACACTTATTAAACTATTTATGGGGAATAACAAAGTAACAGTGAAGTAGAAATGAGGGTTTGATGAAAGTTTGCATTCGTGTTTTCTTGCTCAATGTGCAACCTAAATGACATTGACACATTAGTCTTACCAGATATTTCTTCAGAAAGCCGTCCGGCTTCGCCATCAAAGAACGGTAGACCCCATAGAGCTGTAGAGTTTCTGTGGGCAAGCACATCAGTTGTCTGAAAGATACAAAATGAAGATTAAAAATGTATATATTCATAATAATTCAAATTCAAAAAATTCAATGCAAACTATAGAAGACAAAGGCATTTGGCAAACTGCTTCCAGCATTGTCGCATGCATTTCAGGTTTGCTGTATTCACTAACTAAATTAACCTATATTTTACCACTGTATATATGGGCATCATGTTTTTGGACACAGCTTAAGGGTGAAAACACAGTAACGCTCTCTTGCTTTTCATCTCCGAAATCACCAATTTGAAATGTCAATTAAGTCAAACAATACAATACACCTGTGAACATTAACGTGTCTTCATATTTATTTTGTAAGACAAACTGGAATATTAAAGGGTGATCTGATGGTAAATGCTCTGCTCCAATGTTATGGTTTGCATAGTTTCATAATTGATGTCTTGTGTCGGACTAAATAATTGTGAAAATGCCCCTCGTCTGTCCCCCAGTTTTTGGTCCCAGTTCAAATCTAATTGAGGACCCCTGCTATACCACATGCACTTCCTACTTATTGATTACCTGTTCATCAAAGGTGTCTAGAAGGATCCTCATGTCCTTTCCAATGTTCCGCGGCGTGATCTGTACAGCTTAATAAGCTGCGATGAGTGTGCATCCAATGATGACAGGAAGATCTTCTTCAGGTCCACTCGAGTAATTCTGTAGAACTCTGCACAAAACAGTTTGCATGTAAAGAAACAATGATGCAAGTTTATGTTCAATTGTACAATTGTCCAAAGGCATTAGATACATGCTGCTTTCTATTTCAGAACAACCAACAGTAGCCTGTGGATCATTGCACTCTGCAGGCAATTCTTCATCTGCTTCTGGTAGATCAGTTGGAGTTGTTGGAGATATTACAGATTATCTAAAATAATTAACACTGTAAGATTTGTACTTACCGGATTTGTTACCGGCTTACATGACTACTGAAGGACATTACTTGTAAATTCACAGTTTTTGAATAGACAACAGTCACATGCTGCTTCAAATGAGCCCTGAGATGGCCTATGCATTTTTCTGGAGCACAGAGGACCTTACAGTCACACAATTCACAACAAAATGTGACCTGCACTTTAGGTTTACCAGACTGTTTATGTACTCTTGAAAGGTGGGATTTTAACGCACCAGTTGTCTTGAGAGTTCAGGTGCAGGCTGTATACAGGCACGGGAGTGGTTAGAGTCACGCCTGGTAATGTCTGTAATGCTTTCAGAGGACATCTTGACTGGGGTGGAAAAACTTGCATCCAAATCCTATGAAGGAAAGATAAGAACATGTTAACAATGTGCATAGTTGTCAAAACTCCATGCAAACCTAACAGCTTCACATCCCCTTATTTTCAAAGTTGCTCAAAGATGGGAAATATTTATTGCCAAGGAGTAATGGTACATTTTTTACTAAAACAGAAAAGCAGTTTGCCATGATTTATTAAATGTACACTGAGAACTGAGAATGTAAAAGATGATTCCACTAACCTCTAACTATGTTTACCTTAAGTGTGTAAAGGAGCAAGTCATTAAAATGGTTTTATCATAATGACAAACAATACTATGAGTGATGGAAGGAAGGGGGTGACCACGAAAAGCAACAGAACCTTCATCCCCCCTTTTGCTGAGTATTTTTAAATGTGTATTCATGCATATTTGTTTTGTATCATCAGGGAAGGAAAAGCATAGGTCAAGGAGTCTTACGAGTAACACAAATAAATTGGGTGCACAAAAGAACGGCGTGTTGCTTTATGCCTACTTCATTACCTGGAAGGTATCGAGTGCACCTCAATGGTACACGCGCGCGAGTAACTTAAACTAGCATGCTAAAGCCCTCGTGTTTCAACGCCACCAACACTAACGAACGGCGAAGCACTTTGCAGCAACATGTCAGCTAGCTAACAGAAACCAACCAATGTAACGTTAGCATACGGCGCTATAACATTGTGCACGTGCATACAACGTAGTAGCTTTAGCTACTACAGACGTTAACTTTAATATGTGCAAATTCACTCGACCATGCAAAACCGCAAGCCGCGGGTCATTATCGTTAAATTACACATGACATTATGAACACGTGAAAAATAGGGTGGGGTCCGTCACATTGTAAACTTCTTAATGTTAACTTTTGCATTAAAAAAAGAACATGTTCGCTGACCAGCCCGTTAGCAAACACACTCCAGAACATACACAGCCTTACCTTGTTAATTTGTGATCAAGGTAGACAGCATGCTGCAGCAACACTTGAGCTGACGTGGACCAGCGTGGACTTGCTAACGTTATCTCTAACCGAAGGCACTGGTGTAGCGCAGTGACGTTTTTTTTCCCTCTCTTCTTCTTCTTCTTCTGCTGCTACTGCTGCTGCTGCTTCTTCTTCTTCTTCTCCTGAATTTGTGGCGGTTGGTTTTTTTTTTTTTTCTTGATTGAACTTTATTGAACATTGTCAACAGACATTCAGCAGATCATGAACATTCTTACACATATAAGATTTAGGTATAAAAAGTAAATGTCAATCAAATCAAATCTAAACAAATAAGGTATTTAAACATAATGGTATCTTAACAGGGGCTAAAGAAAATAATGTTTTATTTATTTTATTTTATTATTTAAAATATATAATTATAGTATATATATATATATACACACATACATACATATATGTACATGTATATATTTACTAAAATCTACCCATGCACAGTGGCCTTAGTTACCTCAGCAGATGCCCAAACCACTATGCTGAGTTTTCTCGACTTAAAAGTTTCAGTGGACTGCACTCCTTATTAGTAAAGTTGACATTTTGAGTTAGCTCAACTTTTTCCAAAGGGATTTGTTGACTCAACTTTAAAAAAGGTGTTAGTACAACAAATTTGAAGTTGGGCTTTTTAGAGTGTATCGGCATCGCTATCAGGACTGAAAAAGTCTGATCGTTGCATCCCTACTATCACCTACAATAGATGATTCTTCCCAGTCACCTGAACATGATATTTCAAGAACACCTGGAGGGAATTTATTCAAATTTTGCACAAACTTATCCCTTGCATTCGAGGATGAAATGTTTGGATTTTGGAAGTCAAAGGTCAAGGTTCCAGTGACGTCCCATTCTTGTGACGCATCAGGAAGGACGGAAGGGAATTTCTTTCAATTTGGCCCACACGTCCACCTGGACTCAAGGATTAACTGACCCCAACTCAAGAATGAATATACTAATGACATTTCACATAAATGTGTCGTAGACTATGACAAAGAAGTGAATCAAAAATGACCACATTAATGTCAGTTATTATACTACATTTTCTGTAGCTTCTTACAATAAAAGCCACCCTGTGCTTTGCCAAATGAATGCTTTTAATGTGAAGCAGTCGTAGGTAGGGGTGGGAATCACCAGCGGTCCCACCATACGATATTATCACGATACTAGGTCACACTGCGATATTATCATGATACTTAGGTCATAGTGCGACATTATCATGATACTTAGGTCACACTGCGATATTATCACGATACTTAGGTCACAATGCGATATTATCACGATACTTAGGTCACACTGCGATATTATCACGATACTTAGGTCACACTGCGATATTATCACGGTACTTGGGTCACAATGCGATATTATCACGATACTTAGGTCACACTGCGATATTATCACGATACTTAGGTCACAATGCGATATTATCACGATACTTAGGTCACAATGCGATATTATCACGATACTTAGGTCACAATGCGATATTATCACGATACTTAGGTCACGATGCGATATTATCACGATACTTAGGTCACAATGCGATATTATCATGATACTTAGGTCGTAGTGCGATATTATCACGATACTTAGGTCACACTGCGGTATTATCACGATACTTAGGTCACAATGCGATATTATCACGATACTTAGGTCACAATGCGATATTATCACGATACTTCAGTCACAATGTGATATCACGATACTTGGGTCACAATGCGATATTATCACGATACTTGGGTCACAATGCGATATTATCACGATACTTGGGTCACAATGCGATATTATCACGATACTTGGTCATCTCACTTCAATCATTTTTATTGCCGCAAAATGGGATTGTCAAGCAGACAGACTGACCGACAATGTCATAAATGTTGCATGCACCTGACAAACGGAACTGTTTGTATTAGTCTACATAGTCCAACTTGCAAACGTGTGTGGACTGCTGTACTATTACAGGTATTTTGAACAATGCAACTTGTACAAAAACGTCATGCAGAGCCTTCAGCAACTAGGGAATTTTAAAGTAAATTACTGTTAAATTTAAATAAAATAAAATAAAACATGTACTCTTAAATTAAAAGAAATAAAATGTGCTACTGCTTGCTGCTGGCCTTCGGACTAAAAAAGTTCAAAGACATTTGGACAGTGAAGGAATGTCAGCATGCTCTGAGGAGTGCCCCTTTGTGCTGTGACAGCTGTTGAGAAGACTCTTTCTGCTAGGACGCTAGTACCTGGGATACAAAGGTTGCTTTCCACCAGCTTAGTGGGTGTTCTGCTCTAGTTTGGAGAACGAGAGACAGAAAGTCGCCAGTCCTCTGTGATCGATTGTGTTATTTTCTTATGCCGTGTTCACACCAAACGATCGGGCCATTCGCACCGCCGGTCTCGCCGGGGACTATTTGTGTTCATTCGCGTGAATCGCGCTAGACGCGCCGGAGAGGGGGCGTGGCTTATCGCCCTGCAAGCCGTTCAACTGTCCGCCATCAACCGTGGAAAAAATAACCTATTTCTGCTTAGTACTTGTTGTGGAAATCCCAGATATCCCGGGAAACGAAACGCCATCATGTCTGGTTCATAACATAGTCCAGAGGAGCTCCGTGGATTTTATCGAGCTGTATTCACTGTGTCTAGCAAGCCACACGTCGGCTGTTTACTACAGCTTATGAACACAAAATAGACCGATTTTTCTGTGATGTAACTGCAATAAACCGACAAAAAGGGACTCAAAAATAACTAATGATGCCGATTTATAAAAAGTCTGAATTCATGTTTTGTTAGTTCTCTCCGCAAGATGACAAGAAAATAACTTTTAAAATACTTGTTTTCTCAATGGAGCTCGGATCGATCGGCGCTATTCTATGCTAACATTGTAGCAGCTCCATCAACACTCACAATAACGTAATTTAGACGTAAATACGGCAGCGTCTTTTTCATTGTTTGTACCATATGGTTTACACACATGCATGTATACACAGTTTGTTCCGGTGTCTTCGGCATTTTTCCGCCGAAGTTGAAAAATTTCAACTCACGCGTTTGAGTGTTTGTGGCATTTTGGTGATTGACGCGAATTTGCGTCAAATGCGCCATCGCAAATTTGCATCACTCCAGTCTCATCGCGTCTGTGCATAGACTTTGTATGTAATCTACTCGCGCGAATAATTCGTGCCTCGTTTGGTGTGAACGCACCTTTAGCTCGCTCAGAATTGGAAGGTAGCTTTGTCAAGCTAAGTGTGTCCAGTGTTGGTTGATTTTTTGGTGGAGCTGATTTAACGTTATCTCTGGATAGCGTGTGAGGTGAGCCCTCATGTTCGTAGTATTCCCAGAGTATTTGATTTTCATACGACGCGCCTTACAAATCTCATGTGTCGTATCCATCTTCTTCCCTTCCTAACTAGGGAACTAGAAAATAACTATACAAGTACAGTCCATTTACCATTGATATAAAATCACGTTGTATTGTATGCTACATTGTTTCCTGTGAATCCATTGTGTGTGAACGCAATTTAGATCCAGCATCCTGCTGACAGGAATTCTGGGTATTGGAGTTCTCGTTTCTTACACACATCAGTGGTTGATGTCAGCAGTGAAGGTGTGAATCTTCACTGCCCTCCCGATTTGATAAGTCACAGCTCAATGTATCACGCCCTCACTTTTCTTTACTACTGCTCATGCCTACTTTTTTATCAATTAATCCAAGCATTCAGATAAATCTGAACACTTTTTTATTTGGGAAATGGTGTAAAACAACAGACTACAAGAGTTTATAATTTGAAAAGCTGCGTCTTTTAAATAGCAGTATGTGTGTGAGTCTCCTCAGTACAAAAACATTCCAAAAACTAAACATGAATCCTTCTGCAGGCATTAGCCTAGCGGCTAGCAAACTTTCCCTCACTCATAGCTCTTTGTACTCTTACTTGATTTAATATACTGCATCTCCAGTCAAGGTAAACACCCCCAGGGTTGAATTTCAGCGTTAGTTGTGGGTCGTTAATTGTTATAAAGTTGTAGCGGTACGCGTATTCGTATTGAACCGTTCGATACGAGGCTCACGGTTCGGTACGAGGCTCACGGTTCGGTACGCATGACGAACCGAATACGTTTGAATTTTAAAAAAAAGCTTTTTTTTTTTTTTTTTTTAACCTTTTATTTAACCCATTGAGATTAAAAATCTCTTTTGCAAGATGTAAGTAACAATACAAGATGTAAGTAACACTACTACATTAAGGAGCAGTTTTTGTTTTTTATGCTTGTGTTGCTAAGAAGACACCCCAGAAGATGGGTCACTCAGGTATAGTTCCATCATTGTTCAAAGTCAAAGAATAACTTCATGATGTTAGTTGTAATGAATAAATATATTTTAAAATAAAGTACATTTCTGTGGCATTTATAGTTTTCTACTGTACCGAAACGTACCGAACCGTGGCTCCACTGTATCGTACCGAACCCAACCGTGAGTTTTGTTAACTGTTACACACCTAGTGACTAGGGTTCCCTCTCAATACACTTAAGACAACTAGCTCCGACCATTGCGCTCTCAGCGGCGAACAATATATTTAGCTGCCTGTTGAATAGTGTGGAGGCTTGAAACAAAGGATGAGAGCCTGCAGGCCGCAGGGACTTTCCTGCTGCGAACGTCTTAGTTGCCACGCGTTTGCTGATGGAGGCTACTTTTTAATTTGCCAGAACATGTGAAAATGAGAAATGCTGGTTCAGCCGGTTTGCACAAAATCAAAGTGGTTTCAGATCATACACTGGACCAGAATATGGAAATAGACCCAACTCAACTATGAATTAGAACTAGAATTATTGTGAACGTATTCAAACAAATGCAAGGTACAGCATTTTAGTATTTATCATACGATCATATCCAGGTATACAAAATGCTGCATGAGACATGATGATATTAGCAACAACCTGATGCAGATTCAGCATTTACTTTGATATATGAAGTCAATTTCACTAAATCTCTCCACAGCACTCGTGCATCTCTGCACTTTATACTGTGACCCCCTGACCCCCCTTTATACTGTGAGCCCCTGACCCCCCTTTATACTGTGGCCGCTGCTCGTACCTCGTCTCTGACCAATGTTGCTTTGTTCTTACCAGACAGAGGTCTGGCTGTGCAAGGTAAGGAGACAGGATGCAGCTCACATGATCTACTGAAAACCAATATTTCACATGTACCTTCTGTAGTAACTCTCTCTCTGTGTGTGTGTGTGTGTGTGTGTGTGTGTGTGTGTGTGTGTGTGTGTGTGTGTGTGTGTGTGTGTGTGTGTGTGTGTGTGTGTGTGTGTGTGTGTGTGTGTGTGTGTGTGTGTGTGTGTGTGTGTGTGTGTGTGTGTGTTGTGTCCTTTCCCAGATTACTGGAGTTAATGTGAGACCAGTTATACAGAGATGTCAATCCCTTCCAGTTAGCGACAACTCTACAATGATGAGGATATAAAGGAGGTGAGTGTGCATGGACATAAACCCTTTGGGTAACACTTCATAATAACTACAACTATGAAGCATTAGTTAAGTATGAGTAAACACTTAATTCATCCTTTATAAAGCATTGTTCCTAATAACACTCCTTAGTATGCAATTCATAACGACAGTTATAAATGTTTTATTCTTGATTAATAAGCTCGTCTATTATGTTTCATGATTGTGTTTTCATGCTTTATAAATGATGGATTCCCCATTTGTAAATTAAGCATTATAGCTATTACAAACTAATTATTAAGGAGTTGTAGATGATTAATAACATCATTTATAAAGTGTTAGTAAATGATTAAGAACTTATTTAGAGGTACATTATTCATCCATTTATATATATAATCATTTAGATATGCACTAATGGTTAGGGATTATGTTAATATATGCTTTATAAATGCGTATTAATACTGAAATTCATGATTAATTAGGTAGTTACTAATCCTTAGTAAAGTGTTTTGTGTGACCTCATCTAAAGTGAGGACTATCTCTCTTACAAAGCATCTATAAATGACATTGAAAGGCCATCAGTGCCTCAAACCCACAAAAATCACAGTTATCTTCTCAACAGAAAAGGCAAATAGACAAAACACAAAGTGATCAAGAACATATCAATATTTATTGCAAGATGAAAACAATGTACTCTGAAATACAAACCTCTCAGCCATTCATTTATGTAAAAACAAAGAGATTCTCCTTAGGTAAAAGGGTAACCCCAACTCAAAGGTTAGCTTTCGACTCAAGTAGGGTTGCACGGTGTATCGATACTAAAAAGGTACCGCGGTACCTGTACGTTAAAAACGATACGATTCTGCATATGTTTAGTATCGATACTTTATTAAAATAGCGCGATCAGAGCGCACTGGCTGCTCCGCTCCCTGTCATGCTGCCTGCAGGCATTGACTGCAAGGGGGCGGGGCTGCCCAGCGCTCACAGCAACAGGCAGCGCTCACTCACAGCGAGTGATCACAGGGGAGACATGCAGGAGCTTTTACCGACCGTCCTCGGCTTGTTGAAAAACAAGATGCCAGAAGTATCATCTGGAAGTACTTTGGCTATATTGCAGACAGTGAAGGAAAGCCCACTGACCTCCAGAGACCCGTCTGCAAAACGTGTTTCAGAGCCACACAGACAAAGTGAGGCAACACGTCTAACACGGCAAAGCACCTTTCAGACAGACACCCCAAACTTTTCAAAGAGTTCAAAGAACGACGGGTAAGCAAACGTGATTATAAACATGAACACCCCCAAGCTCACCCATAGACAGCTAACACGAGTAGCCTTAGCCTAGTTTGACAACAAGACTATGATCATGAGGTCACAATGCACACAAACGTGCACTAAATGAAACACAATTCATGCAAAATGGCTCCATGCTGGTGGAGCCTGAGGGTGGAGCTTGAGCTCATTATTTTTAGTTCAGGAAAAATAATTATTCCATGAATTAAGATTAAAAACATGAAGTGAAAATATCCAACTCACTATGCAGTAAATTAAGCATTGTTTACCCACCCACTCCCACAGACAGTCAGACAGATGCCAGCAGAGTTTTCATTAATATCTTGCTGTAGGCTAATACTAATATTAATGCCATTTGTTAAGTGTTCAAAAAGCTGGGCAGGAACAAGCTGGTAAAAAAGGGAACCGTACAGATGCTTTATTTATTACTATTATAGATACCAGTAGATACCAATATACCAGTATCGTATTTGTGGTCTTGTATCGAATTCTGGTATCGTATCGTAAGTATCGGGTATCGTGATACTTATGGCAGGTATCGTATCGAAGTTATAATTTTGGTATCGTGACCCGACTCAAGTCGATCCGATGCTTTTGTTTGCAGTGAGCTTCAACAATGGCTCACAGTAAAACACCCAACTATGCTCTCCTAGGTCTAACACCTGAGTATAGTAACCCTCTAAGTACTGGCAGGCAATTGTTCAAACCCAGAGATTATCAGCCATGAACTAACAGTAACAATTGCTCTTTATGTTACAGTAACCGTCATGTACACATCACTCTCTGAGAGTCAGGGTTGATCTTTGAATATATGTCAATGTTTATTTCTGCATATTCCATTTGAAAATGTGGGGGTTGTTTTATATTTGAAAAATAACAATTTAACATTAGATTTTTTCTTTTCTTTTTGTTTTTCTAAAATTAGGGGCCAATACGGAAATATCCACCTGCCAACAAACTTTATTTTTTTAGTTTTGATAGCGAATATTCTGTCAGTGATAGAGAGAAAGAAAATGACCAATTCTTATATCAGTACTCTGTGATACCAATAACACAGACTATGGCTGGCATATGCAGGGCATCCTTGACAGTACGTTCCATAACTATAATGTAACAATGCACCATCCAACTAAGCCATTTTTGCTAGTTGGTTGGGAGGGTACTGTGAATGATCAGGAGCCTGCTAACCTTGCCTTACTCGGGCCACTTGGCATTGTTGATTAGGCCCAGAGACCTCAGGGTTCCTTGAGGCGTATGGGTCCTGGGGGATGCAGATTACAGCCAGTCATCAAGCGATCAACCAATCATCTTCTCTATCCATTGAGCGAATGATGCGCTGCAGTTTGCCCTTGTCCTTGACAGTGGCAGCTCCTCCATCACCTTCTGGTGATGGAGGAGGTAAAGATGGTGATGGCGATGTAAAAGTGCACCGTCATTGTCTTTGGGAGGTTGAACTTCTTCAGCTGCCACAGGAAGTACATACTCTGTTCTTTTCTCTGTGCTTTTTTGGTGAGAGAGCTGATGGTCAACTCCCACTTCAGGTCCTGGGTCCAGGAAGCTGAAGGACTCCACAGCATTGACTGGAGAGTCACACGTGGTGAAGGGTGCGAGTTGGGCTGCGTACTTCCAGAAATCCACAACCATCTCTACTGTCTTTAGAGCGTTGAGCTCTATGTAGTTTTGTCCACACCAGATCACCAAATAGTCAATCTCCCACCTGTAAGCTCAGGGTGATGTGTTGACTGGAGGTACAGCTGTTGGTGTACAGCTGTTGGCAGTAGAAGACAACATGCAAGGTCTGTTAGCAAGGTTCCACCACAATCCTCCAGAACAGCTCCAGTGCACCTTGTCCATTATTCTGCATTATTCTCTACAGTCTCTACACTTAGTTTTCTCCAGTCTGTACATTGGCCAATGCTGGCTGTCAGTTAGTCCTCTGAGACCAGAACATAGACATGTCCAACCTGAGGTACAATCAGCCTCTTAATTCATCCATAATAATAATCCATCCAGTCAACCATAGTTTGTGAGGAATATGACAGGAGAAGATAGGTGTTAAAGATATGATTCACGCTTCTTTCGCAGTCAGCTAGTCGTTTTGGTCCCCACCTCCTTCACACATCCCACCACTGAGCTGTTCCGTTCTATCTGTCTGTATGTTGTAGGCTTCACGGGTATGACGTACAAACCCAAGATTTCATTTCTGACAGAGAGAGAACGAGCAGCTCTGAGAGAGAGAGAGAGAGAGAGAGAGAGAGAGAGAGAGAGAGAGAGAGAGAGAGAGAGAGAGAGAGAGAGAGAGAGAGAGAGAGAGAGAGAGGCAGGTTTCGCCCACGCTCTTCTCAACCATGCTCAGTTGAATCATAACAGTCAGTAGGCGAAAAGGAAGAGAAAACATTTCCACGCAGATTCTGACGTATGTGCATCTCCAGTCCATCAGGGGTCGTACAAATGGGAGAAAGTGGAAGAGAGGGAGTTGTTGATAGCCTCCAGCAGTGCTTAGTCTGTCCCTCTCGCCATGGGACATTAATGGCTGGTTTGTCTCTTCATGAAATCCATCACGACTTTCCTCAACAGTTCAGTCAATACTTGCTTCAAGTAATCAAATGTTCATGACAGGTTATGGCAAAAAGGGAGCTCAATGTCATTGTTTCTCAGTTAGACCTTTAGCGTGGCCACTTTGTGTGAATGAATGTTGGTTTTCTTCCAGTTTTGCACTGGCCCACTCGCTCGACCGGCTCTATTCACCCATGGGCCACCAATCAGACATTACGCAGACTTTGTAATCGGGAGCTGGCCAACGTAAGTTGTGTTGCATTTAATTCCAGTATCAAGGTCCACCGGAAACAAGTCTGCTCCAGTTCAGAGTTGGAATGAGGAAAGCTCTCCTGTGATCTGCAGTCATAGTTCACTTTGAACTCCACTATGGATGTTAGATATCTAGGTCTTAATGATGGAACAGGTGTGCTGATGCTGAGTCCATATAAGTTGTCGTAATAATTATGAGTCTCCCACTTGTAAATAGCATTCATGTCAACTTCTCAATCCTGTGGGGATCATGCGTTGAGTTGTGTGACTGTCTATCTGTCCACAGCTAATCTCACACACTAATGGTCCCATCAGCCTGATCACTTTTGTGTCCCTTTATGACTGTGTGCTCAAGAATGTCTTGTGGTTGTGTTGATTCACACTTTTTATATCGTCATTGACAACCGACTCCTTTCTCCGAATAACTGGCGGGTATTAACTGCAACTGATCATTTATTAACTGCTGCAGTAGCAAAAGGCATCTCTGGAAATCGGCTCGGCCAAAAACAAGCCGTACCTTGTCCGTCGCGGCTCAAACACTAACATCCATAGAAAGATTTGATCTCGTTTTGAAACGGAGCATCTGCAGATTAATTCCATACCTGATATGTTATTATCAACTAAAGTCCGGCACAATAAAAGATGAATGAATCCCTGCTTTTGCTATCGTCATCGCCATTTTAACCGTATAGGAGCCAGGAGGGACAATTGAGTGAGATTCACCTCTACGGTGTTTGAGAGGACAGGGAGACACACCTGGTGGAGATCTGCACTCTACTGAGTGCACTGTTCTACTTGGTGTCATCTGACCTTTTCATATAAAATGCAATGGTGAGTGCAGACTCTTAAGTGATGACTTGAGTGGCACTCGTGTCCAACGGGTTGAACATCCAATATAATCGGTCATGGGCGAAAAAAAGGTTTCGTCAGTTTTCTAAGCTGACACCAATGAGTATGTCGTGTGGACTTGGAACAAAGCATTTGTGTTTAGTGCTAATTGGCCAACTGAAGATGATGAACATGGTACACTTTATACCTGCGAAGCATCCGCCTCACAGATCCAGCAGTGAAGCAACCGATTTTTGGGCAAGAAAAGTATTTTTCTGGTGGGATGCATGGCTCACTGCTTCATCTTGAAATTGTCCGTTCATTTTGGGAAACCAAGGAAAACCAGATGAGGTTGCAGGTTCATTAACTGCAGCTAAGAGAAACCAGATCTTGAGTAGATGACTAGATTGACCAGTACGACACTGGGACCTGAGCATCAGATCGAGAGCCACTGATTCACCGTTTAAATGGAAATGTTGCATAATGCAAGTTATCTCCTCTCCTGTGCTTCATGCGAGCTGGATCCAACAAGTGAAAAGCACCGAGCTACAATAGCTTCCCTCTCCAACCTTCGGCTGCCTTCTTCATGTACAGCACCAGCATTCATAATGTTCCGCACACTCCATGCTGAGTCCTTGATAGATGCAGTAATATAAATATCTGAGTAGCTGAAGAGGTTTCACTCATGCACCAACTGTCCTCAACCACAGCAGGTTACAACCCCTTCAGAGGCAGACATTCTGTCCTCCACGTGAAGAATGTTGATCAATAATTGCCGGTGATGTGACACTTTACAACAACTTTACTGCAGTGAATTTGTACAAAAATCCAACAATTGGCATAAGATCCACAGGAGAGTAGAGAGTGCATACCTTATTTGCGTTAAAACAGTGTTCAACGTATTACCTGAGATATTTTTCACTTTCTATCATTATACTATCATGCACAAAATAGCTTACTTACAAAAGAACTTACTTAAGTGCACAAAACGTATTATACAGAAAAATAAGTAAAATTAACATTAGGGCGGCTACACTTGACACAGTTACACCAAAATATAACAACAACGTTCTCTTGAAACGTATGACATGTTCGAAAATTAATACCGACTGTTCAAAATCCATACCTGAAAAATCTGGATAAATAATCACAAGAGTGACGTGGTACTTTTTCCTCACCAAGAACTTTACTGCAATGAGGAAAAGATGGCGATTATTGACCACGATGTAGATCACAGTTTAACACTATTCTATCTGAAATTACACAATAAAGAACAAAGCTAGCAATATATGTAATCAAAGTGTTATGAACTATTTCATAACTTTATGGTTTTAGTAAATCCTCATTATGTTATTCATGAATGATCTTTTTAACCACATCACAGATTTTAACATAACAGACCATGAATTTACCATTAACTTCAACTTGTAAAAGTGCATATTTACCAACTTGTCACACATGCACCATAAAAGGCAAAGGCACATGGCGTCCTTAGGTCCAGTGAATCACTCGTCAGGCACACCAAGTCTGTCTGAGTTGAAGGTTAGGTGGGTTTGGAACGTTCCAAGGTTTTCCAGGGAGCTTTTCATGCAGTAGAAAAAACACAATCTCAGGCAGGCTGAGTCAAACAAGAACCCTGCAGGAGGTCAGACCAGCAGCTGGTTATTCTAGAGAAGTGACTGTGCCGTCAGCTCTGAACTGTGAACCGTCATTTGGGAAATATTGATTTGTTGTTTATGTCCTTGTTTGTAATGGCACAGTGAGAAAGAGGGATGCTGATTGGCTGCAGTGTTTGATAGGATCACTGCTAGCTGGTTTGTGGGCGTGTTCCTGTCTGTAGTGTCGAGGTTCATCAGTGAACGAGTAGTGAGCCACGCTCCTGCGTCACAGAAGGGATTTACCACTTCTAACTGCAAATGGCGGCGGCGGCGCGTTTCACAAATGATTCACTGTTGTCGCTCACTCCTTAACTACTTTCATCGTCAGCTCTGGAAAGAAATGACGTTCTATGAGTTGCTAAACTTAACTTCTGATGGTTTGTTCCTTTGACTGTCTAATAATGAGGGAAATGGGTTTACATAGCATTCTGTGGTGCTTCTGGTGTTTGTTTCACTCGTACTGCTGGCCCTGTTTGTCTGATACATGATAGTCACAGTCGGTGCAGATGCCGCAGCACTAACTCACAGTACTCTCTGTGCCTTTCTATTATACCGAATCTGGCTATTCGATGATCCACACGGGTCTGCAGTGCCATGCTGCCGACTGACAAACTCCTACACAGATATAGGAAAAGTGGACGTCTGGCACTAGTGGGTGTGACTCTTTCTGTATCTCACCATTCAATTTTGATTCTTGGAGTCATTTATTTGACCCCAAATTGATTCTCGATTAAAAATGGATTCTGGACATGGTCGTGTTAATTTCAGGATCTGCTCAGTTCACTCTGTGCAGTAAATTCAGTGTGGCAAGTTACAGCTTTGCTGGTGCGACTCCTGTTTGAGCTCCTGGTTCTACAGAACACGTGAACATCACAACAGCTACATGTTATTCCCCTCAACGCGAGCTAACTCTACGTCTTCATCACTCATTCAGGACGTCAGTGACAGTCATTCTTCTTCATCGGGCTTCCAAATATCTGCATCAGAATAACGTCTTATATTCATTCAAACTCATCCAGATTGGGTGAGGAAAGCCCTCCTGCCTAAAGCTGTCAGACTGGTTTCTATGGTACTGCCTGGATCTTTATTAGCATCCAAAGGTGTGTGTGTGTGTGTGGGAGGTGTAATGATTGCGGCTCACTCATGGCTGTTTCACAAACTGCCTTGGTTGCCATGGTTACACATTCTTCTCAACTAGAGACAAGGGACGGGGAAATCTCTCTCTCTCTCACACACACACACACACACACACACACTAGACTGCATATGTGACATGTTTGAACATGTCTCCTTCCCAGCGGATGGTCACACGGTGACCATGTTTGATTTATGCTGCAGCTGGAGCGGGAAACCCCGAAGACGCCAGGAGTCGATTCAAATTGGTGATTTTATATTCAGTAGCTGGGTGAGCACCACACTTCACCATATTGAAGGATCATTTAAGGTGCGCTGGTGTTGTACTTATCAGTGAGGACATTTGATCACGTTATTATTAGTCAGCTTATAACAGTTTTAGCTTTATTACATTTCATTCAGGATACGTGCAAATTTCCAGACAATTTTAGAAATGTATATTATTGGGTGTTAACAAATGTCAGTACCTGGTGACCCTAGATTGAGTTTAACACAACTTTACACTTAACCAGATATTTGAAAAATGATATATACACATATAGATTGATGAATATTAAAATGTATGTTGTCAGTAAAAAGAGGAAAGTGAGTTTGCCAGTTGTCTGTAGGGGTGGGGATCACCAGAGGTCCCGCGATACGATATTATCACGATACTGCGATATTATCATGATACTGCGATATTCTGAGTATTGCGATAACATATTTAGCAATTTATTACAAACTTCAAGTTATGTCCCCAAAGGAAAACTGTGTCAACATGTTTTATCTAATAAGATAAAGTTTTCAGTCTGTTCATCTCACTTCAATCATTTTTATTGCAGCAGAATATGATTGTCAAGCAGACAGACTGACCAACAATGTCATAAATGTTGCATGAACCTGACAAACTGAACTGTTTGTATGACTACATAGTCCAACTTAACTGAATGCAAACGTGTGGACTCAGTATGTGAACTATAACTCATATAAGTAGGATATTAGAGTTATATAACTCAGTATAACTTGTGATGCGTGGACGTGGAGGGCAGAGAGACAGTTATGCGCCCGTTGTGAGGCCAGATGTCTCTTTGTTTTGACCAACTTCCTACCAATCACGCTGACCCAGGACCTTTGCTGACCTCACCAGAAAACAATTCGGCACCATCTAGTGGACTGAAAAAGTAATTGATTTGATTTCTGTAACACAAAAAAAATGAAAAAAAAACTTTTTTTAATAGTTTATAGCATAAAAGATTGATACTTGACGTCCATGTATCGATACAATATCGCTACGCAAAATATCGCGATACTATGTATCGATTTTTTCCTCCACCCCTAGTTGTCGGTCACATTTGCACTCCAACTGAATCTGTAAGCAGAATATTCACCACCACCAACCCTGGTGGTGTGGACCGGTGGAGATCAGAGATTGTGTGAAGACCAGAGTGAAGACACGCAATGTGGCCGTTCTGCTGCTCTGCTGCAGTGAAGCTAGAGTTCTCTACGGTTGCATTTTGGCTGCAATGTTGGCAAAGCGTGATTCTCTATTTGCCAGAGGGTTAACTGTTAGATGAACTGGTTTGTGACAAGCACAGGGACACAAGCCAATGAGATAAGCACAGCCACAGAGCATCAAACCAGAAGAGAGAGAGATAAAGAGTATATATCAGGGTCCCCCTCTGCTCCATTCAATGGTTGTGCCACAGGTCCTATTTTGTATTGATTTCCCTCCGCCTGCACATTGATGTTTGAACAATGACTAAGTGTAGTCAATAACTACAGGCCATTACAGCTGACATTAAGCCAAATCTTGCTGAATTATAGTCTGAGTCACACGGACATGTGTTCTCCTCTGGGCTCTGTGGGCGTTTGGTAATGTCGGTATTTGTATTTTAAAGCTTCTGGTCAGAATTTCGACACTTTCAACACATTCCTACTCCAAACTCGTCAGTTTTGGACTTCTCTAGGAAGATGAGTCGATTTCCACTAATGTCTTTTTTAAATGAACATTCTAACGTAGCTTTAATTCGTTTGGCCAGGCTGAGCAGAAGATTGTGGTTTGGGTTAAAGTAAGTGTTTGTGAGGGAAGAGGCTTTAGTTAAGTATGTAAATGACGTAACAAAACTAAGATTAAAAAAAGTGAACATTGACTTGGTTTCACAAAGGACACAAACAGCCGTGTCCTGGGTGAAAGTCTTGTGTTTGCCCCACTTGGTCTATCTTGCTTATTATACAACATCAGTTCCTCTGACCGTGTAAACATGAGGGAGATGGGTTTACATCGGAGTTAGTTGAGAGCCTTGTGCGTCTCATACAGACACTAATTGGTTCCTCAGTGCATCTGAATCAGACTCCGACCAAGCGACTGTATTTGACGAGTTGGGAGTGAGGAAGGGTTGGTTTTGTATGGTCATTGAACCTCTTATGCTATTGTTTCTAGATGCATTAAGTGTCTGCCAATATATGATAATATAGTGACGTATTGAACTGGAGCGGAAGTGCTGCTGTCGTTGAATTCAGAGATTGTAATCAGTTAGCTGCCATGTCTTCTTGTCTTGTGTTTTTTTCTGAGAGCAGAACACCGTTCAGCAGCCAACTGAGCTTTC
Source organism: Melanostigma gelatinosum (assembly GCF_949748355.1). Classification (NCBI taxonomy): domain Eukaryota; kingdom Metazoa; phylum Chordata; class Actinopteri; order Perciformes; family Zoarcidae; genus Melanostigma; species Melanostigma gelatinosum. Next base: position 24,602,936 of record NC_136648.1, on the reverse strand, counting down.
TCATATTTCACACATCTGACCAGCACATTACCACACCATCAGTAGTAGGCTCTCAAATGAGCGCTAGTTTACTTCTGCATGAACACTCGAGGACTACAGTGGCAGCGGTTGTCACTGTGAGTCACTAGGAGTGGGTGATATGGATAACATTTACTGTATGTGTCATTTCATATACTGTTTGTGTCCAAGACAAATCTCCTTCGGGACAATAGAGTCTATCTTATCTTATCTACATTGTGATGTATTCCATATATCTGTGAGGTGCGTTTTCTGTCAAATTAATTGAGAAACCTTTTATATACATTGGCCAGACTGGAATGTCTGATTTGTCGAATGCAGCAAATGAAATACCCTTTTGATATGTATTGGTATTTTATCGACTGTTTGATGAACCATAACCTGAGAATTTAAAGGGATGGCCACTGAGTGGGAAATCTTCCAATGGTACGCTGCCATTCAAAGGTTTGGAATCGGCTGTACATATTGATTTCTTTCTTCTTTCATGATGTATTTTTTTACCAGCAATAAAATAATTCAGAGACTAAATGTTTTATTTACTTTTGAAATAGTTCTGGCCCCAAATAAGAAGAATCAAAGGATTAAAACTTCCATTTGAATGTCCCCACAGTGTTACATGACGGGGAGAATACTGTTGGAACGTGGGAGCTGAATTAGTGACCCTCAATCATTATTGAACTCTAAATATTGAGTGAGTCTCCAACAGTGCTAACCCTACACTAACTTATTTCTATTGTGAAGTTTGAAGAACAGCTTTGCTAAAGCAACACGTTGACTATTGATTCCAGTTTGGGCTAGGCTGCTTTTATTGTGAAACTCTTGACACTGGAACAGGAAGCTGTTCACACACATTGATGCTGGGCTTCCAGTTTCTTTTACCAATGACTGCTGATTTGTTCTATTGCTCAGATGGATCTTTGTCTCTTTCAGTCGTCACTCTGGTGGAATTATTATAGTTTTTTTCCTCCTTGTACAAAACAAAACCTCGTTATAAAGAGGACTTTCTATAACCTAAAAGCATGAAAAGAGCATTCAAACACACATAGTAGCACGCGATTCCAAACTTTTGGGACTGACAGTAGCTTAGGCTATACAATAATTGAGCTCAGACAGACTGCCAGAAGCTGCTCAGGGTCAATAGGATCATGGGATTTCATCCTCCGCCTGCACAAATCTATTCAAAAAGTGTTCATTGCTTCCGGCATTAATCGTTTTTATGGGAAATATTAGCATTCAAGCATTCATTGGTTTGTAGTCGCTTAATCGTTATGCCCTTGTTGCGTTTAGGTCAGAATGGGTACCAGACCGTGGGTCTCAACTCAAGGGTTCACTCAGCACTCAGAAGTAGTCTGGCTACATTCAATGCGTATCCTGTCTGCGTATCCTTTCGGTGCTGGCATCCACCCTCAGAGTGTGACTCAAAGGCTTTTTGTTCCCCAGCTTCCATTTAGCCTAAAATAACTTGATCTCAGCCCTATTTTCATTTCTCCTGCCGCCTACACACAGCATCAACCCAGTCTGCCTGGCACATATGGCTCTTTGAGAAATGCAGCAGGAGGTGGTGGTAAGAGACGGGTTCAGCCGTCAATCTCAACTGTTTTTTCATCCCATCCATAAAATCTCTCTTTTCTCACCTCTCCTTCTAGAAATTTACATTCAACTGTCAGTTGTATAAATAGCTAATCTCCGGTTCTGCTCCTCTTGGAGATCACTGTGTAACCGATAAGTAAATCTTAGCCTACATTCAGTAACGAAACAAAAAAATAGTCATCACGACAGCAGTTTACGGTCTGTTCCAGTTGTGATAAGTGTCTTTGGTTGTCTTCTTCCTGTCGCTCTGTTAGATTATCCCTCATGACACCATCTCTAACCCCTCATGAACTACAGTGGTTCCGTTCACAAGTGAAGGAGAAAAACCGTCTGAATGGACTGTGTTGTAGTTGTGATTTGGGCATCATAATTGGTCGGACCAAGTCAGTTCCAGTCTGGGCCAGTTGACAGTAGGTAGTATAATAAGGACCTGTCCCACAGCTGGCGCACAGCAGAGCACCGCGCAGCTGTTTTTGCCTGAAAATGATTGGCGGTCAGGTTGCGTTGTTGGCGCATTGCTATCTTAAAGCAGCAGAAAACGCCATGCACTTTGACCATGTGCTATAAATCTTTTAAATAGGGCCCATAGAGGATCATTTCACTGATGATCCAGTTGCTGCCCAAAAGAGTTATTCAACATGACAGAACAACAACAACAAACGTTTGCAGTAGGGGGAGGAGCATGTTCCCTCTGTTCCTGGTGGGAAGTCAGTGAGGGATCGTGTACTTTGTACGGCTTTGAGTTCTTGAAAAACGCTATACCAATTTAATTTATGATAATAATAATAATCTAATAATAATGATTATAATATGATAGTCATGTCAAATTCCTTGTATGTTCAACATACACTGGCAATAAACGGTTTCTGATTCTGATTCTGATAATGATAAAAATGGTAAGAAAATAACAATGCCAATATGCCAGTATGCCAATAATGCTAATGATAATAATAATAATAATTTATTATCATTCTTGTTGTTGCTGGTAGTTAAAATCTCTGGGACAGTGTGATCCTCTGTTTGCCCTCTAAAGCTCGATAAAACACCCACCAAACCCTTTAAAGCCCTTTAAAGCTCTTTGACACTAACACACACACACAATTTTAAAGATGATCATTCATCGTTTTCTGCTGAAGTTATTTCTTCAGGTACAACGGTTTATCCATCTGTCTAATACTGCTGTGCAGTCTCTGGCGATAGGGCAGGTTGCCAAGACTTTACTTGGCTGCACACAGTCGCTGCACCCAGCAGTTGTTTGCACAAAAATATGTCAGAACAGAACCATCATTCTCAACTCCAGTTGTTTTAACATTTCTCCTCCATTTTCATGCTAGGCTAGGCTAATCTTGTCCTGCCCCAGCTCTGTACTTACAGACGTGAGATATTTTCGCCTCACTCTCATAGGTCACCTATTGTATAATTCCCTCTTAAGTCCTGGGAATACCTTCATTCAGATTCTAAATGACTCACCTCCATCTACTCATGCTTTATATTTGCTCTGGTCCTTTTCATAAGTCCTCTTTGATGTAATCAGATGTATATTGGTGCTAGTAGAAAGAGTCTGTGTGTTTAAGACCCCGTTATTTTAGTCCTTGTACAGTAATGTCTGACTTCACGAACGCATCATTTGAAGTGAATCACTTCCTCCCTCGATTCAGTTGCGTTTTATTTTTAGACAGTGTAGTGAGTACAATGTCTTTCCATTGAGACCGAGTAATTCAGGATTCCCAACCCATAATTATCAAAGAACACGCATCCAGTGTTTAATCCAGGGTTCTTTCACATGGAAGGCAACATTAATGGAAAGAAGAGAAGCGTTCATTGACACTACTCATTATATAAGTTCAGTGAATGAGATGTATCTTAAGCCTGTGGCCGCTATATTTCATGTCCTTTTTTTCTCTATGAAAAAAGTAGTAGTGGTTCTCTGGGAAATCATGATATAGATGCTACTGTACTTCCATGTTTTTACTGTCTAAGGCCATTTGGTCGATTTGGTTTTAGTCGTTAGCAGTAAGGATTCATAAATAAATTGATAATTTTCCCACACAACAAAGGCTGTCAGGGACTCTATCGCATCTCTTCTGACTGACATTAAACCGTGACCTTGACAGCAACAAACATGGATGTACATCACTCTCTCATTCAGTAAAAACTCAGAGGATACGAACAGCGGTCTCCTGAGTGAAAGTCTACGTCTTTCTCTCTTTATACTCCGTAAGTTGCTCTGACCGTCTTATAATGACGCTGGTGCGTCTCATACAGACACTAAATGTACCTCCGAAGTGCAACGTTTAAAAACGTCATGTTGCAGATATTTCAGGAAGTCACTTTCCCCAGCTGAGAAGTACCACGCCACTAGATTGCTTACAAATTGAAATACAGTTGTCGGACCTTGCACTGTATTGCACCGATTTGACGTAACCAGTGATGACATAACAGTAGTGGTGCGACAGATCGGATCAGCACAAAAGGAAAAAACATTGAGCAAATACAACTCTTATAGATCCCCGATCATGTGTTTTTGCCGCCGATACGAACAGCTGATCATTGATAATCTATATGTACAGATACAGATCCCTTTGTTGTTTCATTATAGCAGGTGGTCTAGAAGGCTCCGGACAATGTCATTGGTTTTTTTGCAACCGTCCTGAAAATAATTTCAAGCATTCTGAAGTCAGTAAACTCAACAATTGTAAATGTTATCCTATTACTTTGTTTGTATTGTGTTTTTTTTCTTCATAAAAATACACAATTCAAATGATAAGGTAGGGCTGGGCGATAAATCGATTTAATCGATTAATTCGAATGTGTGCTTTAAGGCGATGTGTTTTATTGAAAATCGAGAAAATCGCCCCCACCCCTTTTTCCCGTAGTAGAGTGCGCGCGCATTGTTTACAAACTAAAACAATGGCGGCCAGCAGCTTCACTGCTGCCGCCGCCACCTCACAAAAACAACCCAGCATTTTGGAGACATTCACCAACTGTACTCCGCATGAGAAGAAGAGTGCCCGGTGGAAAGCCATCACGGATGCAGTCGCGATGTATATCGCAAAAGATATGGTGCCCATATACACCGTGGAAAAGCCGGGGTTTATTCACCGTCTCAAAGCTTTGGACCCCAGGTACGTGCTACCAAGCCGTAAACATTTTTCTGACGTTGCCTTGCCTCGGCTGTACAATAGTACACGCCAAAGGATCTCTGCGGAGCTGGAGGGGATGTCATTCTACTCCGCAACAACTGACCTGTGGTCCAGCAGGTTGACCCAGACACCGATCCACTTGACTGGTGGAAGCGTCACCAACTTAACTTTCCAAGGCTAAGTACTTTAGCAAAGAAATACCTCTCTGTGCCAGCTACAAGTGCCCCCTCTGAGAGGCTTTTCAGTGTGTGGGGGGGGGGCATTGTTACATGCCACCGTGCATGCCTGAAGCCAGAGGTAGTAGACAGGCTTGTCTTCCTGGCAAAAAATATTTAGAAAAAACATGCACTACTGTTTAATACTGTTGGTTATGTTGTGAATGCACTTGATTTTGTTTACATGCACTTATTTACTGTGCAAAATATGTTATGTTGATGTTAGATCAGATGTTGCACTTTTGAAAATGTGAATGTTAAAGGGTCATATACATTTTATTTCATGCTGTGTTTGTATCAGTGTATTCAGTTAGAAAAGCTTACTGTAAAAAGTTACATTTGCACAGTTGTTTACAATGGAAGGCTACTATTTAATGCCATTTAATGTTATGTTTAATTTAATTTTATATTTAAATGATTCAGGCAAACAAAAGAGTGACCAAATACTTTTTGTATACTACAGGCACCTTTCTACAATGTTCAGGTTTTGTTTGCACTTTATTTTTATCAACCTACTTGGGAAAATCATCACAAAATAAAAGAAAAAATTGTTTTCAACAGCTTCTGTCATCTGCAAAAAATTTTGGGGGAAAAAAATCGATTTAAATCGTGAATCGGATTTTTTGTAAAAAAATCGGAGATTTTTTTTTTAGGCCATATCGCCCAGCCCTATGATAAGGAAATCAAATATTGTATATTTATGGATTAAAACAAATGTCATAAGTTGTTTTAATAATTCTTTTTATAATCACATCATGATAACGTTACAATGTACCTTTGCCCAATACTTACTTCCACTAAGCAGAGTGTGAACGCATCATAATGTAACTTAACAGAACCGTTGTTCGTTGACCATTAGCAGTGCTGCTAAAGTTATTAGCTGTCCTCCTGTCAATTACATGTTTGCAATCAGTGGCGGCCGGCCAATAGAGGGCCACGGGGCCTGGCGCCACCCACCTTGAGCCACAAAAAATAATAATAATAATAATTATACTATTGTTAATTAAAAAAAATTATAATATTAATAAATTATACAAATTGTCAATATTTGTGTTTTTGAGCTATGTAATATACCCAGTAATATTTGTAAAATAGGATAACTGCACAAAATAAATGCTTTTCCCTGCTTGTCCTCTCCGCTGGTGTACCTCTCAGCTGTCCCCGTGCACGTCTCTACTGCGCGTGCACGTGCTGGGGCCAGATCGATTTGGCCCAAGGAAGACGGGTCTAATAAGCAGCTTAGCCAATCACTGATTAAAGAAATAAATGAGTGACTTACAATTTAGCCAATCAGCGCCCTAAAAAAGACTTCCGGGAGGGCCAGATGAGAATGGCCCTCCCGGAAGTCTTTTTCTCCCGGAGCGCCCGTGTCTAGTTCTCATCTCGCGTGTTCTCGCTACCCAGCTGGACGACGGTCACCGGCTTGCGGTAAAGAAACACAACGAGGAGGTGGATAAAAACCGGCACATTTTATCAAAAATAATTGATTGTGTCAAGTTTTGTGGAGCTTTTAAGTTGGCTTTGCGTGTGCATGACGAGACTGACTCCTCGGACAACCCTGCCGTGTTCAAGGGACTGGTGGATTTTGTTGCGTCCCTTGACGGTGTGCTGGAGGAGCACCTGGAGGCAGCCAGCGTTTTTAAAGGGATGTCGAAGACTGTACAAAATGAGCTGTTGGACTGCATGCTGTCGGTTGTAAGGGATTACATTCTGGAGGAAGTAAAGAACGCTGATTTTATCGCCATTCAAGCAGACGAGACGACGGACATTTCCACCCACTCGATGCTAACGGTAACGTACAAGAGCGTTTTAATGCTCTGGCTATGCTCTCCATGGACAAGGAACTTGTCAGGGACATGCCTGACTTCAATAAGAAGGTCATTGAGAGGTTTGTATGATTGTATGATTGTATGAATAAGATGTCCTTATTATGTCAGTGTTGGAATAAATGATAACAATGTAACTGCAAAGTACTAATGCGTTTTTGATACCTTTTTTCTTTTTTTTTTTGCATTGAATTATACTATTTGCTGAAATTGATTGGATGGCCCTACCCAAAAAAAAATCCACCAGCCGCCACTGCTTGCAATGTAACATTATCGGAGATCAGAAAAGCGTGTGCGTGCGTGCGTGCGTGCGAGAGTGTGGGGCTTACCTCAGCTCACTGGGAGTTACTGTAGCTTGTTAGCCCTTCTACCAGTGGAGCTGTCAATTGTGTTAAGCAGTGGTGTCATGGGCCAAGTAGGACAGACAAAACTCACAGACATGCAGTGGCGGGCCATGCATGTTATACCTGGGCCTGCACTTGTAAAAATGAAGCCCAACACCTACAAATACACTATGAGTGCAGACACATGAATACCTGCATGACGGGATGCGGCGGCATTAACGAACAATGAGTCAAAATCAATTCAAGGCAAGTTTATTTGTATAGCACATTTCAACAACAAGGTAATTCAAAGTGCTTCACATAAAACCATTAAAAGCATCAAAACATAAGGCAAAAGAAAAGGAGATTTAAAAAACAGTGCAAGAAATAAAATGCAGAAATGCAGGAAATTGATTAGTATATGAATTGAATGTGGTTCAATTAAAGGCAGCAGCAAACAGAAAAGTCTTCAATCTTGATTTAAATGAGCTGAGGGTCTCAGCAGACCTGCAGCTTTCTGGGACTTTGTTCCAGATATGTGGAGCAGAAAAACTGAACGCTGCTTCTCCATGTTTAGTTCTGACTCTGGGAACAGATAGTAGACCGGTCCCAGACGACCTGAGGGGTCGGGATGGTTCATAAGGTAGCAGCAGATCAGAGATGTATTTTGGCCCTAAACCATTCAGTGCTTTGTAAACCAACAGCAGGATTTTAAAGTCAATTCTTTGTTGGACAGGAAGCCAGTGCAAAGACCTCAGAACTGGAGTGATGTGATCCACCCTCCTGGTCTTAGTGAGGACTCGAGCTGCAGCGTTCTGAATCAGCTGCAGCTTTCTGACGGACTTTTTACAGAGACCTGTAAACACACCGTTACAGTAGTCCAGTCTGCTGAAGATAAATGCGTGGACAAGTTTTTCCAAATCCTGTTGAGACATATCAATCAATTCAGCTAAAACACGCATTCCGCCACACACTCAAGAGCATATTATTCATATCAGAGGGAACAATATTACCCATATCATGAAGATGACACCATAGACAAATGAACAGAGCAGTAACTCTCCTATCACTCCCTTCAGGAAACACACGACTCCATAGTTCTTGTTACTAACGGATTTATTCGTCTGTCAACACAGAGAGAGAAAATGAGTCCACTGGAAAACACATGAACCTTCAAAGTAGATCACTGGACCACTTAAACTGAGAGGATTTCTTACGAAACTCATACCTGCACTCAAAGTGCAAGCTGATTGGATGGGTTGGTCTCGTCCACGGAGTAGAAAAGAAAAAGGACATTCATGTGTATTAGTCATCGTCCCTTAGCTGCCTGTGTTTATGTTTCGATTTAATAGTTCCAGTTCATGAATCAACCCCCTACTTTTTCTTTTGGTGTTGCCCAACGGCTTGTTATTGGTTACCAGCTGGACCACTCGGAGCCCTTGTGTGTGGGATTTCAGCTGATTATATATGAGATATGGTCACATTACACTTTCGCTGAGGAACATTGGCTCCATCTTTCATTCAGCTCAAACAGCAGGCCGATCCAAGCAGTCAGCTCCAGCAGACCTGTGGATTAGACTTCTCCTGTATTCAGCTTTGACCATGTGGAGGTGCACGACCAACCAATAGAAACACTGATGCCAGACGGCGTGTTTATAATCAACTTTTATTTCAGACTCGAGTCCATATAGTATCAAAAAAAACAAATACAACAACAATATATAAAATACAATATGAGGACACCAAGACACAAGTGTAATCAGTGCAGTTAAAAACAAGTCACTCGTTGTTAAAACATACAGGCATTTGTTCCAATGTTTCCAGAAACAAGAAGTTTGTGTTGCATCAGTTAAGGCTTTTATAATTACATTTTCTGAGTCATTTAACCGACATTTAAATTTGTAAATAAAATTCCTCAGCACAGCATGGACGGAACATTACGACTCACAAACATATGACTTGCACTTGTCAATCTTGGAAGCTTGAGCAAGATTCTAAAAGCATCATTAAATGGACCTGAATCTTCTTCATGTTGGCTTTACTACAGCTGCACCACAGGTATACAGTGAGTACAGTCGGCTCTGAAGAGAGCTGTTTTAACATCATCTGTACACATATGAAATTTACGTGCCAGCATATAGCTTGAGCATACAATTTGCACATCGTCATCATCACTGAGGTCATTCCTGATGATGTGACCCAAATATTTCATTTTGTGCACCACATTTAGCTCTTGACCTCCCATAAAAAATGGGGGAAAATGTAGCTTCTGATCCTCCTTGGTTTTAGCGATCACGATAACACTCTTTTTAGAGTTGAATTTGATGTCATACTGCACGCCATACCGTGAGCAGACTCTGAGCAACTGCTGTAAACCAGCGCTATAAGGAGACAGGACCACTAAGTCATCAGCGTACATCAGATGGTTAACAAGACTTTCCCCACCATACATCCTGTCTTACACTCTTTTAGTTTTTTCTAAAGATCCATATATAGATTAAAAAGAGCAGGTGACAGTATTCCACCTTGTCTGATGCCATTGGTCAATAGGAAGGGTGCAGATACACTCTTACCCCACCTAGCTCGCATGGTTTGATGTGAATACCAAAGTGCAAAATCCTAGTCAAGTATGGAGGGACCCCTCGCTCTGTAGCTTGATAAACAATTTACCATGATTAATTCGATCAAAAGCTTTAGATGCATCCAGGAAACACATCAACATTGTAGAGTTATGTCTCCTGTACTTCCGTCAGTGCGTATATGCATAAGTCTGTGCTATGTTTACTTTTAAAACCAAATTGATTGTCAGTGGTTATTATGTATTCTTGAAGCCTATCTAAGAGAATTTGTTCTAATACTTTAGAGAGTACCCTAGCAGGAGCAATTGGTCGGTCATTTTCAATGCTGGATATTTTACCGGTTTTATCTTTGATTACTGGCACTAACAAAACAGTCAGCATAGAATCAGGAAGTACACCATGCATTAACAATCCAGAAAAACACATTGCAAGTAAAACTGAAATCCTATGGCTCGCATGCTTCAGATGTTCTGCTGTTATTTGGTCAAGGCCACATGCTCAATGGCATCCAGCACATCATCAGGTCTAATACACACACCAGCATCATGAGGAACATCACCAATATTAAATGTGTCACTCTTCACACTGTTGAAGATATCACTATAATGTTTACTCCACAGATCTGCAATACTGTCCGAACCAGTAGCCCCATCACTGTTGGATGGCAAGGGCATCTTAGTGTTATTGGCAACCTTAACTTCTCTACAGAGATCAGAGACATTATTCTGCTGAAGCTTTTTGGCCATGGAGTTTGCCCTCATGGCCTGTTCATTTCTTTAAAAAAGTGCACAGCATATTTAAATCTAGCATTTGTGTGTTTCTTGTGTTCACACTCTGGACCATGTCTTGCTTTTCCTTATAAAACCCAGTTTTTAAAAGCTTCTTTAGCCTCTAGATGGAGTTCAGACACATATTCGTTCCATCCTGGCCTAAGATTATGTTGTTTAGCCCTTTTTTTGCAGAATGATTTACTAACATTATTTAGACAATTCACAATTTTATCATACATTAGGCATAGATCACTATTGTGGTTTTGGTTTTTACAGTTAATGTTGCCACACAGAATTGCATCAAGTGGTAATTCAATATTACTTAGGCTCTTATCAGTTTGTGAGTTGTAATGCAAGAAATCATCTTCTGTGAGCTTGGACCAATCTACTTTCACGTGTTGTTCATGGTTATCATTACTGGTCAACTCAGGTAGACTCTCAACATGTGATGTCACAGAGACAGGTATGTGATCTGTTGTAGCTGCTCATACAGGATTGCAACATCCTGGAGCCAGTCATGAGCATCAGCTGTACATATACAATGATCCAGCCAAGAGGTTGTGTGCCATGCTTCACTGGTGTATGTGGAGCTATTTACTGGCAACATAACTTCACTGGAAAGAACCAACTTGCTATCTTGACAAAATTGCATGAGGTGTTGACCAAACAGGGAGTTATTATCTGAGATATCAGCGTTCATATCCCCCACAACAAATATGCTTGTATATGCACTCTCTTTGATAAAATAACTTATAAAAGCAAGCCTATGAAGGTATTCATCCTCATTTTGAGAACTTTCATAAGGAGTGTAAACATTTAGAATTACAAAAACATTCTTATTATGTACAACTTTAACTGCTATGCACCAGTCCACCTCTAGTCTAATCACACTGATCCCCCCCCCAGGTATTCTGCCACGCACTATTCCCTTGCTTAGATCTGTTGTGGATTCTCTTGCCCCATGAAAATCATTATTGACAGAGTTAAGTTTATCCAGGTCTTGTTTGGCTAAAAATGTCTCTTGTATACACAAGATATCAGCGCTCTCCATGAGTGTCCATAACAATGCGTCTCGCTCTGTCCCAGGCGCAAGCCACGCGAGTATTAGACACAACTCCAACACTCATGTTTCACGTTCATATCTGCATGGCAGCGGATGTCCCAGCCTCAGGCATGTTCCTTCCAACAACAGGTGTTTTTACACCCAGTGACCCTACAGCCGCAGCCTTGCGGGCTTCATAGAAACGCCGTACAAAAGTCCCTTCTGGCCAAAGCTGTGGCTCATACATTTCGCCTACCTCATTGCACTCGGCGGTGATTTTGAAGGAGCTAAACCGACTTGAAGCAGTGTCTATCTTTTGACAGGTTACATCTAGGGTTGGGCATCGTTTGGGTTTTTTCCGATACCGGTGCTAAAATGATACTTTTAAAATGATACCGGTGCCTGAACCGATACTTTTTTCTTCAAATTGAACAATATATTAACTGTTGAAAGTACACTATAAATATAAATAAATACAAAACACTTGGCTTCAAACTACAGCTTCAAACTTTTTAACTATGAACAATATTTTTTACAGTATACTTAAATAAATATAAATAAATACAAAACACACACACTCTGTACACACACTACAGCTTCAAACTTCAGCAATTATTTTACAGAAATATGAGCATATTTTCCTTCTCTGGCAAAATACGGCACGTCTCATGACTTATTTAATTTTACTAGTTGGTGGCGGTAATGCGCCAATTCGTCATTTTCCAACCGCCAGTTGGTCTCAAAGGAGGAGAAGAAGCTTTTGCGTGCCTGTGTTGTGCTTATGAGCGACAGCGCTAAGTACCCCATTGTAGTAATGCTATGAGTGAGGAGCGGAGGACCGAGTCCTGCTGCCAGGACGGAGTCATCAGAGTAGTGTCAAAAAAGTATTTCAATCGGCTCAGGCACCGAACAGAAGCACCAAAATCTGCGTTGCGTTTCGGTCCGGTAGATACCGGACGTATAGGAACCGGTGCCATGTTGGCACCGAGTTTCGGCAGAGTTTTTCTTTTAGATACATTGCCAGTGTGTCAGAGTCCAAGTCAGGTGAGAATTTTGTAGCGAATCCACTCACCAGTTTAGTCTTTATAGTTTATGTGTGTCCAGCACTGGTTCCAACAATACCGGTAGACTTCTTCTTTCTGGAAGGATCTGGCCGGGCTCTGGGCTGTATTTCAGTAGTATGCTTTAGTCCCTCTCGTACTACACGGCTCCACACAGGTGACATGGCCCCGTCGTTTTTCCGCTCCGCATTCCAGGCTCCCTCCGTTGCGCTGGCATCCAGGGCCGAGGATCCAGGCGCCGGCGCCACACTCCAGCTCGGTGCCTCCTCGTTATCCTGATGAATGGGCGCAACCCCTCTGCTTAGATCAGGTTGCTCCAGGACCAAGGCTCCATGTACCTGAGTTACACGTTCCATACCCCGGCTCGGTGCCTCCTCGTTGACCTGGCGAATCAGCGGACCCCTTCCGCCCAAGCTAGGCTGCTCAAACCTGCATGCGTTGGTTTATATCCGCTGTTATCACACGGAGACCCTCGCAGACATTTGTCTGCACACACAGCATGTTTCATGGAGGCCATGTCTGTGCTGAGACCGAGCAGGCAAGAAACGTCAAGCGTGTTGAAAGTCACAGGCGGAAGTTCGTCTATGTAATGAGACACAAAGCGAGGGATGTTCTCACCAGCCTCATGAAGTAGTTTCAAACAACTCTTGATATTATTTGCGTCCTTTTGTGCCCCCTTATGTGCTACAAAACGTTGACTGGAGCTTGGGCAGAGTTCAAAAATAACTTTCTTTGAACTCTCAATCCAATCCGACCCAAAATGGTTCACAGCTAATAAAATAATATTGTCCTGACTCAGATTTTTCATTTTGATGACGAGAAAGTTTAAAAGTTCATCTTCCACAATGATTTTGCCATCAATAGCCGTGTAGATCTCTGGATTAACTCAGTGCAGCCGCTTTTCCACCAGCTGCCCACGCCATCTTGGATATCTGACGTCAGCGTGTCAGAATAGACCATTATTGTGACTCACCCCTTTTGCAATGTTTGAAAAATGCAGATGTCTTTGTTCGGCTGTTTCATCACCCTGTTTAGTGCAACATTACACTACTCGTTCAGGTACTGGTTTAAGTCTGTGATCATCATTTTGAGACTGTCCTATTCAAAAAACGACCCCATAGGTTGTTCATACAAGCAGCCGGTACATTAGGTGCCAGTATGACGTGTGACTAAATCCTCGTAGAAAATTAGATTCGGGTGGATGGATGGGTCAAGCAAACACAGGACCAGTAAACTGCTGTTTGTGTCCTATGCCAAACCAAAAGTCAACATTGAGTTATTTTGTACTATCTTAAGAAGTATACTGAATTTACTTCACTTACGTGGCATAGTTTAACTGACGTATGTAACTTCAGTTATGTTACAAACATACTTATTTGAACCCAAACCATGACATTTTCCTAAACCTAACCAAACTGCGAACATTTCACAACGTTAACCACATGTTTAAACTTACGCTTAGGTATGAGGGAGTTTTGATGTCCTGCCACCGGTAGGGGCGCTAAATGCTAATTTAGGAAATGTTCCTGTCGGTTGTATTAAAGAGCAGGGACAAATGAAGTTAGGCAGCTTTTTCATGGTCAATAACCAAGCCAATGAGGGCCATTGTGGGCGACACTAAAGGTGATGATATAATCAAGGCCGACGAGGTCCATGTAGCAAATAAAAAAAGCACACCCGCTGCACGTAAGTTTTGATTCTATGACCACTCTAACTGCCGTTGAATGCTACACTAGCATCGTCCCTCTGCTTTTTATTATCTAATTGGCCTGCCAGCCTCCAGCACACACTAACTGTAACCACTGTGTATTTTCTATTCTGCTGACATCATGCCGCACAGAAGTTTGAATTCAACTCATCATAGGGTTAGCACTGGCACAGCATAGGTTCAAATCTACGAGCTTTTCTTGGTGGAGTTTGCATGTTCTTCATGTGTCTTTGTGGTTTCGCTCTGGTTGCTCTGGTTTCCTCCTACGGCGCAAAACCGCAAGGTTTAGGTGAAATGGCAGTAGGTGTGAATGTGAATGTTATTTTGCCAATGTGTGACAGACTGGCAACCTGTTTAGGGTTCCTCTCACCCAATGTATTCTGGGATCCCACTCACTCAATCCTTCACAGCACCATAGCTAGATTGAGAGATGAATGAATCCAAAATCAAAATGAAGTGACAAGTCTAGGTTTTGAAAAAATACATAAAATATTAAAACAATGACATTTTTAATAAATAACTGATAAGTGGGTATAGGGAAGTATTAGGAAAAGCTAGAACACTCTGGTAAGTTCATAAAATGACGTGACTTTACTGTAATGCAGCATTTAAAACTAGCAAAAGACAACAATCTAACACCTTATCTTGTCTCGTATCACAAAATGTATTATGTCGATATGTTGCAGCCCTAAAAACAAACTTGTTTGTTCGTGCTTAAATGGTTTACTTTTTGGGAGGCTGTGGCTCAAGGGGGAGGGCAGATAGTCCTTTCACCACAAGGTTGGCTGGATTCTACTGTCCGCATGTTGAAGTGTCCATGAGCTAGACACCGATATCCAAGTTGCTCTCAAGGTGCTTTGCAGCAGCACACTGCACCTAAAATGCTAAGCATGGACTATCGGAACAAAAAGGATCATCAAAATCAGAAGGGACGCATGGGGCCAAACCTTTAATAAAGGACTGTGGGGCGCATGGGGATGCTAGAATTAAAGGTCAAAAGTTGAAAGGTCTTAACATCTACAACAGTAATATGATTTAATTAAGGGCTTGTCACTGTCATGGACTGTTTTTGTCTGACTTGTTGCCTTGGATTAACCTTTTCTTGTTGTTCCTCTCTCTTCCTGTCTTCCAGAGTCTGCAGCTCTCCTCTCAGGGACAGTCTTCTGCAGCCCTTCTCTGGTCACAGGCCTACCTGGCATCTCTCATCCATACCATTCCTCTTTCCATCCACCCATCCTTTCCCCCTGTCATGAAAGGCCTGTCCAGTAGTCGGAGTCACCATCACGTGGTCTCCTATGAACCATCATACGATCTACTGGGTCACCATGTTGACCGCAAGCCATATTTAATCAGTCAGAATGACATGCCTGTGCCCATTCCCATGCCGCATCAAGCGGAGCTGTCCTACTACAACGCTCAGCGTACCCCGTACCCCTCTGACAGCAACAGCATCGTCCCATACGGAACCTTCCCAAGGAGGTGCCACTCCACCTCCTCATCCCACCATCCTGAGGTAAAGGATGAGTGTATGGCCATGGTACCATATGTAGGGGGAGGAGGAGGTGGAGGTGGAGGAGGCTATGGGGGCAAAATGCCCACCCGGGTACCAGCAAACTTTGCGGACCCATTTGAGCATCAGCCATCGTTCTCCAGAGATGGCTACCACACACTGCAGTACAAACGCGGAGTGCTGGCCCACAGTGGGGGAATGGGAGCCCAACACAACAACAATGACAGCCCAGGGAGAATTCGCCACCTGGTCCACTCAGTCCAAAAACTCTTCACCAAGTCACATTCATTGGAGGGGCCACACCACACACAGTCCTCCAAGGGGGCCAATAACGGCAGTGTTAATGGTGGTGGTGGTGATGGTGGAGGAGGAGGTGGTGGTGGTGGTTCAAGGGCCAGCCCGGAGGGTGAGACTCCACCGGTGGGAATGCGCCAGCGGAAGCGCAGCAAGAGCCGCGAGCGCTGTCGATCTGCGGAGCCCAAGCATCGAAGCCACCACCACCACCAGCTCCACGGCTCAGCGTCTGCTCCAGGCTCCGGGTATTGGAGCTCAGATGACAACCTGGAACGGGAGCTGTGTCTCTACCACCCTCACCACCACCAACCTCCGCCCTCACCCTCACCATCCATTTCCCCATCGCCCATCGCCATGACAATGGGCCGGTACCCCGGCAACAGCCACGACAAGTTCCCCCAGACTCCCCTCCCCAGTCTCTCCTCCTCGCAGTCCCAGCAATACTTCATGATGGACCCTTACGGCACACTCAACGAGCACGCACACAACCACACCCACACACACCATGGCCACACGCACCACCACTCTGCACTCAAAGCCTCCCGGAGCAACAACGATGTGAAGTATGCAGCGTCGTCGGCATGTGTGCCAGTTAGTGGTAGCAGCAATAACAGCGGTGGCGGTATCGTTGGAGGAAGTGGCCCCTTGATGTCTCTGGGCCTTGTGGACGGGCCCCTTGTGAAGAAAGGGGCATGGTCATCAAGCCTAACGGTGAGCAGGGCCAGAGAGGTCTACACCAACAACAGCAGCCACAACCAGCTTCGAGCCAGCGCAGGATCCGGTAACCTAAACCTAGATAGAGCTCTAGTCAAATCTAAGGGCAGTCAGCAGCAGGAGCTCTCTTGCCATTTCTTACAGGTAACTAATTCCTCCCTGACTCTAATCCAAAACCAGTCGATTCACTCTTCCCCCCCCCCCCTCTTTTTGCTTCCCTTTTATCCACAACTTACTTTCCTCACCAATGTTTCTTAAAGTCAGTGGTGTCCAGTCTTGCGACTCTCCAGGTTTTCAGTCCTACCAAACTCTACACTCTCTGACTATGCTGAAGAACAGCTTCAGTTAGAGAAGGGCAAACCAATCGGTGGAATCCATCACTGGAGTGGCCATTCTAAAGTTTTGGAAAATTTGGCCACGAGTTCCAAGGCGTGCTCAGCTGCTGTACTGGCATCATTTTTTATGACTGTATATTGGTCATGAAGTACTAGTTTAGAGGGATGAGCTGTAACAGTTTTAGGTCATCCAAATGCCAAATTTAACTTAGGACACTGGATGTTTGCATCTTTAAAAGTTCCCAGAATTATTTACTGATTGAGTTTTTAGATATATGAACTAAAACCAGAAACACTACAGGTGACAGTATACAGATGTGGATATATACGACAGACAAGTAGAAAAAACAAACTACATTGTGCTACAAGTTAAAAGGGGTCATAGTTCTAGTTTGCCTTAAGGCATTGTTTGAGATGGGTCTTAAAAGTGGAATATGTTCAATTGGACACAACCCTTATTGGGAATGATGAGCCATTCCAATGTTTACCTCCCTTTACTGACAGCACAGTGTGTCCAAATGTGGTGTGCCATATGTGGAACCTCACAATCTCCTCTAGTGATGGTCCTGGTGCCAATGCCACTTTCAGCCTTTTGTTAAACAGATTCATTTAGAGGAGGTAGGGCGAGCGCATGCAAACCCTTATACATAAAACAAGCATACTTGATTTTTTTTAAAATTCTCAATAAATTATATTTTTCTAGAATGTCACTATGTTAATCAAAGCTTTTACAGCTTTCTTTAAAATTATTCCTATTGATTTAGGTGTCATCACACAGTTGGTAAAACAATACTTTAATCCGATTTGAAACACAGCTTCAGACTTTATTCAGGATCTGTGTACAACCTGCTATGACGCAGTTAGAAAGGCCCTTTGGAGATGTGGTGACGTCCCGGTACAGTCAGTGAGCAGAGGGAATAACGAATTGCGCTGCCTCTTTCAATGTATTCTGAGAAGTTTCCAGGCAGCCGGACATCCAGAGTATTTCAACAATTTTGGGATTGTGACACTCAATTACGAATACAGTTCCTACAGTTCCTATGATCCTCAACATGTTGCTATTGTCACTTTAATCATGAAGGTGTCACTATGATAT
>NC_136648.1:24579712-24582212 GCF_949748355.1 Melanostigma gelatinosum | reverse complement strand
GAACCACATAAAGGCCTCACAGATTTGGGTACTTTTGCACATAATAACTAAACGTGATGTTGAACCGTGCAATAATCTGAGTTTCCAAGTATCTAAGAAGCGCCTCGTAACTATGTATTGATACACGACAGTAAGAGATGATCTGCTCACCATGTATCAGATGTTGTAGTGCGTCCACAGCCTGAGAGGGGACATTGCTCCCCACCACCAGTCTACTCTGATCTCCGTAGGAAACCCCTCCCGCCTTTCCTTCACTCACCCTCCAACCCACCTCCACCCCCTTTTTACTTCCTCTTGGTTTGGGGAGCCTCCCTCTTCCTTCTCCTCTTCCACCTCTTTCCTCCTTTTGAGTTGAAGAGAGCAGTAAGTGCAGACCAGTACCAGCCTTACTCTCTGAATGCTAGGTTTATGACATGAACCCATGAAGAACGGCATCCTCTCCTGTTTGTAGACTTCATTTTTAATTTAGTAGTGCTTCCCTTCCTGCCTCTCTACCAGTTATCTTGCCTCTTTTTCTTCGCCTTGCTGTGCTGTGTTGGGGAGGCATTTTACTGCATATGGGAGGTAGACTGGTTTGGATATGTTTGGCATTTCAGCGGTAGTTCAACTAAATTTGATCGGGTTTATTAGCATTCCCTTTAATAGAGGAGCCCAAATTGTGTTCTTCAGATTGAGGAAACTTGTAACAGTGATTACAAGGCTTCCAACAGAACACGCCAAGATATGCAACAGGATGACGAAGAATGCAGCTCGTCAACATGGATGTAAACAATGCAAGATTTAAAACACTTGAACAGAAATGTGCAAACGTTTGATGAATCTATTTGGAAATGCTCTCTCAAAGTCAGTTAGACATCAATGATGCACGCAAAGAATCAGTAAATTCTTCAGCTGATCTTGTGTGTTTCAGTTATCCAGACCAAACCCCCACTAAACTCATGACACAGCACGATCAGCTGTAATCTCAAGAGTACTGACTGCCACCACTCAGCTGTTATTTCAATGTGTCCCATAGTTATTTAATCAACATTTTAAAGATGTTCATCTCACTGTCAGATTATGCACAATAGTGAGGTTGCTCAGCAAACAAAATGTTATTATAGTATTATGTATCAACTGAATCTGTGACTTTGAGTTATTTCTGACTGAACTACCAGATATATTCAGTGAGGGATTGAAAGGATTCGATGGGCTCAGATGTGATGAAATGGTATTGAACCAACCCTTCAAATGAAGGACTGAAAGAAAGGAAATTGACAGGTCAGACTAAATCTGTTTCAGTGGCCACTATGAAACACTATATCTGGGAAATACTGATAAATCAAATGGGGAATGTAGTTTGACTCCTTCCACTGTGTAGTAAGTTAAACAGCCTCCCCAACACCTGCTGCTGTTTCTTTGTTGTAGTTGTTTCTTACTGTGCTGTGTGTGATTATCTTTAGTTTGAAAGTGTGTGTGTGTGTGTGTGTGAGATTACTAATTATTGTACAGCACATATACATTACATACATTCGCATTACCAACACAAGAGTCAACATTTAGCTCACAGCTGCCAGTGCTGACAGTGCAAACAGTGCTGACAGTGCAAACAGTGTTTACCTGCAGGGTGGGTGCTACACTGCCGTCGGTTGGGATGGAGTTATCAGCTGTGGCCATAATGAGCTCAAAGCAGAGCGGCAGATTTATATCTTTACATAGATAATAGTTGTTTGCTGCTATATTAATGCTACGAATATCGAGATGTAGCACCTTTAAGTAGCCTACATTATGTACGCAACACAGTAACGTTACTTTAACGTAAAATAAGTCAACGTCAACTTTTGGTTTCACACAGGACACAAACCGAGGTCCCCTGTGTTTTTGGACCCGACCATCCACCTCAGCCTCCTCCTTTAAGCCTCCTTTAATGCCACCTGACTTCCTCCTTCACCTCCGCCATAACTAGGGACACTTGTTATAGTTTGACGCATGGGGCCACTGACCAAGCTGCCATATTTGAGGACTTGGGAGTGAGAAAGTGCTGTATCATCAGTCCAGAAAGTGGTGTCTTACTCACCACGTTGTGTTTCTCACTTTCTGTGGGTCTGCTTTGCACCTTTTTTAATCGGCATTAAGTTTCCCGTCGTTCTGAACAGATGTGCAGTGTTAAAAGCCTTCCAGCAGCTCAGAGGACATAAACAACAACTGTTTATTCGGGGGTTGTCCATCCATCGAACATGTGTAGGTATAGTGCTTTCTCCAGGGCATCAGTTTGTCCATCTCTATCTATTAAATCTGTAAAAGATAATTCACTGGCAACGTTTGGAATGTCCAGAAGATCATTGAAGACCACTTGTTCTCAAGGTATTTACAGAACCCTCAATGTTCTGGGTTGCAAAATAGAAACGTTATTGTCAGTTATAGTTTTTAAAACATTGTTGGTTAGTTATCTTTTAGCGAAACCACTGGTTACCTCTGGTATGCTACTGCGTGAGGCACATACTGCGCTCCTCTGACCCCA